>NC_134280.1:2296944-2620555 GCF_949628215.1 Phalacrocorax aristotelis | reverse complement strand
CTTCCAACCTTAATAATTCTATGATTCTATGATATTTTTCTGAAAATGCAGGAAAAAAATTGCACCCAATCAAATTAGTATCCATTTCACTGGATACCGAAAGCTACCTACAGTTAGAGCAGAGTGAACAATTACCCCGTTACCAATTAGCCGCTGTCCCAGGGGGGGCTCCGGTTTCCCCACATTTGTGGCTGGGATGAGAGCGCGAGCCCCCGCTCCCCTGGGCCAGCCGGCATCCCTGAGCCTCAGCTCCAAAGCTATGGGAAGGGAGTTTTCAGAGCTGTCACTATTCATCACCTCGCTGGGATAGACCCCTTTAAGTTGGTTGTGCTTGTATTTGAATGAGTTCGCAGAGAAGAAAAAATAGCAGAGGAAAACCAGAAAAAATGAGGGTAATGTAATCAGGTCCTGTCTGATTATATTATCTCTAAGTATTGGCCCAGCAACTTGTTCAGCTGTGACATTTTTCTGCACAAATACAGAGGCGGAGGCAACACTGCCCTTGGCCGCAGTGTTAAATATTTGCCTATCAGAAATGGGAACAGGAATGGTGCAAAAGCCGGCTTTTTGTTGCAGAATAGTCTCCAGCCAGAGAGTTGATTTTATTTGTTGCCAATTAATATAAGCTTCTCAGTATTGGGGAAAAGAAGGATATGGGCAATTAAAGGTTTTGCCCAAAGAGTGGGGTGGCCACCGGTGCCGCGTGAGCACCCCTGCCCTGCTCATGGGCTTTGGGTCAGAAGTGGGGGAAAAAGGCCACAAATGTGTATATTGCTGGGGACAGAGCCAAGCCCCGCTCGGGGACGTGTTGGGCGAAGCCGCGGTGATGCGAGGGGGTGATCTTAGGTGCTTCCCCCTCAGTACCAGGGCCATTTTTGACAGCAGGAGGGAAAGATGGATTTCAGGATCCCAATCCAGTGACCTGTAGCCAGCAGCAAGCCAGACAACCTGGCACGCTAAAGTTCATGTTTGCATGTCCTCAAGCTGTACTTAACTGCTAACTCCGGTGCCAGAAGCATCCATCAATACCTCTCTCTAATATCTTTCATTCCATTTTTTCTTTCCTGGGCACTTTGAAGAACAGATCCCAGCTGCCAGCCCTCCTGCAGCTTGAAAGGGAAGACACAGGTCTGCTGGCAGCGCCCGCTGGAAGGTGTCAGTCGGCACAGAAGCATCTTCTCTGCTGGTGTTGGGAGGAATCAGGCTGGGAGGGAGAAGCTTTACCTCTGCTGGACCTCTCCTCCAACTCCAGCTTCTATAAGAACAGTTGTATCAATCAGAGATGGGTGTTCATTTCTTTCTCCTATACCTGTGACAATAAAGCAAAATGAATACATGCCCCTATTAATTTTCCTTATATTACAGGGCTGGGTGCACTTATGCGGGAGATAGATGAACCCTGAGGCATATCTATAAGGGTATGTGTGGTGTACATTATTTCCTGGTATTGATCAGAAACAGTCTGCTATGGACACCACCCTTTTAAAGCAGGCCATTTTGCCTTATTTCCCAAGTGGCCGGCCCACCGAAGTCGATAGGAAAGCTTTCATTGATTTAAATGGGATTTTGATCAAGCCCTAAAGCGCTTCCTGGATTTCCAGCCCTTCTTCTGAACAGCAAGTGAAAAAAAAAGGCAATATCTCTGACCAGAAGGACACACCAAGGCCAAGAGGAGCCTCTGGCAGCACCGTCGGACACATCACTTGCTTCCAATGGCACATGAGACATCCCTTCCACTGGTGCTTGAGGAAAGCCACTGGTGTCTTCAGTCCTGTTCCCTGTGATACATGGCCTTGGGAGGTGCTGAAAGTCGTTGGATTTAGGTTAATCAGAAAGCTTGCACTGCAACTTTTTAATTGAAAATTGCCCTTTTTTTTTCAAGCTTGAAAGACAAAAAATTTCCATGTGTCTTCTCTGGGGAAATGATTATGTAATGACCGGCCTCTATAATCATCTGATAATGTAAAATAATAGCCAAAGTATCAAATCCCAGTTTCCTAAATGATATGTAACATTTTTGCCCAAACCAGTGTTTTCTGGCAATTTCAGCTAGAGGAATTTCCCCTGCAGAGGTGGAAAAAAACCTTCAAGTTTTTCCTCAATTTCCCTGATACGACTGAGAAGGTGTTTAGATCAACTTTGGTTTAGAGCTTTATCTACCAGCCTGCAACGTTTAGTGTTTCAAAAGGCAGAGCTCTGAACGCTGCCCACCCCCCAAGGTGATATACAGAAGTACGCTTTTGCATCTGTATTGCTTTTTGCCTCAGCTGTGTGTTTATATTTCAGTGCTTAAAGCACTGTAAAATTCAGAGTAATATCTAGTACATGTAAGAACATGGATGAGGAACATGCCATGGGATGGAGAGATGGTCAGTCCTGCATGCCGCTCTCCTGGGCTGAAGGGAATGAGGAGTGGGCAAGGGGAAGGCAGGAGGAAAAGAAATAAAGAAAGGAAAAAAAATAAAGAAGGAAAAAAACCCCAAACAACACAAAAATACAGAGGACCCATGGAGTGATCAGGCTGAACCTCGGGGAACGCATAGGTAACAGCTTCTGCCTCTTTATGGCTATTCCAGTGTATGACTTTACATCACCGCAACCCGAGGGCGATGCTTCATCAGTGTCTCTCCTGCCCTCACCTGCATATCTAATTGATATCAGGCCCTTCTGATTAAACCTTCAGTGATAGCAGGCCGCAGCTCCCCACCTGATGACTTCAGGAGGCGGCTGTTTGCTGGTGCTTAGCCTCTGCTCACGTTCAATCTGCTGCTCCCAGGGCTGCACCTGCCCTGCCTGCAGCGACTGCACCAATGCACTGCGGTAAACGGGTTCAGATACAGCCTCTTCCTGAGGAATTAAAACTGAAATGAGTTGCATTTCCCTGCTGCATCCCAAACAAGTACTGGGCTGGCTCTACATGCTGGGGTGCAGGAGCTCCCGAGCTGCAAACAGCCAGGCTGGTTCTCGGTTCTTCCCCGCGCTATGGCAGAGACTCGCAGTAAGCGTGGTCTAACATCTGAAGCTGGTTTTTCCATCGGTTTGTGCTGGATCTGTCTCCTAGGCAGATCTGAGGGGAGAGATGTCCCTTTCCCAGTGCGGTTCAGAGCACAAGGTATACCCCAAATGAGCAAATTCAGGGAGACGAGGGGAGTCAGGGCAGCACCGTGCTGCGAGAGGTGCTGACAAACACTTGCAGCTGTTTCTTTTTAAGAAAGAAGGCAGTTGTTTAAAAACCAGCTCCTTATGGCCACAGTCAGGCTGTGCACATTGATGCACTTGTTTGCTCAGCTCTACACAGCTCGCTTGGATCCCCTGGTGTTCACAAAGCTTTTGGAGGCAGCTTGGAGAGGTCTGGCAGCTGCGGGGGGCTGTCCTGCCGCTGACGGAGTGTCTCGCTGGCCTGCCCTGCGGCCAGCTGATGCTCTGGGCCCTCTTGAGCTAAACCAAAGAGCTTGCAGCACTTGGCTCCGACCCGGCCCCCTGCTTGGGTCCCTTCCAGATACACGGGGAGAGGCAGGCAAGTTCTGCAGTTACATCCCAGTTTGACCTCACATACAGCGAGCCCTAAAAATGTTGATTATGTAAAAAATATTGTGGAAAAACAATTTAAACTGACTCTGGTAGAGCTTCTTCATTAATATGGTAAGAAGTCAAGCCAAGGGAATTAGCATTAGCTTTGGGATAAGACTTTAAAAGTGCTGGTGCACTGATAAAGCTTAAATTTCCTGTAGTAATAAAAAATAAATCAATTGCTTTCTCTGCAGTGACGGATGCGGTGCCGCAGCCTCGTTATTCTGCAGCAGGCTGGCTCTGAGCACTGAAACGCTCACGCTGCAGGAGCTTCCCCCGTTGCCATCTCTCAGTGCCTGCGTGCAAGGAGGTTGCCAGCAGCGTTTGCCCAGTGGGGCACGTGCCGCTTTCCCTTGGCACGGGACCAGTTGCTGCCCCCAGCCTGGCGTTGCTCTCCTGCACCCGGGATGCTCTAGGAGGTCCCTGGGTCCCTCACAAACCGCATGCAGTGGGAAATTGAGCCTTAAATCACTCTTGACCTGGCTGTAAGACTTCAGCTTCTGAGTCGCTCAGGCACACATGAAAATTTTATCAGTAGGTATATTTCACAGAATTCACCTTTTAAAACCCCAAAGGACACTGCTAGCACCAGATCCTGCGGATGGCTACAGAGAGCTGGCGAGGGTTTAGGTAAAAAGTAGAGACTCTTATTTATCCCAAAGCTACCTTAATGCATTTGATGATCTATAGCTTAATGGTGCTGACGAGAGGCAGGGGAAATAGATACAGCCTGCATTAATTTCAGTTGCTCTTTAATTATCCACTACACAACCTAAATTGCATCCTCCTTTCTCTTCTCAGCTTCTGCTGCCTTCTAGACTGAGTGCTGAACGTGGCAACTGATTTAATTCATTTGGCTCATAGCATTTTTATGAGGGTGGTTCTGTAGTTTTTAGAGCTTTTTTCAAGAAAGGATCTTGCACGGTGTCAGGAGCATCGAGGTTGTCCTGTTGCTGTGGATCTGGCCGCAGCATGCTGAGCAGCTTGGGGGTTAATACCTCATTCCCACCGTGCTATAAGTATGGTGTTAATCTACGGGTTTGTGTCAGATCCTGAATTATGTCGGCTTTGCCTTATATGGAAAAATAGAGCATTAAACTGGAACCCTGTAGTTTTGATGGTATCTGCTGTGGTTGGGAAACACCTTGAGTCACCGAGAACTGTGCGGTCTGCGCTTGGCGCCAGCTGAAGCTGGCGAGATTCCAACCTTGGGACATCCTTGGCAGATGCTGCGTCCATGTCAATGCACCCAAACCATCTAAAATCAAGGAGATGAACGCCTGGGGAGTGCTAGGCGAGCGTGCAAGTTCAGCGCCCGCGCGGTGTTTTGCAGCGGCGGAGGAGCGAGTGGGGGGTGGAGGGCCATGGGAGGCCGGCGGCGTGGGACCTTGCTGGGGAGAGACATGACGGTGTGCTGGCCATGTGGCTGAGCCGCCCCACTAACATTACGTACCGCTCACCAGCGTGGTCTGAAGACAGATGGTTTCCGTGCTTCAGGTGTGTCCCATGGAAGAGAAGGTGAAGCAGTAAGAGCCACACTATCATGGTCTGCTTGAGTATATGGTCCCCTTAGCAAATACACATATACATAAATAAAGGCAGTGGGAGATAGCAAAGCAGGGAAACGTGCCGATACATATAAGATGTGAAGCGTGGTCTCAGCTGTACCAGTATGGGAACATGTCACCACCCCCCCGGTCCTAACTCACCAGGAAAGCCTCCCGAACCTGCAGCTGGAAACAGGAATTGAAGGCTTCAGCCAGGAGTTTCACAGGCAGTGGTCACAGGCATGAACCCCAGTTACAACCTGACGTAGGCCAAAGACAAACTCCAGTAAAAGCCCGCTTCAGGTTTTCCCAACAGCATCTCCCTCCACAGCGAGGCGTTAGCTTTGCCATTTGCTTGGTCCCGCCCGCAGCCAGGTTTTCCAGCTGTGTGTTTTGAGCGGCTCCTTGCGGGTTGCTCTTTGCAGAAAATAACCAAACGAGGTGCTACGTGCGGTGAGCGAAGAGTGGTTTGGCTTTTGCGTGCCAGCCCTGGCTGGGGCTCGGCGTTACGTTGCATCCAAGATCATCAGTGCGAAGCTGAACGCTCCTGGGAGAGCAAAGCATCGCGCAGCCTCTGCTGCTGGGCAAAGCAAAGACCTTGGCAAGGCATCAGATGTGGCATCGGCCCCGGAAAGCTCAGACAAAAGGATTTTGAATCTAACCGCTTCCCACGACTGAGCCGCTTCTCTCTCCCCCAGGTGAATCGCAGGGATCTGTTTGGTTTTTAGAAACAACTTTCATAAGCCAAAGCCGGCAGGATTCGCACAGCTTCAGGCCTTTCCAGGGCATCACGCAGCACTTAGTGAATTCAGAGCCTTGTGGATGTGAATTTGCACTGAAATTCTCACACCAGCCTGTCCCAAAAGCCATTTCCATGGTCTGCAGAGGCCACCAGAGTGTTTTCCAGTAAGCAGCTGGGGTGCTGTGTTTCTTTGTGCCACGTTTCACCTCGCCTCTGCTCTGCACGCCGCGTATTTCCTTAATTTTTCCCACTTGGTCTTGAACTATCGGTGGGTGTGTTTGCTTTTAGCTCTGCCTCTACTCATTTGTATTGCTGATGACCGACTCGTGTACTCTAATTAACAGCCCGTAACATCAACGTGTATTTTTGACATGCATCCATAAAACGATACATGCTGTTTAACTTGTTCTGTGCAAGAATATCCCCAGAAAGCAGATGCGGGGCGTGTGGCGTAGGCAAACGTGAGATGCCAGCCTGAACTGTGTGTGGGAACGGGCTGGAGATGATTTATATCTCCCTCGATTGCTAAATGACCTTGCTGATAGCAACCATTAGTTTTACAGTGTTAAATTGCAGGAGACAATGCGTTCAATGCCCATACGACAGGACGTATTTCATATGCTGTGCTAAACACGTGTTAGAAAAACAACTACAAGAAACTGAGACAATTTTTCAATTAATAAATATCGTGCATGCCTAGTGACTGAGAATGTAGCATGCAAAAGGCTGCCGTGGCAGAAAGGAGATGATGGATACTTAGAAATTTTTGCAATTTCTAATCCACTGCGGTATTAATTTCCGTAAGCGTTTCGCGGATCCGAGTTTGCACGCCCTCGGGGGTGAAGCAAAGCCACTCTTCCCCGAGTTTATCTTGGCTGCACAAATGTTTCTGAGCAACTTGGGGTTTGAATTTCGAACAGGAAAGCTGCGGCGATGGTACGAAGGTATTTATGGGATGAGGTGGTGCTGCTCAGCACGCTGCAGTCGGCCCCCGTCCCTCCCGCGGGACCTTTGCGAGCCTCCCACCGCCCGATTTTTAAGGTCAGTTCAGCAGCAAAAGCCTTGAGGGGAGGCGAGCAACGTTTTGAAGATGCTTTGGGGTTTTTGCTGTGAAAACATCTAAAATTTGACCTTTCGTTTCTGCATGACTCATCCCCTCAGGGGTTAGATTGGGCTGATAAGATTCCTGGACCGTACAAAGGTGACAGGTGGGAGATCCAGAGGCGCTCAGGTGCTGTAGCCCTGGTGCAGGTGGCACCGACCTGGCCTCTAGATCCGCGCCCCGATTCCCTCGGCTTGTCACTTGTCGCTCCCAATACCCAGGTTTCTCCATGCGATCTGGTACTCAAAGCTCTTCCTGAAACTCCTGATATTTAAAGCAGCTCTCTCTATACCTTTGCCTTGCTAGCTCTCCCATCTAATTTTAAATTTAATCCATAAAAGTATCTTTTCTCTGCTTCCTCCATGTGTTACCACATGCCTTTTTCTCAGTGTTTTTTAATTTAACACTGGCTTTTATTTACATATGTTTTTTGAATAGATATGAAGTGAAATTTATGCCCAAACTAAAAATATTCTATAGAGTGCTATATGTAGATGCCTAGGAGTGTACATCCAGGGGGGAGAGTCACCCAGGAAAAAGCTTTTAACAAAAAAAAAAGGCAGAATAAGCATCCTCAAAGTGCTGGGTGCTGCTTATAGCCATGAGCACACTGGTTATTTTGGCATGGCTGGCTAAATTAGCTGACAGTCAGCAACTAAGAAAACAAGTGACTCTTGTCTATTTATTTTAAAAATTCAAACAAACAAAAGCAAACAAAACCCCCAAACCAAGCAAAACAAAAAAACAGGCCATGAACACTGTGATAAAATAACATTTCCAACACTTGCCTGGAAAGTGGCACGTAAGGAAAATGTTGCACAACGAGCATCTTCCTCTCGGTGCTGCAATCCGGTCCCCACCCAGGGCTGGGGGGGAGCGGGCACCCAGCCAGCCCCCGCGGGCTGGCCCCGCTTCTTTTGCAGCAAATAAAAGGAGATCGCTCGGTTTTGACCTTAACTTACTCTTTTTTTTTCTTTTTTTTTTAATAGGAAGTCATTATAATCGTGCAACTGGCAGGTCGGAGAAACATCCCCCAGCTGGAGGCTGGCTTGACAGAATTATGAATTACAGATGTTGCCTGTGCGAGGAGTTGGGTTTCTGAGCGGGGCGAGGAGTCCCTGGGGTGGGCTCCGGAGCAGTGCCTGCTGTTTCAGCGAGCCTACAGGGATAGCTTTTTTCTTTTCCACTCTAAATGAACTTTTAACCATTTGGGTTTTACCCTGTGTATTAAAGACAAGTAACATAAGACAGGCAAGGATGAAGCAGAAGAGCCGGATGATCCTCGAGTAAGGCATCTGCTTTGCTGCTCCCTCTCTTCTTCATGCACACGTGGGAAGTCCTACGGAAACGTGGCTTCAGGGCTTGGACGTCTCCCCAGCAGTGGTAGCTCCTCAGGCCTTATTGTCAACAGAAGCTGTTTAGCCATCAAGGACTGGAGAAAGCAGCAGGCTGAAAATTATTTAATTTGCAATTAATGTAGTTAAAAGCGTTGCAGCTATAAGAATATAAAGGGCAGCGTAAAATACCAACTTTCAGTGAACTTTTATCAAGGCCAATTTGAAAACACAGTGATAATTACTCCCTAAATGAGCTCCAGCAGTCCCAAGCTGCTGGAGGTCCAGCCCTTGAGCTAAGCTTAGTTAAGCTAAGCTCCATGGCTTTTCCCACTTTTCCAAGTGTATAGTTTATGCTCCGGAGAGCAGAGGTCCTGTCATCTCCATGGCCTTGTCCGTAATTCAGTGCAGGTGATTAGACCTTGTTGCCACCTATATCCCACTCAGTTTTCAGAAAGAAATGCTATGTTTGAGTTGGGTTTTTTTTTTCCTACTATTTTCATGCACAAATATTACTTATTATTCTGTTCTTTTTATTCCCAGAAACCAACTTCAGCCTCTGGAGATAAGTTTGTTGTTGAGAAAGGGTCCCGTCCCAGTACCCCCATGGATGTACTCTGCTGGATGTCTTCACTTCTCTTATGCCTTCCAGTGACTCCCCTTAATTTTTTTTCTAGCTCCTGATCCCTTATCTACCTGATGTCACCTGTAAAACATGAGAATTCAGTAATAATTTTTGGCACATCATTAGCACTCATTAGAGCTGGTGCACACGACATCCACGGGGACCTGGGTTGGCTCGGCCCAAGGAAGAGAAGGTCAGGAGGGGGTGAGGGGGTCTCCTGCTGTACCTGCTGATGGGAACTGGTGGAGGTGGGTTACCGGTACTTGTTCAGCCTGGCAGGAGCGCGGGGCTGCCGAGGATGACTCTGGAAATTGCTTTCAACTGTTTTCAGAGGTTTCCACGCACGGTCATCTGTGGGGTGCGTGGATCAGCCCCACTGCTCCCAGTGACCCCAGGGTCCGCGCGAGGGTGTTGGGACCCGTCACGTGTCTCACGCGCCTCTCTCTTGGCAGTCCGATGGGAACGCAAGGTGCACCTGCTTCTTGCCGTGAAGCCTCACCTTTGGCAGAGGCGGGTACGGGTGCGTGGCGGGAGGGGTGACAAGTGGGCAGCGAGTGTCCCAGACACCTTCCTTTTACAGGGCCGGTCGGGAGAGCCGCAGCGCTAGAAGTGCCTTTCATTTCCCTCCAACCTCCTTCCCAAGAACTCACATCCACTTCCCCTATTGCCAAACAGCCAACAGAAGGCCCAAAGCTTACATTTTTTTCAAGAGAACACTAAAAGCAACAATTTCCTGTGCTCTTATTATCCAGAGACCCTGGCCAGCGAGGCAGGCAGATTTACGGGTCGGAGCCGGCTGCCCGTTCCCGCCTGCTCCGTGGGGAGCCCCAGCCTGCGTGGGCTGGGGACCAGAGGTAATGAGGCCTTCACACTTTAACGAAGCAAGGAGGGGAGGCGTTAGATCCCTCTTCGGCAGCTGGAATGAAATGCGGGTGCGAGGGAACATTAAAGGCTCTGAATCGAAAACAATAACAAACAGAAAAGGGGGAAAAAACCCGCCTCAGTTCAAAAAAAATAAAAAGAAAAAGGGGAGGAAAAAAAGAAAGGGGTGGGTGTGCAGGCACCCTCTGAGGCTGAGCTCAAAGGCTCCCGTTGCCTCCTGCATCCTCCGGACGTGTCAGAGACCCGCTGTGTCTCTCGGGCACACGAGGAGGAGGGGAGCAGAGGGCATGGCGAGCGCTGGCTTTGGGAGATGATGCTGATAACGGTTCCCGAGCAAGCCCCCTTTCAGGCGGGCTGTTATAAGCCTCTCACCTCAAGGGAAGTGTTTCCCTCGGCTTTGTTTTGCAGGCTGGTTTGGGAACGAAGCCTTTTGCAACCAGGCAGCTCAAAGGCGTGTAAATGAATAACACCGAAAACTTGTTAGGACCCTGTGAAGCCTCTTTAGTATTTTTTTTTAAGAGGTGTATTTGAAACCCACTTTGGAAGAGCTGGGTGAGAGAAGCTGCTGCCAAAGGGTGATGCTGAGAGCAGCCTCTGGCTAAGGTGGGCGTCGAGTCTAAGCAAAGCCCCACCAGACGCTGGGGAGATCAGCTGCCGCTGCATGCCCTGCCTGCACCTTCTCCAAAGGACACGAGAGCACGGGGTGGCTTGTGACCCATGGGACATGGTAGCCAGGGGCTGCGGTGGGGCAGAGAGCCGCTGCTGGGGTAACTGCTCATCCCCAAACTGAAGAGCAAAGGAATGAGATGCCACGTGCCCTTGGTTGATTCAAAACGCACCGCGATAACACACTTCCGCTGGCGATGCGGCAATTGCTTTCCACTTAGGGAGGAAAGAAAAGCCGTCCCGCTCAAAACACCGACTGCCTTTCCCTCTAGAAGTTGGTTCTTGTTTTTTATAAAACTCCTGAAGGACTGAAAATGAGCAAAAACCATCGCGAGGGTTGAGGCGTAGCACAGTTGGAGGTGGCTTTGGAGCGGAGAACGTGGGTTCCTCCAGCTGAACAAAGTCTTTGCCCTTTGCTTTACCCAAACTGGTATTTTTCCAGAATTTCACTGTTACTTGGAGCGAGCAATGCGAGGCACCAATTATAAATCAGAGTGCCCCCGCAAACTACCTTGGCCTGAGGGGTCCTCATCCAGCACTGGGTAAGCCAAAACGAGAGCAGAGGGATGTATGCAATATTTCCAGCACCCCCTTTCCTCATCGTTCCTCTAGTCTGTCTTTACTCATTTGTCCAATTTTTTTAGTAGTTTTTTCTCATACTTACCACCTGCACAGCCTCTCCTAACTGGGCTGCAATGCTGTAGACATTAGGCATTGCCTAGGCGTAGCCATGAGGCACATAACCCTTGGGTTAATGGAGGGGACGGGGCAGGACCCCCCTGCCTGGCTGCAGTGCTGGGCTGAGCCGGCTGCAGCTCGTGCCTGGGGTGGCAGAGCTGGGAACTGGGGAGGAAAGGTGCAGCAGGACTCTGGAGTTCAGCCTAGAGAAAAGAAAAACATTTATTAAGAAATATTATAACAGTATTTGACCCAGACACAGACAAGGGATTTTTTTTTTGTTGTTTCCCTTTAACTTCCCTCCAGTTGGCCCAGAGACCCCTGGCAGCAGCTGGAAACTGAAAAGGATTTGAGACGGAGAGGCACATGAGCCCCAGACAGTTTGATTGCTCAACCATTTCTCAAAGATTAGCTTTGTCAAAGCAAGCACCGGGGGGGATAAATCACGTGGATTGAGCTTAGCTTCATCCAGACTGTTCCAGAAAATGACTGACTCAAAAGCAGTATGGAGATGGCAATTAGCTGAAGCTGCACTATCACACACGAAGGCATCCCACGTAGATGAGGACCATTTCTTCTGTGCGGTTGAAATACAGGCAAGCACTTGCCCCGTCCAAAAAATCGCTGGCTGAAAGGCGTCGTAGAGATGAGCCAGATGTTCCTCTGGTTTCAGAAGGTCATTAAACAACTATTTTTACCACCACCCCCCAAAAAAAAGCAACTTCAAGAAGCCATCCATTTTGTCAGTGCTGTTTGCAGAACCCAGGGTTTAAAGTTAAGAGAAAAAAAAGGTATGATGGTGTCTTGAGTATATCTGACCATGCATGTTTTCTCGTCCCATTTATTTTTAAATCCTGGAGCTTGGAGGAGGAGGAAGGTCCCTAGTTTGCCTCAGGATTGCTGCTGCGTGTGCGCAGAGCCCGCTGGGGGGCTCGGGTCCCTGTGTCCTCCTGCAGACCGTGCTCCGGAGGACCAGGGCCGAGTTGGCTGTATCCCAGCGGAGGGATTCCCTTCAGGATGAGCACCGCACGCTCCTTGCAGCCTGCTCCCTACGAGGAGAGCTGCGGCAAACTGCTCTTTTGGAGAAGCAGCAGGAGGAAAGCATCCTTCGGGTGGGGAGGGCGGCCGGGTTAAGCATCCCTCACCTACAGCTCGCCTTTACGAGCATTTTCCAACACCTCTGTTGTTTTCTTTGTGCATTTCAGTCTAATCAAACACAGTATAAACCCAGCGCAGCTCTTCCTTTGCTCCTTCAGACTCAGCCTGTGAGGTTTTCTTACATGGCCGCACGTAAGAGCGATCTGGTTTGCCTTCGCTTTATTTATAGCTGCTGTTTGCACCCGCCTGCGTCTGAGCCCCACGAAGGACCCGTCGGCTGCGAGCAGCCCACGCCATCGCTGCAGCTCTGCGCTGGGTCAGAAACGGCAAGAAAAGTGGGGGGGGGTGCATGGATTTGACTTTGTTGTCCCCCCACCCAGCAGGGTAAGGGGCAGAGGTTGGATCCTGATGGCTTCTGGCATGGGCGCCGGGCATGCTCCAGGATTCTGATACTTGCAGGTTCTTTTGCTGCCCACAACCTCACCAGAGGTGAGCATTTTGCTAATTTCCCTAATTTTTTAAATTTTCCCAGGTGGGGAGCGCTGGTACGGATAAAGGGGTCTGTAAGGTTTGATCAGGGGTAGAGCAACCTGGGGGGTTGTGCAGATGATTTTTAAAAGACCTTTACACACCTTCCACGCACCCGTTTATTTAAAACCAGTTTCAATACCAATAGTCGTTGATACCTTTGAAGGAATGATCACTGATCCCAGGTGCACAGATGGGATTAAAAGTCTGAAGACAAAGGAAATTATTTTTTACACAGAAATTATAATTATTTTGGTTTTGACATGAAAGAAGACGCTTGATTTGCCCAAAATCTGTGTCTTTGAGAACCTTGTGGTGAGTGTGTTTACAGTGGGGTTCGAGACGACCTGTACAAGAACTTAGTGCTGTTTCATTGAGCTGGTCAATAAATAGCCACCAGTGGCTGCTTTAATCCTACAGCAGTGCCAGCCGCAGCCAGATGTGCTGCAGAGAGGAAGAGGAAGAGGAAGCGGAAGAGGAATAGGCTTTTCTTCCCCCATCCAGAGGTTTGATGCCATGTCCCACGGGATGTCCAGGGAGCCGTTCCCTTGCTGTCACCCGAAACTGGCCCCTGCACTGCCCCATGCCCTTGGCACATCTGCCAGCGTTTGCTCCCTGCTGTGATGAACCTCTGGAATAACACCAAAAAAAACCCCAGATACCTACTGGGACATAATTTGCTGAGTGATTATATAAATAGCTGGGTTATATCACCACGCATTCCAGCTTAGCTAGAGATAACTGCACAAAATGAAGCTAAATAGCTTAAAGATGGGAAGGGACTGCCAATAACATTCGAGTGTTAGCACTAACTCGGCAATTTTTAGTGTTCACATGCAGCATCGCTTCGGTAGGTACATTGAGGTGTAGGGGCACACAGTCCCAATCGTAGGGGTGATAAAATGTTGATGGTTTATGTGGGGAAAGATGGAAAATAGAGGAGGGTTCTGGCAGCACAAACCCTTTACGCTTTCTGGGGTGGGATGTTAGGAAAAGCTGCGTTGCCAGCGCGGGAGTAGCCTCACGGGAAGCAGGACATGCTCGTGGCTTCTGCATGAGATTGGTGGGGCAGAAGAGATACAAAACGGAAGGACAGCATTTGGGGAGGAAAATATCCAATAAAAAAGAGGTTATGAGTACTTGAACAGCGAGATACAGAAGATATAAATTTTCTTCTGCCCTGAGGACTCTCCATTTGCGCAGTGAATAACTATCCCCCCATCCTGAAGCGGGGCAGCCTGAACATCCTGGGAAATGCGGGAGCATCACTTTGCACGTCCTGCATCCCAGCACGGAGACGCAGCTATATGCAAGCGTAGCCAAGAAATCCTTTCTGATATTTAGATGCAAGGATGCTGCAGATCAGTGCTTTTACGAGTGCTTGGGCAGAGACCTGACAGAACTAACTTAAAGGCGATGTCTGTCATTTTTAATACAGTGTTTAGGCACCAAAGGTGACCTGAATAGGGAAAGCAAAGATCTGTATGTGGGAGAGACATATTTTCAAGGACAGGCTGGGACTCACAGCGCTGGCCCCTGGGAGAAGCTCCATTTAATTCAGCAGGGCTCCGCCTGGGCCTTACTCACTCGTCATTCCCATGTTGGTTCTGCAGAGATCTTTTCATCAAATATGAAAAGAGAGCAAAGAGCTCTATATTTACGAAGGGTTGTACTGAAATGTAAGAAATTAGTTGTTTCAGACCAGCTGCTGCTGAGACCTACATTTCTACAGGGAAGACATGCGCAAACAAGGAGAGCCCAGAAACGCGTGCACTGGCAGGGTTAATTTTAACATCCTTGTGAGAGCCATCCTCAAACCACTGCTGAAACCCAACCGCAGCATCTCCTTGGGGAAAGAGCAGCAAAGACCAGTGGCGACCGCCCACCACTGTGGCCTCGATGGCAGCCGGTGGAAGAAGCACTGACCGTAACGCAGACACTTGCTTGAAATCTCAGCAAAAGGGGCCCAAGGGCCAAAGACATACACACCCGACACACATATCCATGTATGTGGATATATATCTATGGGAAAATCTCGTCTGTGAAGCACAGGTCTTTAATGAGGTTGTTCATTCCTTCTGGGAACTAAACCCAGATTATTTTAGTTGCTCGGTTTTATCTGCTACGCTTAGCGCTTGGCAAATCACAGAAGGCCAGTCTCGTGGCATTAGCAGGCAAATAACAGAAGATGCTTTAATGATGATACAGCCAAGCATAAGGCAAGGAGCAATGGAGATGCAGCAGGGGGAATAGCTATTATTCGTGCAAGGGAGATTCTGAGTGGTCGCATGCTGGAAAACAGCTGAAAGTATCTAAATGTGAGGAATACGTAACCGGGATTCGCCTCTTTGCCTGGGAGAACGTCTCCCAAATAATGCATCATTGCTGTATATAGGCTATGATTCACATCGGAGGAAATGATGAATTTCAGACCACGCTGCGCATTTCCCTCAGTCCTTTTTATATCATTTGGTCAAATGATTATTCCATATTCTTTGTTTCAGCTGTGATGAGAAAATAATAGGTGATTGAATCATTTCCCCTTATCTTCAAGTTATCACATTAAGTGCGTGCCCAACTGTCTCAGAAATGACTTACTGCATCCCGTTATTGTATTAAAGGAGGCACGGTAGGCTGTGGGTGGCTATTCCAGTACACAGAGTTTTTTTCACTATAATTCTCCATTTCAAACATTTTACAAGCGCCGCAGACCGGGGAGGTTCCCAGCCTCCCACTGACTTCGCTAACAGCCCAGCGAGAGCTGCGGGATTTCTATTTGCAGGGGCTCCTACAGTACTCGATCTGGAGAAGCACACGGCTGCCTCATTTTGCAGAAGATGACAAAAATTGGCAGAGAAAAGGAGAATAATGTAAAAGGTGGGAAGAGCTCGCTCACATTGTACAGGCAAAGAAAGGTGTTTCAGAGTTGTCAGAAAATCACTTCCTGACCCTTGTCTTTGACCCCAGGGAGGAGGGGAACATCACATGTGGCATCAGAGGAGAGAAAACTCTACTTTCCTCCCTCTTTTATTTTTCTCATCTTCCTTTCCAGTATGTTTCTGAAGTGCTGGAGCATTTATGCTGTAAAGTGACTCTTTGCAAGGACTACCTCACATCACCGCAGGAACCCCACCGACACCCCGCAACGGGCATCGTTTATGGCTGCGGTTAGGGAGAACAAGAAAAATAAGAGATTGAGATGTCCCTCTGGAGCAGGTAGTTTGTGCTCTTCTTAGTTAGCTTATCTTAAAACCTCCTTTTCTGAGGGGGGGGAGGGTTTGCCATACCCTTTATTTTTTTCCTCCTTCCCCAGAAGATCTTATTTGCTCCAGCTCTCCTCCCAGCTACTTTGTCCCACAGGTTTGCCACCCCATGCACCAAGCCCTTCTGCCAATGCACCTCGTAGGCACTTCCTAATCTTTGCAATTATATCCCTAAACTTTTTTAATCCTTCCTGCGCACCTTCGCAAACGACTCGTCTGTGCAGCCGCGTTCCTCCTCACTCGAGGCTTTCCCACGGCGATGCCGCCAGCGCCGCAGCTCCCGTCCCTCCTCTGCTGAAAAAGCCCATTATCATTTCTGCCTTTGTTACTGCAGCTGGGCATTAAGCTAATAGCTTAAATTATTTTTCCACAATAACGGCCTAATCCTTTCTCTTATCAGTATAGCAGATTAATTCTCCCAAGCATGGTTAGTACCTTGTCCTCTCCCTAATTATAAGGAGAGGAATTTTGCTCCCAGATGAATGCAGCCTCAGAATCACCGGCAGGGAAAGCCCCAGAGCAAACCCCTGACTTCGAGAGCATCTTTGTACTACCCCGCCTGGCTAACACAAGGCAGACGCAGAGCGCAGTTCGTGTCAACTATAAATTCACTCCAGTGTCTCCAGCTGTGATTTACTGAACACTTCCCCATCATTTGCTGAGAGCGAGGGGCTGTATTAACCGGAGCAAGTCGGTATGAACGCCTTCCTTCAACCAAGGGTGAACCTGCTTGGCCGTGAATGTTTCCGAGGTGGCAGGAGCAGAAATAACTTCCCAAATTAATTACAGCAGAGCGCAAGAGCTGACATATTTCTGCCTGGCAGTTGCACAGTTGGATTCGGAGCTTGCAGCATCTTCGCGGCTTAATTACAAGTGAAAGATGCTGTTTGTTACAGCGGCGCAGAGCGCAATTGTCCTTATGGCTCTTTCTCTAATTTATCTTAATAGCTGCTATTTTCATTAGCCAGTAAATGGTTCATTACTCTCCTCTCAGCCCCAGCCCCAGCGGTTGGGACCAGCAACCCCAAGGCTGAGGCTGCGCCGGGGTAAACTTTGCGCCAACCAGCCCCAGGGCCTCGGAGCATATTACAAAAGCGAACCCACCACTTGTATTTCACTGGGTTAATATCCCATAAACACCAAAAGATTATTCCATGGGTCTTTAAGGAACTTACTTTAAAGCATCGTTCACCTGAAAGACCAGACCAGTCCCTCCAGACTTGTTCTATTTTACAGAGCCTATAACAGGAATTTCATTTAATTTGTAAATGCCTGCCTTCGTACAAGACCAGAAACCATTCCAAGGTCTCTGGTAAATATTTACCAGCATCCTCCTGTGTAAAGACTAAGCATCTTAGAGGCTCTGTGGGCTAAATTCGCTCCTGGTTTATCCGCGTGTACACAAAGCGGTCCCGGCACGGGCAGCTGCCGCATTACAAGAGCCAGGCGCCGATGCCGGCTGCCTTTAGAAAGTCCTCAGCATACATTTGCACTCGCCGGTTCCCCGCGGGATCTGGTTCGGATCAGAGGAACGATTTCACGTCGTGGAGGAGTTCGTCTGCAGGGGGAAGAGCTGGGTGTCTCTGGGTGATCATCGAGCGTAGGAAAATGCCCCCACCAATTAAAAGCCTTTATTTTTAATGAGTACTCAAGACGCAAGAAATCAGTTTTTCTTTTTGCGCTTTAAAATGACCCTATGGATGGTGCATCGTGCACCAGTACGCGTGGTGCACCATGCAGCTGCAACCGGCTAAGCCCATACCAACAGAGCGAAATGAATATGCTAATCTCATAAAGATTTTTAAATGCTAACTTAAGCTGCTGAGAATGGATTATGCTCTCGAAAACCAATCACCATTTTTCCTTAACTATTAGAGTAGGAGAAATATCTCGGGGGGAGTGGGGGGGAAATCAATGTTTCATTACTAAAAGGCCTTACTGCCATGAGAACATTTTTTGGCTCCTGACACTTCATTAAGCTTGTTTAACGACAGCCCAATCCATTTGCCTGCCCAGTGCCCAGAAAAACTCTTAAAATTCAGTAGAAAGGGGGAAAAAAACAAAAGTAGGCATTTAACATCAGCCTCCCAGCAGGAAAAAAACCACACCACGGAAATGCAAAATATGGAATAACGTAGAGGGTTACAACAAGGAGCATCATTTCACCCCAAATCCCTGTGTAAATTCCACAGTGTGTAAGCATACAGTTAACCTGCGGCCCACCCGTTCGTGACAGGCAAAGAAAGTGTTCTATGCCCTGGTCTGAGTTATTCAGACTTTTTTTCAATAAAACACAGTTTTTTAATATATTTTAGCTCAGGCAGGTGACAGATGTCAGCTTTCTTTAGTATGAAAAATAGTCTCTGTAATAAGTTCACCCTGAACAGCTCTTGTTCTGTAGGAAATAAAAATGATGGAGGAAAAAGCTTAATTAATTCAACTTTTAACTTCTAGTGGAAATGGTACCAGTTTTCAGAAGCACACAATTTCATGGCAATGTGCATGTCTACAAGTGCGGATCCACCGAAGGCACAGGCGTCACACCCATATACCTTGTGTTTGTGGGACGATGTATCGGATTTGTACAAGTCCTTGTGATTTGCTTTTTATTGCTTTTTATTCTGGGTCTCACCCGAATCCTGGCTCCTCCATGGGCACTTCTTTCCCCATGGAAACTTGAGAGTAACGGTGCTCTTGAAGCTACTGGTAACCCTTAGCTCTTATTATAAAATTATTTAATTTATAACCTCTGGGTTTGAAGGCTTTTGTGCTTCTAGCCCTACCTTGGGGGACTCTTTAGTCTTTATACCCTTCCTCATAGAGTCGTGGGTCTCCCCAGTGCTGCCAGGACACGCGAAGGGACCCATCTGTCCATCCCTGGGATGGATGGGAATTTCTTGGCTTACCCATTAGAAACCTTGCTGGTTTTCCAAGAACAAGCAATGAACCATCCCTAGGTTTTGCATTGCTGCACAATGCATGAAGCAAAAAAGTTCTTTCCTGCAACTGCTGATGGTGGGTTTCTTGCTGGGGACACCATCTCCTGCACCACTGCTCTACCATCAGTCCATCAACAGCCAGCCTGGGTGTCCCTGCTGACCTCGGGGGGGCCCCCCCACCCCTAACTGGCTTGGCATGAAACACAGGCACTATTTGGGTGGCCAATGCATAACCTATGCCTACGCCCAAACTGCAAACGGGAAGAAAAAACCTCCCAAAACCCAAAAAAACCCATGACTTCTCTTCGCACCGAATGTCAGGAGCTGCTCCTCCACCTCCATACGCGTGATGAGAAATGGCTCAAACCACCCATCAAATTTCATTTATTATCTGCTTTTATCGCATGGAAATGGGGTTAACGCTAAAAAAAATGTTCTGAATGAAACGTTCAATGTGCTGAAAGGAGAAGTGACAGACGTGGCTTGGGCCTGGGTAGCGCTGGGCCCCACAGCGAGCCCCCACGCCGGTACGGCAGTGGAGTGCAGGACAAGAGCCGTTAGCCTGCAATTTCTGTGCAGGTCGTAAAAGAGTTTTATAGGTAAGGGTCTGTGCAGTGCAAAGGCAAATTATTGCTGGGCAGCCTTGGAGCCTGATAAGGTTCCTTCTAAAAACAAACCATTAACATATGCACAATTTAGGCCGGCTGTAGTGCTGTATCGTTACGCCACAAGCAAAATGCAATCCCTTCTTGAAATATATAACAGCTTTCTAGTTCAAGAAAGCTAGCGGGGAAAACTGTGTTAGCATTAAAGAACTGGTTTTTGGTTGTTTTTTTCTTTTTTAATCACATCTAAAAATAACATTTATGTAACCACCTACCCCGACATTTCACATCAGCAAGTGGCCAGAACCGCCTTGCTCAGCTGTATTAAAATATGCAAACACAATGGGATTTTAGCAGATTTTGTTTCCTGAAGAAGAGTTGCATAACTCAGTCTTCAGAGGCAACAGGAAAGCCAAAGCAGTTTTCTACTCTGGTTAAAATATATCGTACATGCAATGCATCCTTTGGCAGTTCGGCCACATCCATTGCCTGTGATAATTAAATATATTACGGTAAATATGTTACGTGTGCAGCGTGTAGTGAGGCAATAGCGACTAAACTCTGGCAAAATGAGAAACTGCTTAAAGGCAGCAAAACTCGTCGGCTGTTGTCTGCTTTCGGCCTCTGCGCACACGCAGCAGGCGCCTCTAGAAAAAATGCGTTCTTCTTTCCTTCTTCTGTCTAACCCCGCTCTCTTACGGACTTGGCACCTCTCAGAAATGTTTAGATCCTCACGAGAAACGCCTGTCGCCTGGCCCCGGTTAATGCAATACGACGGCGATACCACAGGCAATAGCTGACAGGTTTAAAACAAGGCCATATTATTTATTCCAAAGATAACCCTGGCGTTGGGGTGCAAAGACGCTTCGTCACCTGTGACGCGCGCCTCGTCCTGCTTGCAGGTGAATGACCTCGTGGTTGCACCGTGGCAGATAAGCTCCATCTTCTGCGGCTGCGTGCTCTTACAGGAGGAGAGGCGTCCTTTTGCTCTCTGGGCCTTCGGCACCAACATCTGAATCCTCTCCCCTGTCTGCACGCAGAGTGCTGTTACCTGCAGGGCCGTCGGCACATCTTCGCCACAGTACCTGTTTGCCTGTCTGTATATACAGAACCATGATGTTTTGGTGAATTGCTGGGTGCTCCCAGGAAAAAAAAAAAAAAGAAACCATGTGTTCGGGGATCTGCGAGGAAGACTTCGGAGCAGACGGTGAATGAAGGCCAGGTTCCAGGGTCCAGACATCGTACCTTGGTAGGACAACGCACCTGCATTTTGGACAGGGATGCACTTCTGGTCCCAGCCTCGGTCTTTCTGCTCCAGCTGAGAAAGTGCAAGAGGTTCTTCTTTGAGAACATTTACAGATGTTCTTCTCTGAGAACAGATGTTCTTCTCCAAGAACATCTACATGGAGGAAAAATCAAACAGGAATTCAGTGGTGTTTAAGAAATACCCAGAAACCCAGTTCCCATTTCAGTGTTCCTGTGTGTAGGTTGTCTGGGAGAATCAGCTGGGCTGGGTTTGTTCAACTGTATTGAGTTCAGAGAGAGGGGAGAAGCCCCGGCTCCAGGCATAAGGGGTAGCACGTGGCAGGTGGACCTCCAAACTGCACTGCGCTGCATGAAGGCCCCCTTGGTGCAACACTGCTGCCTCCAAGGAGCGTTTCTCAGCTCTCTCCCCACCAGTGCTGACTTTCTACAAGTCATTTGTTACTGAGATTGATATTACGGTTATACAAACTTACTTTATTTATCTGTTATAGCCCTTTGAACTGGGTGAGTGCCCCTGGCTTTCCGTTATCCCATGTCTAAATTAATCATGGACCCTAAAATCAGTCACCATTTATGCAATATGAAAAAAAAAAGATGTCAAAACAGTGTTTGCGGTGTAGAGATTTCACGCCGTGTTCCCTGGATAGTGACTATTCAGGCATCACGCTTCTTCCTCCAGGCCTGTGAAATATTTACTGCTTTTTTAAAAAGGAAAAAAAAAAATCTCTTAAAATTATCTGTCTCCTCAGGAGAAAGTTGTTCCCTCACCCAGTCACGTACTCCCTGCCCCGGGGAGCAAGGCTACGGGTCCCTTTGCAGCATCCTTTGCTGACTCCACATGTCACGACCCTCTGAGCACATCAGTGCCTGTTTTGGGGTTCAAGCCCAGTGTATTGGCCCCCAGACCCTGTACGAAGACAGAAGGGCTCTGGGTTTTTAATAAATGATGTGATATAATGGATATAATGCTTCTGACACCTCTCCTGCAGGCGGCATCTCGTTAGGTGGTGCCCATGAACCCCCTTCGTGGCAGTTTCCATCTCCCAGACCCTGCACCGAAAACTGGTGCCTTCAACAGCATTTTTTGAACAGTTGGGTAACAGGAAAAGCTGTAAAAAGGCTATTTGGGATAAAGATAGGTGACGTGGTTTCAGTGTTGGAGTGCTAACTTTGCCACAAAATATTAGCTCAGGGCTTCCACTGATGCAGTTGGAGGTGGGGGCAGACTGACGGCAAATTCCCACCGGGGGGTTGCAGCTTCTAATCAACTTAATGGAAAAGTGAAGGTTTGGGGTAAGACTGTCGAGAGGAGGAGGAGGAGGTGCCAGCCTTTATCTCCAGTGCTTCGGTGGTGGGTTGGTTTGCATCCCGCGGCAGGCTGGGGATGGTGAGCTCTTGCTGGGTACAGCCAGGAGCCTCCGACACCCTGTACGTCACCTGGAGATGTTCACCCTGACACCAGGAGTCCCCAGCGGGAGTGCAAAGCGCTACCAGGGAACTACAACATGGGGAGCTCCAGGAGGGCTTTGACACCCTCATCCATGAAATGAAGGAGGTAGCTGCTCCCTTCTGCTTTTCACACATATTATACACTCCTTCAGACCCAAACGGTCCATGCTGTCCATGTGTCTGTCCCCAAGGCGGCTGCGTGTGGGGGGACAGCAGGACCCTCCAGCCGATGGGACCCTGCACTCACCACTGCTTCCTCCTGCTTGATGCACATCAGAAGAATTAGTTGCCTCTGCTTTGGCTGCGTACGGTGGCTGGGGTTTGGTGCTGGAGATACGTCAACTCTCTGTCCCCGTCCTGGGAGCAGCGCGTGCAGGGCTGGGCATCTTGGACTTTTGCTGTCAGCCAAAACCATGGTGGGAGAGGAGCTCAGGGAGCTGGTCCTGTGCTGGACACTTCTATTCAGTCCACTTCAGGGCATCCCCAGGGTGTTTTAAAGCATGCCTAGCCTTCAGACACCTCTGTGCTTGCTTGAGGCAGCCCCAAACCCCAATCAGCCCAGCATGCGATGCCTCCTCAATAATCCCAAGAGCTGCTCTGATCCAGCATCACCATCTGAGAGACATACTGCATCTTGCTAACCTGCAAGATGAAGGCAGGGAGGGTTAAGGAAACAAGCTATTTGGAAAAAGTCTTCCATTACACCCCTTTTTCAGAGTTGTTAGGACCTATCCCATCAGTCAATGATGGGCAATCAGCAGAGTTAATAAAGATACCGCTCAGAAGCCCCAATTAACGATGTCATGGGAATAATTATCCGTGCACAGGGCGCTGCTATTAGGGATGGAGCTTTCTGAGGCGGTCAGAAAAGGCTGCCAAGTTACCAGACCCCCCCATAGGATATTTTTTTTTCTTATGGATGATGCTCCCCATGCTTCAGCAACAGCGGTATGACTTGATCCAAGCCTGGGCCACAGCAGAAGCCAAAGCCACCTGCCACCACCACGACGTCGGCGCAGAGCCTCCTCGTGCTCTCCTAAGTGAAGGAACAGCCGCTTTTGTGGGAATATCTTGGGAATATCCTGCAATATCCCAACTCTCTCAGCTCCAGCTAATAATAACCGGCCTTGCAGCAACTCCTTCCCTTGCCGTCGCGGGCTGCTTCCCCTCAAGTGAGCAGCATGGCTGAAAGGAGGAACTTCTTAGAGCTTTAAATAACCTCCTGGATTCCACCCCCCTCCAGACCTCTGCTCCAGCTGGGAGCAGCTTTCCTGTTTGTTTGTTTGTTCCTTTTTCCTTGCCATGATTTCAGAGAGGAAGGAATCTGGCTTCTACCTCCCTGAAGGGCTCGAAGGCGAGCGGCCTGGGCTAGGAGTGCAATTACTCAGCGCTGCAGGCTTTGGTTGAGAATTAAAGGTCATGGCACTTTTACTGGTGGTTTTTTATTCTGGGCTGCCACGGGGTCACGGCTGGTGATAAGCACATGCTAAAATCCACATTTTCAAAAGCAGTTCACGGTCCTGAACGGAACGCGGCCATGAGAAAGCAAAGGCATGAAAATCCAAGGAAAGCATTATTAACCCTCTCTTTTTGCCTGATTTTATTTTCCTTTTAGATGGAAGGGACTGGTGAAAACCTGGGCTGATGTTTAACCTGCTCTGGAGACTGTGGCCTCACGCTGCATCATGGGTGATGAACACTTCTCCAGTGAGCATTGGAGTAGCCGGACCCTGGACTACTCCGTGCCCAGGAAGGCATCGCAAGGCAGAGGATGCTGTGATCAAAAGCTGGGAGTTCCTAATGCAAGGTGTTTCAGAGGGGCTGGGGGCTTTGCAGTGCTTCAAATATTGACCTCCTTTGGGTGAAAGGCTGTGAGCTGCAATCAGACATGACCATCTCGTGTTGGAGGGCAAAGAGGGACGTCGGAAAGCGTCGGTTGCCATAGCCATGCTGCCTGCTGTCCGCTCCCCACTGGGGCTGCGTGGGGTTTTCATGGCCAGAAGCTGCTGTAGGGACTCAGGGTCCTTATTCTCCTGCACTGTTCTCCCTGTGTTGCTGAAGCCTTGTGTAACTTCTGGAAATGTAGGAATACTTAGGAAAAAAAAAAATCCAAATTAATTTCTTTCCGGGAGAAAAAATCAAACAACACTGAAAGAAAGAAATCCCTCTGTAAAACATCTTCTCTTCCAGTAGCCGACTGCTCATGAAGACCCTCACCGTCCTGCAGCTCTCTGGGCTGCACACATCTTGGCTACGGCAGGTAAAAATCTAAAAAATTATGTTTATGTCTCGAGCGCTCTCCCCGCTGCGGGAATCGCAGTGCTCAGTGCTGTGCTTATGGACCAAAAAGCCTTCGGACCCAAATTCGCTCAACAAGATGGGTGGAGGGTGGTGGAGGTGGGACCTCTGCATCACCAAGCTTTTCCTCAGAAGCTGTGATTTTGTTTTTTTAACAAAAAATAACCTGAGGTCACCTCTCTCCTGGAGGTGGTGGCTCCTCCCAGTCCAAGTCAGTGCCCTGGGGGACTCAACGTGTTCGTCAGATGTTTCTGAAAAGCAGCTCCGTCATTAACTTGGCACGGGTTGGAAATGTGGAGGCCGAAGCCTCCAGCTGGAAAGATGGTTTTGATAAATAATCAGCTGACGATTAGCCCAGGGGGTGGGACTGCCTGCCCTCCCCTGACCGTCCTGGGGCATCAGCTGCTTGCGGGCGGGTTCCCATCTGTCCTGTCCAACATCCCCCGCAGCCCCTGCTGCTCTCCACCCCCGTGCCCGGGGTCGGCTGAGGTTTTCCTTTCCAATGCACGCCAAAATCTTACTGGGGGTGAAATTCCTAGCTTCGTGGTGCTGGAAATGAGCTGGTGCAGGCAGGGGTGGCAGGCAGCAGCCCCCAGGTTCAGGCAGCCCCCTCACAGGCAGCCCCTGCCTCTCGTGGCCCCACGGTGCTGCGCTTCCAGCACTGATGGATGGTGTCGCCTGAAAAAGACCCGTCCTGAGCTTCACCAGATGGGAGATTAATTTATTGCACCTGTCCAAACAGAATGCATTTCTATTTTATCTGCATTACTGCCTGTCCTGCAGCGTGATGGAGAGGTTTGGCTGTGCCCACGCCCAGGTGACCTTGGCCCAGCCTGGTGGGTCTGTCCCCCCGGGGGTGGGGGGACACACAGACACTGAGGGTCGCTGTGTTAGAGATGTGCCAGAAAATCCAGTTCCTCGGACCGAGAGGCTGATCCAGGGGCGTGCAGGGGAAAGGATCCGACCCTCTGCTCCAGCTGAATGGGGAGCACCAGCAGAACAGCTCACCTTATCATTAATAAGGAAATAATTTGTCGCAGAGTATCTTAATGCGACCGGTTGCACACTGTGGTGCTTGGAGGGAGGCAGCCTTTAGCACGAGAGCAGCACTACAGCCCTTCCTGGAACAAACGAGAGGGGAGGAGGGATGTGTATCCACCAGAAAGTGCTGCTTTGCCTTCTTTCCTAGTTTATGGGCCAAAGCTGAGACCCAGCAGGTTTTTGCTGGAGCAAAATTCCCAGCGAGTTCAGCGGGATTTTTGCCTGATTAAAGCTTGAGCCACAGTCCGGGGATTTCTGCCTCTGCTGCGATCGAGCCAGGCTTTGCGCAGGAGCTTGTAATCAACCTGTTGTCCTCAATGGAGGCTTTTTTTTGGGAGAGAATTCAAGTGTATTCCATTAGAAAGGGGTTTAGTCTTCCCTTTTTTGTGGTGGTGGGAAAGAAAAACTACTCCGCTTCCCCAAGCCAGGACGGCAGCTTCTGATCTCACTTGATTTTAACCTTCTCTCTTTGAAGAGAGAAGTTGCTGAAGGACTCTGGAAATGATTGTTCAAGCTAATGAGGGGCAAAGGAGCTCTGGAAAGTGAAATAAGATCATAATTAGGTAAGCGCCTTCCTATCGCCAGGTCAAGAAATTAGAAATTTCAGCTGGACTTTCAAAGGGAGCAATTAGAGGAGGACGAACTTCTGACCCTGTAATTACAAATAGCAGCTCTGCAGAAGTATAAATGTGCTCCTCTGAGTCAGACAACCGAGCGTGCGGTACTCTGCCCTAAACGACATTAGAAAAATAATAATTAGAAGGGCTAGCGTCTACATAACATAGTCTGAAATAGCTTAGTCTTGAGGAATTAAAAAGGAAAAAGGAAGAACTTCCATTGGGGAGATGGGGAAAATCATAAGGAGAAGCAAAAGCCACCTGCAAAGAGAAGGGGAATGAAATCTTCGTGATACCTGGGAGGCCGCATCCCGGGGATGCTGAGGGCAGTGCCGCGGTGGGTACGGCTCCGAGGCAGCCGGTGTCCAGCGCAGCGCTGCGCGCAGCACCCCCGGGATGCGGCTCCTCTTCAGCACAACAATCCTTCCGTTGCATCCTGAGCCTATGTTAACGTGTAGCTATTGCAATCGCCGCTTCAGCCCAGGATGCGATAACTCCAAGCATGACTGTGGCAAGCCTGATTAATTTGACATATATTAGAAAGGATCGAATGCGGCTTTGCAAAGTGCATAGGGGCAGTTTGTTTTCAGAGTTTTTAAGCATAGCTTGCTGAGCTCTTGAGAGGGTGATGAGAGGAGAGACGCAGCATCCCTCTTGTTAAAAAACGACAGCAAATATGATGCATGAAAGATATCTACTTGCTGGCTTTGGGGCTTTACTTGATGTCGGGGACTGGGCAGGACAGAGCCGGGCCTGGGTGATGCTGTGCAGGTACCCACAAGGGGATATGGGCTCATCCTGTCCCCATCGGCTGCTCTTGCAGCAGAGTCTGCCCAAGGAAAACCCAAAGCTGGAAGGAAGAAATCATCTCAGACCCAAAAGTGAAGCTGCCCCGGCAGGGAGGGCTCTGAGAGGACCTGCCTTCGCCATCCTGATGGAGCAAATCTCTTGCACAAAGTTACTTTATTTTCTATTTGGCATTCAGGTCTTTAACTAAAGAAAATATAGCACTATAGAAAACCATGACATTCAGAGACTTTTTTTTCTTTGGTTTGTTTATCAGCAAGATTAAGGTTCCTGGCTGTGGAATAAAGGAATGTCTCACATTTATTTGTTTCGGGGCATGTGGAGTGCATTTGTTTCCTAGGATGCAAATTCATTGTTCATGCTCTGAATAAAAATGCCAGTGCCAGGAGACTGCTGTCAGTTTCGGATGTCTTGGCATCATTTTTGCTGTAACTTCATGCACAGAGTGGGGATATGTTTTTTCCCAATATTCTGCCGCTATGTTTTGTCTCCGAGATGTTCTCCCCATTTCTTTCTTAAACTTTGTGTCAGCTAATTTCCTCGTTTCTAAATTACCGCCGGCGGCTGTGAGGCTGCAGGGGCCAGCTTTTGGGATGTAGGTCACGCCACCATCCCTTGTGTGACCACGCCAGCTGCCCACCCGCCTGCCTGCCCGCCTCATCCCCTGCCAAAGCCCAGGCAGCTGCGGGAACCGTGCGCCCCTTTCCGCGCCCGCCGCCCGGTGCGGGCCGGGGGTCCCTCGCTGCCAAAGCCTGTGGGAAAAGAGGGAGAGATGCACGTTTTGGAGCTGGCACAGAGAGCACAAGGGTTCCCGTGCCCCTCTCGGCCCAAAGCAGGCAAAATTGGCCGTTAAGATGCAATTGGCTGTGGTTTCTAATTTTTTGTATTTATCTACCTATTTTTTTTCTCATTTATATTTATGCATGTGCACACACATACACATGTCTCAAATCTCAGCTACAGCCATGCAGGGGCTCAAAACTGCACACGTACCAGGAAAGCTGCTGTATGAGGGGCCACACCTGAGCCACCTTTATTTCTGGCCCTTCTCTATAAGCCCCGCAGGCACGAACCCCCCTCTGAAGGCTCAACAGCGGCCGAGCTCCCTGCTTGTCCCCAGGGTGGGCAGGACCTGCTCTCCCAGCCTGGCAGAGGGGCTGCCTCCTTGCATTAGCTGCATCTGGGTACGGCGTGTTGTGACGTGACTGTGCCTGACATGTCATGTCACCTTGGGAGATAATGAGTTGGAAATTTGTGCTAATAATTGTTTTGACTGTTCCCCAGGAATAAGTGGGTTTTGTTTTTTTCAGCAGAACGTCTTGCGCCCAAAGTGATTTTATTAGGGAATTATTATTATTTTTTTAGGTAGGGTAAATAGCAGTCATGCCAACTGGAGGTTGGGAGTTGGTTCTCAGCATCCCCACAGCCCCTTGGGATGGCCCTGGATGCTCCGCAGTGCTCCGGGGAGGCTTTCTCCCAGATCCCAGCTCCTCCCCTCAAAAACCCTCTGCCCCAGCCACTGTCACCTTCCCCACAACCAGGACCCTGACGCCAGTGCCACTAAGCAAAGGACTTGTACCGCTGTCCATAAGCATCCGCAGATGGGTGCAGAGATTCACCCCATCTCAAGGCATAGGGATGCTGCAGAGAGCAAACCCCTGGGTACCGCCTGCTTGCACAGGGCAGGGGGCATACGGGAGGTTATCACCACCGAATCACAGCGTTTCACTCTGCATTGCAAGGCACTTGAATCCGTAATTGACACCAAGCATGTTTGCTTTCTCTCTACCTGCTACAGAAACCCTGGATATCTTTCTAACGAGCAAAGCAAGCTACTGCTGGTGGATTTTTCAAGTTCTCATAGCTTTACAAATTACATTTGCTCTAGGCAGCCATTCATAATAATCAACCTGAAACCACCGCTAGCACGAAAAAATCTTTGCGTTGTCAGCAATACACCTCTCAAATACCATACTGCCATCCGTCACAGCTCACCATAACTTGTAATTTGATTAAACGCGCTCCAAAACGTGGGGTTGGAAGTGCACTTGTCCACAGTAAGTGGATTTGCGTTCCCCTCTATTAGAAGGCTGTGTGATGTGACTTAACGATGGAAAACACTCATTACGGCAGGCACTTGTCAAAGAGACTGGATCAGGGGAGTCTATTTTTGCCCAGCGCCTGTGTAAAAATGCAGTTTCTCTCCATTTGGCTCAGAGAGACAGACCGCCACCAGTCGGGCAGCTTCGTGCCTTCCCTCCCCAGAGGGGCACGGCTCCTTCTCGTGAAGGAACACCACTATTTTGGCAGTCTCGGTCCCATCTAGGTTTGGGGGCAGGTTTTCAGAGGTGAGCGGGGCAAGGCAGAGCGACCGCTCCATGGTGCAGGGTAGGACTCCGGACTGGGCTGGAGGGAAGATGCTCGCAGCAGCTGGGAAAAAGGTAAAAACATTTTTTTCAGCATCAACAACTTGGGAAATACAGGTACTAGTTATTCTGTTCCTAAATATCGAGTAAGAAGGTGTCATTTTTATAGTAAAAATATTTTAATGCATTTTCTGCAGCTCCCCTGACTTGAGCTGAGCATCTGGCCTGAGCCACCCTGTCCCCCAGCAGTTCTGCTCCTGGGGGCTGTAGAGGAGTCTGCGGCCATCTGGACCACCTCAAATGGGCAGTCCCCATCCCCCAAACCCAGCAGATTTGGTCACGTCCCTGTTTGTCCAGGCGTTCCTAGCAAGGCAGGCAATCTTTCCCCAGGTCTAGAAACGCGTCCCCTCAGGAGCAGCCAAAACATCAATATTAAGACACTTACCCATTCCCTACTATGTACTTACAGTTTTACTTCTTCCACGGGAGCTGGGCAGCTTCGCCCATGGAGACGGTGCCAGGCTTGCCTTTGCTATCCCATTGCCACCAGCTGGCTTTGAAAAATGTGACATTCCCCCATGCACCGCAGTCCCTGTGGCTTTCCCTGGCACAGCCCTGTGCTGTCACCTACGGGATGCTTCAAAAACCCCTTTTTCCTCAAAATTTCCCGAGAGGGAATGGGAGCTATTAAGCAAACTAAATATAAGATTATGAGAGGGGTTGTTTTAGAGACTGTAAAAGAACTTTAATGAGGTCTGAGCTATAGAAAAAAAGGCTTGTGTTATGCGAGATGCCCATCTGGAAGGCTGGCAGGAGCCTGCTGTTACCAAAATGCAAGTGTACCTGAAACCCAACGCTCTCACGTGCCTATTACAGCTGGAGCACATGAAAAGCCGCACTGAAATGTAAACAAAATATTTAAGGGGCACTAAAAGCAGGCTGATGCTCACGGAGTTCACACTTTGGGGTGGAGATGTTCTCAGCAGGGCTGGCTGGGTGGCAGGTCCCATTTTGTAAGCCTTTTCCTAAACTTTTTCAGCAACTCCAATATTATTTTGCAATAATGTGTAGCCTTGCAGCAGAAAATCAAGCTGCATTTGTGCACAGGCTATGTGAAATACAGCATGTGGCGTCTCACAGATTTCCCCCTCCCTGAGAAACTGGGGCGTTTGATCCAGAGTGGAATAAAAATGCGAGACAACAGCCCATGTAGACAAAAGGGACTCCCACCCTCCAGCTGGTGCAGTGGGGGATTTGGGGTGGCTTTTCTCAGGTAGGGTCAACAGTGTGGACCACAGGTTGTTGTCCCCATGTCACCGTCACCCAGAGCCACAGTTGCTGGGTGGAAGCCCCAAGTGCCAGGAGCATCTCCTACCTCGGGCAAAGGTCGCTTTTTCTCCAACACACACCTTAATTCAAATCCAAGGGTAACGCAGGTTGAAAGCCATTTAAAAAAATGATTATAAATGAATGGGATATGCAACAACTTCCAGGAAAGCCTGGGCTGCCACGGCTTCACTGACACGGCAGCTCCATCGCGGGGGATGAGGCTCAGCATGGCTCCCATCAGCGAGGAAACTCTTTCTGCTTTTTAAGATGCCGCCAGAGGAGCCACTACTGAAATAAAATGGGAATTTTTCCACAGGATGGTTTTGAATGCAAGATTTGCCCACGGCACAGAGAAGAGGGCATGAGTTTTCTGCTATCTTTAGCATGATCAGCTATTAAGTGTGCATTAGTAGCTAATTAAATGACACTCCAGGGCCTCTATTAAGGGTCCCGAGCCCTGGGCTCAGCAAGGGGCTCCAGAAGCTTGGTCTGACCCCAGATTTACATGAAACTGGGTGGGTGAGTGCGGATGTTGAGGCAAATCCATGATGCCAGCATGGCTCAGGGTACAGGCAGCCACCCTCGATGTGCTGAGGGAGCTTAGAGTGGCACCTCCAGCTAAAGACCATCTGTTTATGGGACAAACGACAGACATGAAGCATCACTAGAAGTGCTCCCATCTCCCCAGCACAGCTTGCTTGCTCAGCCTTTCAGCTCCAGAAGCAGGAAGGATGATACACTCCCTTCCTCGTCTCCCCTGTACCTCCGCAGAGGGCTTTTACAGGTGTTAGGCTCATGAATGCTAAATAAAATACTAATAAAAGCAAGAAAATAACACACAGAAGACAGGCAGCACCTTTTCAACAGAAGAACAGAGCAATGATGGCATTGTAAGAGGCTCATTTATCCCTTCTGGGTGCTGCACATCTCTTACTGGGAGCTCTAGACCCTCACCGCATCCAACCCACGCAGCCTTCCCACCACCAACACGCATGGCTTTGGCTTTGGGAGGGGAAAAAAAAGCCGGAAAAAATTACAAATACTTGGAAAAGGTTGTGGCAAAAGCAAGCCAGAAAGTTAAACGGTTTGGTTTTCCTCTTCAGACAAAACCTAGGAGGAGTTTATGACCACACATACCCTGGCAGAGCCAAGTCAGCCCCTAAATAGCCAGAGGCGGCTGCTGCCAAGGCAGCACAGGCTCCCCCCTCTCTGGGGCACCACCCTCCAGAGCTGCATGGTCAGGTTTTCTTGGGAAAATCAGTCGTCCCCTCCCCAAAAAAACTCAAGGGAAAATCAGTTTGCGACAGTGAAATATGTTATTTTTGCAAGGTTGAAGCCCATTTCAGCCTGACTTCTGAATTTACTTTTGTATAGACTCTTGTCCATTGTTAAGTGCAGTGCATATGCTTTAATTAAATAAACTACAGCTCTTGCAGCAATATTTTATCAGGGAAACCCAAACAATTTGTTCTGACATCACCTAACTCCTTCTTCTTTCTTTCGCTTTTCCTTGTCAAAATATTCATCCAAACTGGCACATTCTCGCTGAGTATTTAGATTTCTGCAGACATTTTTACAACCTATTTGCATTTTTTATGGAAAACTCTTCCATCTGTTTATTTCCCTTTTGCGACTGGCTGCGATAACTCGCAGCAGAGAGATCAGCAAAAGCCCGACGGCGCCGGAAAAGAGCCCGGCCGACGGCAGCGCCGCTTTCCCCGCACTCCTTCCCTGTGCTTTTCTCTCAAAGTTATTTTCTTATCTGCTTGGAGATCCTGCCTGTGAAAACAAATCACCCAAGCCATCCGTCCTCTGCGGGCTTCAGCGACTAAAACTTGGCGAATTATTTGCAAAGCTCAAAACAAAACCCTCGCTGGCAAAGGTGCTTTCAAAGCCTGAGCTACAGATGCAGCCCAACATGACCTGGACATTTTTCAGGAACACTGTGAATATGTTCATATAATATGGGTTACTTTGATGAGAAAAGCCACCTTTTCCCTTTTAACATGTATAAAATAGTATATTTTCAGGGGGGAGTAAACGCAGGGCTTCAGCTCCCCACTCCCCACCTGCGTCTTGTCCAGGCTCTGTGCCTTTTGACAGTTTCTTAGAGAATATAAAGTTCTTGAGGCTATTTTTGCCCATTTCTGTACATTTATGTAGTGCCAAGCAGGGAGTAATTCAGCCTCGATAGTGCGGCTGGTGTTACTTTAATGCACAGATACTATAATGATATATGCTCCGCTGTACTATTTGCAGAGTAAGAGCCGAGGAAGGGGACATACCCCCAGCCAAGGTTTATCTCCCTGGGACGTCAATATTTACGACGTCTTCCAACAGCGTGAACTTTTACAACCCATTGCACAGTAAAATGCATTTTTAGAAGCAGCATGTGATAAATTCCTCCTTCTCCAGGCGGCTCCCTGGCCAAATGAAGTATTTGCTGGAATTGCTGCATGCTGCCAGTGCTTCGCAGCCCAGCTCTCAGGTTTCCCTTTGGAAAGATGGTTTATCCTCAGAACCAGGAAAATCTACATTAATTAATGCTAATAATATATTTTAAAAAGCACATTCTTTCGTTTAAAAGGTAAATTACAACCAATGTGCCAAATGATGCAAAACTACACCCGCGGTTAGACCTGATGCAAAGCTCCAGCACCCACCCGGTTCCCTCCAGTGCTTCGTAGAGGTTGTTGTATTATTTTTGGCGGCAGCAGCGTCAGGCTGGGCGCTGCCGGGTGCAGGCTTTGTGCCTGCAAGTGCCAAATGCCCCTGGCTCAAACCCCCCTCCCCGCCCTGGCTGTCTACATGCTCCCAGGAGGGAAATCGGAGCATTTAAAGCGAGGCAGAGGGAGGTGAGCAAATAAGTAGCGTGAGGCTTGCTGCGTCACATGGAAGATGCTGAGAGCGGGGCCGAGCAAGGGGTCCCCCCCGGTCCCCATTTCCCCCAGCATCGGGCTGCGGTGCAGCGGGATGGGCTGTGCCAGCAAAGCCCCTGGGGGAGCACAGACTTCCTCTGCACCGACATGTGCCTGCAGGGAAATTGCAAGTTAATAATCTTTTCCTGAAACAACTTTATACTTAACATTTATTTTTTTACCTCTGGCATTGTTCCTTCTTTCCCAAAGGAAACGTCCTAGCCCGTATTGCTCGTGCGTAGGGTAAGAGGTCAGCACGAACGATGCTATCACGCCGTGTGGTTCTCAGCCCTAACTAACTGCAGATGAAAGGAGCAACGCCACATCCGTGCAATTAAACGTCTAGGTCTGCGTTGACATTACATGTGAGGCAGAGTCAAATAGAAGTCCTGAATAGCCAGCTGCAAGAGCTAACCCAGAAAAAAACCCAGATAAATACCTTGTTAGGCACATCTTTCTTGTCTGGGCTTTGCAGGGTGACTCTGGCAAACGCAGCCATCACGCTGGAGACCCACTGTGGCACGGTCCAGACCTGATGTTGGCCTGCGAGATGGTTATTTACCAACTTGTTTTCTTCATCTGGGCATTTTCAGGTACTCTGTTGCAGTAAAAAGCTAACGTTTATACATTAAGAGATCAAATAAACCCAGCAATGACATAGTTTGTTTACAGTTATCATTTTACAGCAGGCGTTTCTATATCCACGGGCTCCCCCTCCAGCCCGGTAGCATCTGCTGAACGGGAGGTGCTGCTGGCCCACCAAATTCGTATTTTGGATATTCAAAGCAGATACAACCACTGGTTTTTATCTTTGTCTCTCAGAGCAGCTGGCGTGCCCAGCTGAGCTCCCCCAGGCACATCTCCGTGTCCCACACGTGGCCATCAGCCATCGCCAGCTTGCAGCCAGCCCTGACTTGGTTCTAAACACGGTGATTTTGACTTCAGTGGCTGCTTCCCGGCCGTGACCGAGCACCGGGCACCCCCAGGCCAGGGGGGCTGCACCCAAACACGAGCTGCCACGTGGCGTCAGAGCAAAGGGCCATGAGGGCCACCAGCAGCCTCTGATGCCAGATGCTACAGAAAGGGTAGAGGGGGACAGCCCCTGCGCCATCCCCACGGCTCGGGTGGCTGCTGGCAGGGCTGCGGGCATTGCCGGTCCCCAGTGCCACCCTGGGCTGTGCTCACACCTCTGCCCCCGCGCCACGGAGAGGACAGCTCGGCGGCTTGTGTCCCCTCTGCACGGGATGTCCCTTGCCCAGGAAGCCTCTCCTGGAAGCAGTAGGAAATGGCTCAGCCATGAAAAGCCCTTAGCACTCGCAGCATCCTTCAACACATGACCTTAATGCAAACAGACGCCAAAAGGGCATCTAACAACATTCCTTTACATGAAGAAAATCACCTTTGCAATATATTTAAGGTCTGGGCTTTCCTTGAAGCTGGACCATGAGTTTTGGCTTTGATCCGTGCCCGCACACTGAACCTGCCAGGCAGGGGCTTGCCCCACGGGTGATGCGGGGTGTGCTCCCGTCTCAGTCTGGAGTCACAGGTGATATTTGGTGGAAACACTTGAGCTTTTGAGTGCGGATCAGAGCTATTGAAATGCCTCCGTTTTCATGGATGCGGCCCCTCTGGCTGAGCTGCACGGCTGCAATGTACCAACAGCCGTTTCCCGCTGCTCTTGGCTTGGCTCCCTTGCACGGCCAGGTATTCTCTTACAGGCTGAAATAACCTGAAAGAACCTCAAGTACTCTTTCATTTCCACTTGCAACCATTTGCATGATGACAGTCGTCAGACAATAAAGACCGCGGCCCAAACGCTGCTCTCAGAAAAGGCACCGCAGCTCCCGCTGAGAGTAATTCAAACCACAGGTTTGTCTTCATGCGAGCCCGGGCGCCTGAGAGTCATTTGGAAAAGATAATCAAAAATCATCATATAAAATCATGGATGTAATTTGTAGGAAAGAATCCGTCTTGGCTTACCCATAATTTCACATGATCAGGCAAAAGTAGACATACATCCTATTTACGGCTTCTAGGAAATTTCTACTTGCCCAATTCATGTTAAACATATGGACTTCATTTTCTCTCACACCTGGCCATATATATTTGTTATGAAAGGTTCATGACTCTCCGGGTTATGGGACCTATTCCCAAGATGATTAGAGTTAAATGTGTTTCCTGCTCTCCCAAATTCCATATAAACCAAATAAACCAATCCGTAGATCCCCAGTGTAATATCCTGAGCTGACAAATACACACACACAATAAGTCAGGGAGGAGGGAAAATCATATCGCTGCTTTCCATTAACGAGCAGCTGCACGGGGAAGGTAATGAGAAAAAGAAAAACCCTGGTAATTCAGGGAACAATACAGACAGATATTTGAATTTTGTCTCTCTGAGCTGCGCTCAATGAAAGCACTAAAATGCATTTATGCATCTCTCCCGATTACGCAGGTATGGCCTGGTTTGTCCTCAGGCTCAGAGCAAGCTCTGCTCTGCCAGCTGGCCGGCAGCCGGGGATATCTGCTGGGAGCGACACCTTCAGATCAACGCCAATGTCGCTCGCCATCGACGCCCGGGCTCTGACAATGAAAGGTCACGCTCAGGCCCTAAAACTGGCTTTCAAGCCCTGCCGGGGTCGGGGGGAGACAAACACACTCGTCTGAACTCAGAGCTGATGCGATTGCGCTGTGCAGGAAAGAGAGATGCTCTTATAGCATCAGCAAAGGGTGACGATGCTCTCGAGCACACCAAAATGCATCAGGGTGCCCAGGCTTAATTTCATGGCATACGTAATAATATACGCAACGATGGTGGTGATGATGACAATAGAAGAAACAAGTGTGTGTGTGTGTATGTACACACAGCTATAGTGGCACGTAGCCCAACGGCACAAAGGGCCCAAGCAGGGCTGGTGACCCCGATCGCCGCCGCTCCTGAGCCACACAGTGACAGCAGTGATGCTGGAAGCAACAGGGCTGCGACCGACTCCGTCCCGCCCCACAGAGACCTCTTTGGCTCAGGACATGACCCAAGAGTGATTTTTCTGGTCCACAATACCTCATTTATGCAATTGCTGACATTTTTAAAATTGAGGGTATTGAGATCTCTCTGTTCTTATACACCCCGTGCGGAGAAGAACATGAAGCATGGTTGACCTGGGGATGCAGTGGTCTGTACGGGTCCCACCCACGGGCATCTGCGGAGAGGGCTTTGTGGTGGCCATCTCTGCCCTGGGCTGAGCCCACGGATGTGCCCTTGGCGTAGCACTGAGTAGAAACCTGGCTGGGGCTGACAAAACATTTTTCCTTGGCCAGATCTCGCCATGCATGTTTGAAACGGCCTAGTCGTCTGCACATACAATGCTTGGAAAGGACTTTAGGCATTTGGAAATCAAATAAAAAACTCTTGGTGAGGTTGCCTCAGCGTGGGACATCACCCCACGTGCAGCCCAGTGCAGAGGGCATCTGCCAGGGGTCGTTGGGGTAGACCCCTGTGGCAGAAATCCCCCAGTTAAGTTTATCATGGCAGCGGCACCGCAGGCTCAGAGGGCATCGGGAAAGGATGGAGCACTGCTCGGCGCTACAGATAACTGCACCCCCCGTGCTGTGCCCATCCTGCGCTTTCGGAGGCGAGGCGGTCCGTGCAGCAGCGTACGGCTGCCTGCTGCATCTCGACGGCCCTGACCTTTCCAGGGGCTGGGAAGCAAAGTCGGCTCCTCTTGCAAACAGCAGCTGGCATTTATGGCTGTGGTCTGTACGGCCCATAAATGCAGCGCTCTGCTTTTCATCCCAGCTGCTATCCCCAGCCCTCCACACACCGATCTCCTTAGAGCACGCTGCCCCTAGTCTGCTGATCCCAAGTCATACGGGGACAAAAATCAATCCCAATAAAGAAAACGTGGCCTTAGGGAGGGAGAAAAGAAAAGGGATCAACCCAGCACTGTAAAACCCACCCCTCCTTTCCCTTGAGAGATTTTTCCCTTCGAGGAACTGAAATGAGAGCCGGAGGTTGTGCAACGACTCTGTGCTGATGTAGCAGTAAAAAATACCAAGTGAATCGCTTCCAAAAGAGTTTAGTTGGATGTCATTATTTCCTGTTGGTAGACAGAAGGAGAGTGGGAAAAGCTCCTGTTTCGGGAGCCAAGCGCTGCGGAGCAGAGCGATTACCAGATGGCATGGAAATTAGCTCATTATTATTAATTTGCCAGGCCTTTACCAGTTCATGAATTGCCCTTTGAAAGTTGAAACGCAGCGTGTGCATACGTACAAAGGAGGGCTTCTTTTGGCAAATCATCTAATTAATAGCTGTGCCACCCACCGCATGAATGGAAGCCGTCCCCACCTGCCTCGGCACAGCCCTGCACCCGGATTTAGGAGCAAGCCGGTGCCGGCCCCAGCTGGGATAATGCAGCCCCATGGCAGGATGCTGCTCAATAGGAAACCTCCACGATTGGTGCTTATGAATGTGCTAATGTTTTGTTCGAAGAAGTTGATTCTGAAAAAGGTTTGTTTTTTGTTTTTTCCAGGGGCTTTCTGCGAAGGCGGTTGAACCGGCTGTTTAACGGTATCGCAGATATATCGCTCTCTCTATTGAAACATTAATTTAAGACAAACCATATTTCAGTACACTTAAAACTCTCCTCCACCCTTTTTAAAATTGGAGTTCGTTTTGCCAAACCATGCTTCCCAACGAGATGTCCACATCCTTTTATTTCTTTCCAGAGCATCACTGCCCTGTGGAGCCGAGAGAATTTGGGCTGGTGAAGCAAAGTCTGAATACTTACATTTATAGTGAATACATTACCTTGAGTTGGAGCTGCAATTTGACTTTTCTCCCAGCTCCTCTGTATAAAACCTGCTGTAAATCATAGGCAAATAGTAGTAGTAGTAGTAGTAGTAGTAGTAATAGTAGTAGTAGCAGCAGCAGCAGCAGCAGCAGTAGTAGTAATAATAATAATAATAATTTTAAAAATATGTTTCCCAAATAATTGATAACACAAAACATAGATCTGTAGGTTTTAAAGAGACGTCAAAAGGTTGGTTGGTTTCTGCATGGGACCAGGTCACGTAAAAACCACCCCCCTCCAGCTCTGCAAGCGGAGGCAGCGAGGCCGCGGAATTCGGTCCATTTTTCCATCCTTCCCAGGAGCCTTAAGCAGTAAGACAACACCATTTGAAAATTAACCCCTCCCAGCCACTCACACCACGTACACGGGCCTGACTGCTGCCGATTAAAGCCATCCACGGAGGAGAACCCACATATGGCTGCTTTCCAGTGGGAGGAAAGCAATAATTGTCATCAGCAAGAGTGGCAGCGCTGCAAGCCACTGGGAAGGCTGTAAGTGACACAGTCGCTGTCGTTGTCACATTAAGACTGCAGCCTCATAGCTAGAGACAGGACTAATTGCCTGAGCACATCGCCGCGTGTCAAAACACCTAATTGATTTCCTCCTCATTAATGCTGCGATGCTGCTCCGGGCTGTATTTCAGCACGCGCGCGCGCGCCCCGCTCCAGCTCTGCCCGGGGTAAAACACTGGAAAGTCTGTGCGTGTAAACCCAGTGAAATGAGTCACGGGAAGCTAATTAGAAAGCTCATGTAAATATACCGTGGAAGCGTAACACGCCTTGGAGTTCAGCTCCTCGGTTACCCCGGGTGCTGCAGTAGGTTTGGTTAATGCTGCTCTGTGCGATGATATTGCCTTCGTTTGGGGGTGAGATGCCCCTCCACGGACTTACGGCCACGTGCCTGTTTTTGCTGCTGGAGCACCTTGGATGCAGACCAGCATCACTCCACCGCAGCTCGCCGAGGAGCAGAGACGGTTTTGGTCCAGGTCGCAGCGGAGGGCACGCTCGCTTCGGCACCCGGCGGCGGGGGATGCGCAGGAAAAGTCCCCAGCTTTAAGGAATTATGCGTATGGACGAAGCAAGCGGCATCCTCTGTTAGCCTGGCCATTTGGCACCCTCCAATTGTCCAACGTGGTATTTGATCGCTTTGATTTGGAAACGTGCGTGGAGTCCTTAGAAAAAGCTGCCTATCAGAGAAGCATCGCTGCAGCCTGATGGGGACGAGGGGCTGAACGGTAACATGTCATTCTTCAGACGGAAATCCTCAGAGAAGCTACAATGTGCTTTGTAATTAGAGTTAATTAATACTTTTGCAAATTGGACTGTATTTAAGACCAGCTGCTAAGGAAAAAAAAAAGTCTATAAGCCCATAAAATATTAATTAGTACAAGTGTCTCGTCTGCTACCACCACTTTCTGCGTGGATGGGCGTTCGGCGAAGGCAGCTTTGTCTCCCTGGATAAAGAGCTGAAGAGCAAGACCTTGAAATAAATAAATACCAGATTTCACCCCGTCGTCACAGAGCCCCCGCGTGCACGTGTCGCCAGTACAGGGAAAAAGCCTGGCGCCCCGCAAACCTAACCCAGCGCTTTGGAAAAGCAGTGTAATAAACTTGTAAGTACAAGAGATACTATACTGGTAGGAATAAAAGGCAAGGTTTAATGCGCCTGCGTTAACCCCTGCTGTGGGGGAGCACAATGGTCAAATGATGCTGTCTCTGGTCCGTTTCCTGGGGATTTTTTGCCTTTTAGCTTTCCTATAAGGTGTGACTTACATAGGACCCTGCATACCGAGGAGGAAGGGTAAATTATAAACTATAAGGCAGTATTTTGGTTAAGGTGCACTCTCTATGCACTTAGATTAAATATTCCTTTTCTCCATCTACAAATCCAGTTTATTCCCAGATTTGTAGGGTAACGCAACACAGCAGCGACGGCGATTTCTGCAGCCAAGCCTCCCCTTTCCCTGCAGCAGCCCCCTTGCCCTGGGAGTTTCCCTAGTTGTTTCTCTCTGCTGTGTTGTCTACATAAACTTACCCAAGAACTTCATGACAAATATTATTTAAAAACAAGGATTTTTGCCCAAACTCTCCGCTTTCATGCTTGTGGGATTTTGTGCTGAGGCCGCAGCGGGGCCGGTTCCTGTGTGGCTCCGCTCTGCTCTGACTGAATGAGGTCATGGGCTTCTCCAGGCTATAATGATCTTAAAATTATGTGACAGAAACAAATAGGAAATATTTAAAGTTAAGGCTCCGCAAGTACTTTTATTCAACATAGAGATAGGATTGCTTGGGTTTTTATCTGCTTGCTAAAAATCCCTTTAAGAAGCTTGGCTAGGGATAAGAAAACTTGCAAAAACTGGTTTTTTCTCCCTTTCATGTGGATCTGTATCTGGTGCACACTCGCTGCGGCTGCTCTCAGAAAATGCCGTTTAGAAGAAGGTACAAAACCAGCTTGGAGTTTGCAGAAGAAAAAAAAAAAAAAAACTGCAGAAACAAATAGCTGCGGGGAAGGCAAAATGAAATGTGAAAAAATCCACGATTTCAATGGACATTTTCAAACCGGCTTTACTGTGAATTCCCTTGAAAATAATGTCAACTCCTTACCGGCATGGAAGCCATTAACCGTTCCTGTTGGATTGAGTGAATAGTTTCAGTACGGAAACAATTTCTTTGTAAAAGGAAAGGCATTTAATTCCAGGATGGTTTAAAGGATGGAGATTGCTTGCACTGTAGTTATATTTGCTTTTTAACATAAATTCAGGAAAAGTTTTAGAGGATTAAAACCACGCTAAGCTGAAGCAAACCATTCCAGGTCAACACCAACATGGGTTTTTTTCTTTCTTGCCTGATGGTTGCGCAAACACTGAGCCACTTTCTTTCCTTCAGCCCCAAACAAGTGACTATGAAGTATGGAAATGCAAAATAAGAAATCCAAAATGTGAGATGTGAGATGTGAGATATGGAATATGAGATGTTGAGTTGTCCTCAGTGATGTTAACCCGTGCGTCTGCCATCTCCTGGCATTGCTGTGCTGGGACTCCGCTTTCCAGCGTGAGCTGCTCAGCCAAGACCTCTGTGTCCCACGCTCCTGATTTACCATCCCGTTACAAATTCGCTTTCTGTGGAGTATTACATTTCAGGATCTCACAGCATTGTTCAGCACAAGACAGGACTGGAGACAGTCTGGGGCAAGCGGGGACCCCCTGGACACCCGTGTAAATGGATGCATCCATGGGTCAATGGAAAATGAAGAGAAGAGGCTGCTGAATGTTGCCGTCACCCCACGTGAGGATGGTAATTCATCACCTTGAGAAAGCAAATGAAGCACAAGGAGTTTAGGGCATGCACTGATATATTTGGGAATGTGTTTGAAAGTGGTAAAATGGCAGAATGTGGTGTCTTGTGGACCAGAAAACCTCTCATGGTCAGCGGTAGATGCACCAGAGGAGTCACCAGCTGCAACATGCTTCAAGCACCTTCAGGAGCCCAGACTCCCTAAGGAGCCGTCCGGTCCCAGCAGGAAGAGATCTGGGTGCCCCCAGGACGTGGCTCTGCCATCCCCAGCAGAGCAAAGCTCCCTGGTGACTCTCACAAGTGCCACATTCACCCCAGCAGGTGACATGATCCGAAGCGACGGCTGTAGTAACGTGCGCTCGACTGGCAAGGTTCGTGCCAGGTGAGACAGAAAAGGAGACGCCGGTGCGTACCCCACGAAGGTGTCGGACACGCTTGCGTTTCTACAAGGCACAGCAGAATGTCAGAACGGCTCCCGCACAAATTAATGTGATGGGAAAACCGCATTACAGGCCCATTACTGCTACCCACAAAAGAGAAGACATTGGACGCACTGAGTGACAGCAGTGGAAAGTCCAATATCTGCGTTTTCAGAGGGTGAAATTCAAGCCTGAGCTGTGGCAGTACCCCATCGAGATAGAAACGACGTGTACCCCATTCCCATTTGTATGGCCGGAGGGCTGGCTCTACAATCTCAAGGCAAAAAAGACTTCCGAAGATTTAAAGAGGCTTTGGATCAGGCTTTGAATGCCTTTTCATTTTACTCTATTCATATATCAAATAGAGCTCTCTGGTCTGAATAATTGCGTTTTACCTGCTGAAAACATGGTTTGAAAACATAGCAATACTTTATTTCTTCTGATGGCACATAAAGCATAAACAATAGGTTTTCTAAAAATAATAAAAAAAAAAAGCCTCATTTTTCTCTTTAAATATAATTTACAATAGGAAACATTAACTCATAAATCATAGGCACAAATTCAGATAGAATTGAAACACTACACTCAGCAGCAGGCAAATTACACCCAGACCACTCCATCACCAAGTGCTCCTTCCAAGGGCCTTATTGGAAATACGTTCCTCATAAGGTGAGTTAATAAAAAAAGGAAGCAAAGCAAAGAAAAAGCCCCAGAGCCGCGGGGAAGGAGACCCCCAGCACCCCAGCCAAGTCAGGCGAGGTCCCTGCACGAAGGTAGGGCTGCATTCAGCTTGCACCTCCTTGCCTGGCCTCTTTGCCATGGGATGGTGGTCCAGGCGCGCGGGCAGATCCCCCACTCCCCCGGCTGCCATCACGGCGGCTCATCCCATTTCTCCCCCAGCTTTGCTTGAAAGCCACCGGCATCGTTAGTGTTCGTGAGCACCGATTTAATAAATTCCTATTAAGTCCTTTTTACACCTCTGAAGTCACTAGCTCTTCAAACATCGTAATCCCGTGGGTAGGCGTCTGTCCCGCTCTTCACCTGCACCTCACGCGGCGGGGCCTCGGACCCGCTCGAGGACACGGGTGGCCCCGCAATCCTCCGGGGAATCCGTCCCAGCTGCGCCCGTCTGCCGCGCGCTGAGCTGCTCGGTAGCTCGGTGCAAAACCAGTGACAAATTATACATATACAATTACATAGATGTGGTTTTTTTTTTTTCTGGTTCAGCCGTTTGTGTGGGAGCCTTCAAACTGTGGTTTTTGAGGAGAAGAAAGAGGAAAGCACAGCATTTAGCACCTCTAAAGGAGCTATTGGCGCTCATTAGACATGCAGCCCTCGTCCAGTGCAGCACAGTGCTGGATGGACATGGCAGCAGCTCTGCACTGGCAGCCTCCGGCTCTCCTTCGGTTCAGGAAAGGAGCCTCAGAAATAAGGATTTAACAGCTTTACTAAGTACCTGCTTCCTCTCAGATGTAATATTTCCCTTTAGGTCCTCATCTCCCAGCAAGTATTTAATAGCTGGTCTTTATCAGGTGGAGCATCTCCTTAAGCTCCAAACACCCAGCTCCTTTCTGCCCAAACACTACTGTTTTCAGATACAGAATAATTACGTGCATGAGGGTTTTTTTTCCCTTTAAGTCTTGTGATGTGACTAATCCCATGAAGGGGGATGTATCTCAGAGGATGTGTCAGCTGCGGAAACAAAAACCAGATGTGGTTCAAAGAGGGTGAAGAGGAACCTTGAAATACTTTCTGCTTGTTCAACACCCAGCTGCACCCTGCTGCCCAACCCCACCACCCAAAGCTGTGGGCGGGCGAAAGTGGACAGGTTTGGGGAATATCTTTACAGCCCCAAGACTGGTAAATAGCTCATAGCTGGGGGTGTGAGATACCCGAGGTTTTGCCAAGCAAGGCATATAAGGTGCATTGCATATTCCCCATTTCCTTTTCTTTGCGTTTTCTGCAGTATTTAGGGCCTGCGGGGCAGGGGTTCCCTTTCCCAGTACAGGCAGCGGTTCTGCACTGGGGAAGAAATATATTTCTGGTTATCTGTAGTTTCCGTATGTTTGTGTTGCTAGGATGGATGGCGTGACTGGTACGTGATGCGGGGAGCTGGGCATCCCTCGCCCGGGTGGGCACGAGGGAAAGGCTGCTGCAACACGCAGCCCTGGCACAGCCTCGTGGCTGACAAACAACATAAAAAAGCCTCCTTAAAGCCCTGAAAAATCCCGAGCACTGAAAGGAGGAATGTCCCCAGCGTGCTAACAATGTTTTCCTTCTGGCCGGCAGCAGACATGTGCCGCGTTTACTTTGGGGCTGTAAAACACTGCCTGCCGTGGCCGTCGGGAGGGGGGTTTTACAGCACGAGTGCCCTTCCCCTCCGCACTTACAGCAAATAACAACCATATGGATGATTTTTTTAATGCCCTGCTCTGTAACACCCACACAGAGGCATGAATAACGCAGCTGTGCAATGCGTGCAGCACACACTCAGGGATTCTATAGATTGCTTGCAGGCCAAGTACTATGGATTGTTTATATTCCAGCCCTGGTTATTTTGGAGCCCTATCTAGACGAATAAATGAGGGTGTTTCCAAGGGCTGAGCACCCAGCACTCGAGTGGGCTCAGAAACATCAGCCCATTGCTGCCACTTCACCAGCTATAAAAAGTCTGACGTGTATGAAGGAACATGTGTGGAAGTTAGGGTTTTTTTCCCCAAAATGAAAGTGAAGTGAGGTTTTTAGGTAAAGAGAGTGTAAGTGTGCGCCGGCGCCGAATTGGAATCGTGGCGAGCAAAGCCAGGTAAAGCCTGTCAGAAAAGAAATGCTGCAAAACACCAGAAAGTTACTTTGGTTTTACACCAAGAAACCTCTCAAAAACACACTGAGATCTGAATAGCGGGGATAATAAAAATGCCAGGACGGGTGCGTGGCTCACCAGATCTCAGCCAAATCTGGTGGCAGTTTATGTGAGTGCTTGACAATGTCATAACCAGGGAGGGCTTAAATGGGTGTTTCATCAAAGGCAGGGCTCAGAGAGCAGGCAGCCACAGCTGGTACGGCAGCGGGTGTGCTCAGTGTGACTTGGCCCGTTTGCCCGTGCCAGGGGGGAACCAAATTCACTGGACTTGAGAAAGAGGCAGGTAAGTGAGGGGGAGAAGAAAGGAGGGGGTGGGAGCGACGGGCAAATGAGTGAGCAACCTCTGCTCAGGGGATGCTCCAAGCCAGCAGCCAAAGCCACTGGAGTTTATTGGCACAGCAAGACCTTGGATCTGCTTTACCTTAACGTGGCTGGTCTGGTTTTAGTCACTCCACGTGCAGAGGTCCAAGGCTTGCAATAACTTCAGCTTGGCCACATGCAGAGCTATCTCCATCCCCTGGAGGTTCATGAGACACCAGTCGCCCCATTGGGAGCCTGCAAGCAGCCAGCGGGCAGTCCCTGGGCACATTTATTAGACCCGAGACAAAACCTGCTTGTCCCATTTCTGCTGCAATGATTGATGATAATGGGGGCAAAACTGTCACCCAACAATAAAAACAACTCCTGAGGCAAACAAAGTCTAGCAAGGCTGTGCACATCTTGAGGACCGGCCAAAATCACATTATAACATTAAACATTGCATTAGACAAGAGCTGAATTAGATCAGACTAAACAAGAAGGATCTTAGGAGAGTTTCTCCTCCAGGTCTTCCAGCAGAGCTTGTTTCCTGCCTGATGGTGGTTTAGGCCCCAATCCTTTACACCTGTGCATGAAGCTAGACTTTGAATATCTGTTGCAAGGATATTCCCCAGCCATGAAAAAAACCCAGCATATTTTTAATGCCAAGACTGAAGTCTTGCACAAACCTTTGCCTCAGCACTCAGCATGAACTTTTCCAGAAGGCCGGGGAGGACTGCACCGTCACCACCCCTGCAACAGCAGCCGTCAGTTGTGCTTGCAGCTAACAGCTTCAAATCCTCCCTCTCAAACCTTAATGACTTTGTCTCTCCCTCGCTTAGCAAAATTGCCAGTAACGGGCACTGAAATTATTCATTGAGCAGCTGCTAAAACTGGCTCACAGGCTCGATAATGAGCAAAAGGGCTGAACCATTTGCTGTTGGACAGAAGAGGTAGCATTACAGGAATAAGCCGTATTTGCGCTCATTTGCCTCCCCAAAGACACACACCGATCTGCATTTGGCACAGTGCCTGGCGTTGCCATCTTTGCCGTCACCACCATCTGCCTGGACCTGATTAACCCCTTTTTCCTAGTGCTGTTGGGCTGAGGCTCACGCCAGGACAGACCCTGCAAGAAGGGATGAGGACGGGGAGCCTGGGGTGGCTCTTTCCCTCCCATCCCATCCCACTCAGTCACTTCCCTGCCAGGTGATGCTGCAAAAGCAGCAGAAGAAGGTGTGAAAAATAACATTACAGAAAGCCATGATGGTATCTAACCCTTGCTCACCTCATTCTTCACCAGCTCCTCTCCTGGGCCTCACCTCCCTAAATTAACATATTTCTGCTCCTCATCTTTATTTTAGCAACCATTAAAAGACAAAGGATATCTTCAGAGGGAGGAGGGGGAACATAAACTGGTGTTTCCTGCAACATGGGGAAGTTTGCTGGCCATCATACTGCTGGTTTGCAGGAGCCTTCTCTGCCCCACAAACGCTGCCTTCCGTTGCCCGCAAAAAGGAAGCCTCAGCGTTGCTACGGGACAAATGCAGCATTGCATTCAGAATGAACCACAAAACCACAGATCTGAAAGTGAGAAATAACCCACCAGGCCTCTTCCAAAGAGTGCACGAGACTTTTGCACCCCATAAAAGCTCTTTGCAGCTGCGCCGGAAAACTGAACCAGGAAGAGCCTGTGGCTTTTGTTGGGCTGATGAGCACAGCGCGTCCTTCCTCCTGCCCGGGCTGGGCCTGTCCCCCACCCGCTTGTCCACACCATTTGTCTTTTGAATGAGATAAATGTGGTAATGATAAATGCTTGTGCTTTTCCAGCAGCTAACTTTCAGCCAGGCCGTGGTCCTCCCTGCATCCCTCATGCAACACAGGGCTCCAGTGTGTTGGGAGCAGGCATTGCCCTGGGACTAAAAGACATTTCCCTCCACTTGTCCCTTTTGTGCCTTTGCCCTCATGCTCTCGTTTCTCTCCACCTGCCCTTCGCTCTCCCGCCCCTTCTCCAACCTCTCCTCCTGCCCCCGAGCCCACCACAATACTGCAACTTAACGCGTGCGGAGCAGAGCTGCCGCTGGTGGGTGGGAAATCGGTCTTGCTGCTGCCTAAAAAGCATCTCTGTAGCATCCCTTCTCCCGCATCCTTGGTTGGAACAAACAAAATCAGAATCTCAAAATCCTCATGACCCAACGCTTCCGGCCATGTTTTGCTCAGCCCACGTAGACATCGTATCTCAAGAGCCAGAGACGTTTTGATTTAAACTTTAACCTCTCTGTGTGCAGACTGTGGCGGACGAGGGACCTCAAAACACCGCAGTTTCCCCTGATGCTTCTAACCACCAAGGACTGTGAGGACTTACTGATAAAAGCAGACCAGCCACATCCTGATAACTGCAATTCTAGCCCAGGACAGCGGCAGCTAGCTGGGAGCAAGGGGGATTCCCCCGGGAGGACAGCGTTGCACACGCGTGTGCCACATGGATGTTGGCCCCTGCAGCCCGGGCTGTGGTGAAGGACGGGCTGGTGGAGTAGGCGGTCTGGAGCTTGTATAAGCCTTGCACAGACTTTTTAATCCTCATGTCTTTATAGTGAACAACAGACCTCTCTCGGTGGTAATTGCATACATCTCCGGAATTTATCTCTATTGGATTGCCTTTGGCGTTTAGTCCCATAAAAATTGCCTATTCGGTGAATGGATGTCATATGTCTTGAGGCGCTGGAGGGGTTAATGTAATGTGTAACCAATGTAAGATATATTTAATGATCTCTGAAATTGCTTCTGTGAAGCATCCACATAACTGCCACAACTTGATTTACTACAGATCCTGCAAATAACAAATGTAATTACTTTGGAATCAACATAATATTAGGTCAGACAGGCTTATATTCCCCGAGTTTGCTGGAAACTTAATATCAATCTGAACCAAGTGTCTATCTCCAGTCATATTCCCTGGCTGTGCTCTCAGAAACAACATCCAACATGACTTCTCTGGAAAAATGCTTAAAAGCCAGAACGCTGTAACATTCATTTTTGCCTGATTATGGGCCCGTCGCTAAGCCAGAAGGCTGCACATCTGCATCATCAGGTTAAAGCCTTAAACTGTCGATGCTGGTTTCACCATGTTAGTCATGTTTAGCAGCACAGTCAAAGGCTGTTCTGTTGTTCTCAGTCCTTGACATCCCTCGCTGTGCCTCCTGAAGGACAACTGGATGAAGAAGATAGAAAATACCGTATGACGGGAACACTGACGCCCAGAGCATCTCAGTCGGCTCCAGTCCTCTGTGCAAACGCACTTTCATATCGGTTTGACTCCCGCTTAATGTAAGCAAGGTTTGGGTCATCAGTGATCATCGTGGCCACGGAGATGGCTGGGGAAGCCTGGATTTTGGGAGCATCTCTGCTTCCCGTTTCCCTTGGCAATCCAAGGATTGAATACTTTCCCAACTCAGAGGCTGGCCGTGCCGGTCCGTTTAACCTGGGACGGTCACCTCCTGCGTGCCGGTGGTGACGGCAGCAGATGGACCCTGGAGAGAGAAGATCCTCTGAACACTGGAAAGCTGGATCTGTCTGGTGGCTAGAGGGGTAACTGCTGGATAACGTATGTCCCTTAAATCTTCTTGAGAAGATTCACCTTGCCATAAGGCAGAGCATTTCTGCTAGCCGGGTGTTCCCCGGCGCTTGGCTGGATCATAGGTCACACGTCACCCTCCTTTTGAAGGCCATGCAAGAAAAACTCACACTAAACAGGTAGGGAGAGAAGAGAGACCCATTCCTGTATGCTGAGCTGCTTCATACACCCGGGTCGTCCCTGAGACGTGTGATTTTATGGTAAGCACCACGTGCACAGCAGTAGGTGATGCCTGTGGCCCAGTGCTACCGGTGCTGGACACGGTCTCTCCCAGCGTGCTTCCCCGCACCGACCGAAGCTTCAGCGTGGGTTTGCCTGCGCCTGGAGAGACGCCTTCACCCCCCATGTGACACCGCAGTCGCCAGCGAGGACATCCCTACAGCCAGCATCACCCGCATCTTCCTCTATCAACCGTAATTCCCTAAAGTCACTCCTCTCCCAGGCAAATATGCACAACTGACGCCTTCTAATTTCAAGCTAGGAACAAAGGTTTTACACCTAAATGATAAACCCCCCAAAAATAAAGGCGCAGGGCCCTGAGCCGCACGCGCAGCGGCACGGTGACAAGCGAGATAAAGCAGACAAAGGCGCAGGGAAGCACTCGTGTTGCAGTGCTAATAAATAAGGCTCTCCGCAGTCTCTCAAGTGGAGAAACATGCTGGTTGGTTCAATAAAACAGGCTATAACAAGAGATTTATATAGAATATATTGGATTTATTCATTGAGGATTGTGTATCTCTCTGCGTGGTGACATTTTTTCTGCACCAGCTCCTTCCCCACCGGCAGCTGCTTATCGCTTGGTGCATTTGTGTAGTAGATGGGGGCTCAGGCGTTCAGATCATGCTCACAGCCCTATTGATTGCAGGCACATCACAGGCATACAGATGTGTGTGGCTTTTCTGCCTCCAGCAATGCAGTTCCGAAATCCCCAAGCCAGATAGTCTTCAAATACTTTGAAAAATAAATGGCAAAATAGCAATTCTTGGCAGTAAACTCTCAGTCAAATGCAGCAGGCAGCCTCTCCCACCCCGGCCACCACTTCCAGGGGCCCCTTTCACTCAGGAGCTGTGCCAAAATATTTCTATAGTAGGCAAAAATGCAGGTTTAAATTGCTTAGAATACGATTTAGACTAAAGGGGGCTTAAAACATAATTTTAGGACGCTTGCTGCAGCCCTGTAACCTGAACGTTTGTTATTTGTAGCTCATTCAGTTGCATAAAGAGTCCGCACGCAGGCACGAACAGCCCTCACACAAAGGCTGCCACTCACACACGTATAGGTATGGCTATGTCACGTGTGTATGTACATACACCACCGGCTCCCCGCGTCAGGGCAGATGCCCCCGGCACCGCTCCCACAGCCCCGGCGAGGCCATGGGGGCCGATGGGGTCAGTCCCGTGCCCTCTCTCTGCCTGCCAGCCTCATGCAGCGCACCCTAATAATGAGTCAAATTAGTCTAAATTCAGTGAGTTCCTGTTGTAGACCTGGAAAGTTATTTGTTTTCTTTTCTTCTCTATCTGACAAGCAAATGCTTTGCAAGTACTGTGGTCATTACAGCCCTAAATTTCTTTTTGTAACATAACTATTATTATTATTATTATTATTATTATTATTATTATTATTATTATTATTTCAAAATAAGTTGACCAGAACACTGAGCTGGTACCTAGAGAATGCCTCACTGCCTGTATCAAAGCATGGGCTTAGGTATAATCCACTTCAGCCAAAGGCACTTTTCACAGTAATCCAGTAACCATATGTCAAAGAAGAAGTTAGCAGTGAAATTTGGCTTTGCTTGGTTTCTTCTCCTCTTTATCATCAGATTACATCTAGTGAAACCCTAAAAGATTTGAGGTGACCAAAATCTCAAAAACAAAAAGGAGATTGAGTCAGGAGGGCAAAGCGACAGTATTTGTAGATCATGCAAGGGCTCGGAAAAGGAGATGTAGCGCAGGATCGCTCTGCATAAATAGAAGGATGCAGAGGCATCGTAATGTAAAATGCATTAAGCTGTCAAAATGAAGATCCTGTCTTCAATCACGCCAAGTCCCCCAGGCCTCCATGTTAAATATTGCATCAAGACATTTCCTGTCTGGCACGAAAAAAAAAAAAAAAAGGAAGAAAAAAAAGCAGAAAGGTGCCTTCTCCCTCGGAGAGCGGGGCTGTCCCCAGCGCGAGCACCACCTCCCGGGGTGACCCCGCGACTCGCTTTTTGAAAGGTTTCTCTTGTTTTTCTCCCATGAATGCCGTTGGCCGGTTAGAGATTTTCCTGGGGAAACCTGCTGTTCCCGGTGGGATTTGGCTTTGTTGAGGCCCCCCTGTGCCTGCAGCCAGCCCCTGCTTTGCATCTTACTGGCCTCCGAATCCTCTCACCTTAAATAAGCCCATTACTGAAAGGCCACATCCTACCTGAGGATGTTCAGAGAACTTAATCTGAATTAATTTCTAAAGTGGATTAGTTAAACCTCATTAAATCCCTATGTAGACAGCCTTTTTCAGAGTTAAGGTAGACTTAATTTAATTTACTCAGGAGCTTAATTTACTTCAACCAGCTCCTCGTGCACCTTGCAGGGACAGCCGCAAGCAGCAGCAGTGAGAAAGGCAGCACCGAGCCGTAAGCCCATCGGTGGGATGCTCGGGGATGGCCATCCCGGCCCCAGCCCCGCCACCCCACTCCTCCCCAGGGCACTGCGGCCATCCCGGCCCAAAAAGGGGGCAAGGCAGGACAGAAAGCGTTTGAGCACTAAGCACTTATTAGGCTTGCAAGCTTTCTGCGAAGGGCTTTGCCCTCCTTCAGCCTGCAGCCCCCGCCCGAGCCTGGGTGATGAGAGGAAGAACCAATAACCCCATTTTCTTCCAGGCTGCTAGCAAACAGCACAGAGCTTCACCACCCCTTTTTAAAAACTTTACAGCTTCCTTCATAAAAAAAATACCGATACATTCTGCTGAAGAAGCAATTTCAAATTGTGGATTGCAGTCTTTGCTCTTCTGCTTTGAAGGCTGCCTGTGAACTCGTGTTATATCACCTCCAGCGCGGCCGGTTTGGTGCAACAGAGCCTCAAATCTCGTGCCTACTAACCTGTACGGCAGTTTCTGGGCATGCCAGCCCTTCTCGCTAACTCGTGCTCGCTTACATGCACCGGTGTGGCAGTTGCAGTGAATAATGCACAAACCAGGACTGCCAAGGACGCCAGCAGTCATCTCAGGTGTTTCAGAAAGCAGGAGAGAAGTCCCGCCAAACTGTGAGCAGAAGATGGCACATCAAGGATGCAAACAAATTCGGCTTTTATAATAAACCTGGTTTCTATGTTTGGGAGGGTTTGCTCATCTCAGACGTCTGCCAGGAAAGGAGCCAAGGTCACACACACAAATTAAATTCTACCTAATTTACCTCGTGCGCGTTGGGCTACGTGCCGCTGGCAGCGGCTGCAGGAGAGCCGTGTCCAGGTCCAGCCCAGCAGATCAATGACATTTCTGAAGCCAAGGCAGCACCTAAATGTCTCCCAGCAGCAGTGGCTCTGCACGGTTTATTTCCCTGGGACTGGCAGCCTCTGCAGCAAAATCTCAGGTTTGGGGTCGTTGCTTTGCTGGCCCTGGTTAAATGTGATCCAAACCTTGCACGGGCAGAGCCAGCTGCCACCGCGTACATCGGGTCTGGCCACCCCTTTGGGAAGAGGTATGATCCTTCTCGAGCTGACAGCTATCTCCAGCAAGGTGCCAACCCATGACAGGGAAAATAAGGGCACAAGCATTAAAGAAATCCTACCTGAATATGCTTTCCAGAAAGCATATTCCTCTCCTCAAGGCCATAATTTGATTTAGCAACAAAAGCTGAAAGAAAGACAGATGCTTCTCACAAATCCTGACCATCAACAACCCCTTCTCTCCCGACACAATATTGGTATTAAGTTGTAAAGCCCCTGATTAAGGTATCCAGGATCTATGACACCACCAGAGATGCTGCACTAAACAGCTTGTACAGAACCGGCGTGGAAAAGCAATTACAGGGAAATGCCCGAGCAGCAAAGATTAGCGGCAGCGTTTTGAGCAGCTTTACCTCGCTGTCGCTGGGTCCTTTTTTAATGAAAGCTGGAGCTGCACAGATTAAAGGATAGTGTCAGGGAAGGGAATGATAAAATTGAAAAGATCCATCAGATTAATTACCAAGCTTAAAGGAGCTTGTCCATTTATTAGAAACAAAAGCCTTGAGCCACTTGTTATTGAAATTATGGTATCTTCACTTCTCCAATTTTTCCACTTGATCTTGTAAAACCAATTCACGCGGATGGTATAAAGTCAAACAGAAGTTTGCACGGAGCCCTCCCCTGCTGCCCGCTGGGGATGCTCGACGGATGCTCACCAGCCTGCGCTTTCAGAGCCCCAGCAAGCTCGTTAGCATGAGTGTTCGTCTTTATCCTTTGTAGCGTGCTCGTTGCTTTTTATTGAAGTCTTGCAAGCCAGCCCTGGTTCTTTCTGGTCCTCGCAGAGACCTGCCTGTGCACGTACTATCTGAAATACCGTATCAATATTTATTATAACTTTCGAGAATAAGGGATATTTGAATCTTAAAACACCCACCTTGGTAGGGTGAGATTAAACAAATACGTAAATAAAAGGCTTAGGCAGTGAATCTTTTAACCCCACGGCACCATTGATTCAGTGGAGGCAAAGGAAGGAAGGCAATATCAGGGCTCCAGGCCCGAAACACGTGATTCTGAATTAAAATCACCCAAAGCTTTTGAATTCACACGTTGCAATTTCCTTTTCGACCATAACCATGAGCATAATATTAATAACATAAGCTGAGCTTTGTCATCTCATCGCCTAAGCTTCCCAGTGAACCAAAGGGGTTCAACTCCCGGTGCCCCCAGAGCATTTTGCACGGTCCAGCTGGCTCCCGCGGGGAGCAGGACAGCGTGTCCCTGCAGGCGATGGGCACCCTGCAACGGGTCCCTGGAAATAAGGCATGTCTTAGAGCAGCCTCTGGGTCACTCTAAGTTATCCCCGACCTGGAGAAGGCCCTGAAAGCTCTGGGCTCTCGCAGCAAGGGGATTCAAAGCTCCCTCCTGCCCTGCTGCCTAAACCCAGCAGAGAGGGACTGAGACTTGGTGGGAGAGGTGGCACGAGTGATGCACCATGGCCAACCCGTTTGAAACACAAAGGTGGAAACCAGCTGCAAGGAGCACTAACACACACCCCAAAATGCATTTCTAATAACAACATACAGATAGCCATTTCTGCAGTGGTGTTTTGTTCACACCCATCAGAAGAGTGGCATCAATTGGGGGCGGTAATTAATACCTACAGCAATGGTAACATCCATGGGAACTGACGAAGAGCACCTTGCAAACATGTTTTCTAGCCAAGGCCAAGCTCTCCCACAGCATTGCCCCACTTGATGTTGCTGTGCAACTCCAGCCAGTTATAAATCATGGAAGCAATCAATGAACCTCAAGCTCTTACCTCAACCTGAGGCCACGGTGGATTATAGATATCCATACGTGCTCTTTGCTGTACGGGGCATTTCTGTCTTTGTATTTAGTGCTTAACACTGGCAGCATTGATTTGCTGTGTGTTACTCCAGGGGCACGGGGGAGCAGGGGAGCAGAGGGCTCTGCCTTGCACCATTCCCCAGCCCGACCTGCTTACAGGCTTGGACATTCCTCCTCGGTAGGACGGAATTCGCTAGCAGCATTTGGGGTCCGTGTAGCTCAGGGAATGAAAAGAGACTCTGGGTTTCTTGCGCTGGCTGAGCACAAAGCAAGCGCAGCGATACCAGGCTTGCCAACGCTCAAACACAGGCTTTTTATTGGAGTCCTCCCAAGAAATTCATAGCTTCATTTTTATTACTTATAGGTTTTGCAGTGCCCAGAGTCTGAAAATTAATTTGGCCAGGCAGCATCCCAGGAGCGTGAGCCACATGAGGGAGGAGATTGATAAAGCTATCGACAAGATGTGGCGGCTTGTTTGCAGGAGCAACAATTCACCTGCCTCAGCATGGCTTTTTTTCAGCTTCATCCCTGAGTTTTAACTCCCGCTGACATTGAACCAAGCCAATCTGGATGCTGCCAACGGGGACATCGTCCCTGGCCTGTGCCTGGTGTCCGTGAACCTGCCCACGGCAGTCTCGGGGCAGCGTGGCGGGGTGAAGGGACTCCGCTTGCCTCATTTCCTCCCATCCATGGCCCTTTTACCTTACAGCATTTGTCTCAGCCATATTGATAAAATGACATCTTATGGTTTTAAAAAATTGAGTAATTAGAAACTGATAGAGCTAATATGACCACGGGATTATGTTTTCTTAAATTGCCTGTAAAACTACCATTCCTCTCTCTGGAGCCGATACCCAGGGACCTGTGTCATCATCCAGAGCAGTGCTTAGAATCGATTACCACCGTGTATGCAGGGGATGCTCTGAAACTCCACCCTTTTCTCCACCACATGCCCTCCAAGCTAATTATTTCTCAATGTAGATCATGGGTCAGGGAAAACAACATTATTTTATTGGGAAGAAAGTGTTTCCCCTTGCAGACAGTATAGATGTGATTTAAAACATCAGTAAGTTTTCAGCACGCTCTACCTGTGCAACATTTCATTGTAGACCAATTACAGGGTTTCTAATTGCTTCAGGTTTCATGCCTTAGTGAAATGATCTGCAAAACACAGTGCACTGATGAGCCTGGATGGGTGCTTTACCTGTGGCTCACAGACCCCGCTTGAACTCAGCAGCCGCTAATTCGGCTGCTCCACACCTTGCTGCTCCCCAGCACCTTCCAAACCCGGAGCCAGGAGCCCCTCCTATGTGCAGAGGCACAAAGGAGAGGGACTGAACCCCTGCACCCGCATTATTTTCCTAAAGGCTGAGAGTGGTTGGGGCTCCCAGCTGCAATAAATAGCACAGATGTGTTCCTTGGGACTGTCCATGCTTACATCGGTGCAAGTAGTAATCATAGTTTTAAGCTTCCACTAAGCAAAGCTTCCATATAATTTGCTAAATTTATACCAAACACAATAGTGTGTGTATAAAGGGGGATCTAAGTATGGAAGTCACTGTTTTAATATAATTGGCCTTTTAGATTAAAAGGTTCTTGTAATAACCTTTTTGAAGAAGCAGAAAAAGTAATAATTACAGAGCAGTCGCACATGACAGATACTGTTCCAAATTTAGAAAATTAACTCTTCCCTGGGTTTCCAGTGAAGCTTTCCTTGCCTGGCTGCAGAGCCACGATCAGGCCACTGATATTGCAAAAATAAGCCAGATGGGGGGACCCAGGGCTCCCTTCCGCTGTGGGGACCTGTGCAATGTCCAACTGCAACTTCAAAGGGGCGCAGTGCCTGTCTGCGACAGCATCCCAGCAAACCCAGCCACTCCAGTAACGGGGCTTACTGGTCTTCGGCATCGTTTGGTAGGCCTCCTACTGCTAATTCAAATTCCCTTACTGAAATGAGTGAGAAAACATAGCACAACTTTAAAGACAGTGTTTTCATGAATACTTTTTAAATCATTAAGGAGGTACTCATCTTCTGCATGTAAAGGGAAGGCTTTCATAGCTCCGGGGTAGGGATGTATCACCTATCAAAGCCAAGATCATAATTAGCTGTAGCACAAACGAAATCGGGAGCCTTAATGCTCCAGTATCCGTGAAGTCAATTTACCTTTAAAATACGCTAAGTGAGCCTTTGGTGGTGGCTTCCCCTTGAATACTGAGGTGCTACACAGTGACCCTGAAACTCATGCAATCCTAAGCTTAAGGGACTAATTTCAGGGAAGACAAAGGACAAGACCCCTCACTAGCCTACAGCTCGTTTTGAGTAACGTAAGGTCTTTTTCCCCTTTGCCTTGGAAGTCAATACTTTTTTTCTGTTGGATTAAGTAGAATATCAACCTGGCCTGGCTGTGTAAGCATTTATTTTTAATATCCTGCCTATTGCAATACATATATTATATGTGACAGTAATCACCGTGCTCTAAAGGCGAAACCAGCTCAGCAAAGCTCCGAGGGGGGTCTCGGAGCCAGGACAGGGCAGACCAGGGCTGCTGCTTCCCGTGCTTCGTGCGTTGCCCCACGCTGCGTCCCACGGCAGCCAGCTGTGGTGGGAAGATGCGTAGCACACAGCAAGGAATGTAATGGGCTACCATGGAGGAAATGCTGCAAGGAGAGGTACTCCTCGCTGCTCTCCCGCTGTGGTTTTTGTTGTAAAACTAATACCATGAGATTTCATCGTTATGACTTAAGGTGCTGAGCGGAGACAGAAACATGTGCTAGTGCTTTAAGAAAGATCAGGGTGAAAAGCTGGTGACACAGAGAGATTCTGCGTTTAATTATCCTCGTGTGATAGCGGGTGTCACACCAGACGGGCCGGCGGCACAGGCAGGAGCCGGCCCCACAGCCGGCCGTGAATCTGCACCTTGGGACCCCTGGGCAACACCAGCAAAGCAGCACCCATCTCCCGCCAGCACGTCCTCACTCAGGTTGTGAGCAGGGACGTGCCAGCATGTTTCTGCTGTTTTGCCACCCGGATAAATACCCCAAAGGTGCATCCTTTGCCCTTGGTCTTTTGTCCATCATTGAATGGCTCGGGATGACTTTCCTGACTTACTGGTCACCGATGCTGTGCCAGATGGTGCCACTCCACTGTGGGTTTAGAGCTGTTTTTTTCACCATGGCCTCAAACCATTTCTGGCCAGCTAGAGAGAGAATTTTAACACAAGTTGACTAGCTCACATCAGTGAATCGCATCCCTCAAACATTTAACACCGGGCTTGTTCACATCAGATGGGCACAGCTCCCACTTCTGTTCACCACCACACAGAAATGAATCAGAAGGTTAATATTTAAAATTTACCCATCACAATACCATTTTTTTCTACTTAGCAACATGATGAGGGCATTTGAGAAAACCGTTTCCTCTACGCTCCCTTTAATTTTTTTTATATCGGTTTCAGCATTTAAAAAATGGAACCAGTAAATCAGACAATTAATCTTTTCAGTCTAGGAAAGGTGCAGTAAATCACCCAAGTTTTATATCTCTATTTTTTTGAACTTATACCCAAGAGCCTAGAGATTGAGTCCATGTGCTATTAATTTGAAAATAGGCAGTTCACATACTTGTTTAATGACCTCAGCAGCAATCTCAGCCGTGCAGGCCCAGGTGTGTCGTGTAAAGAGCTAAGGACATGACTGCACCGCTCAGACACACGAGGAGATGATGTGTCAAAACAAATGTCAAGATTTGGGATTCATTTCGCCTGGCCCCAGCAATGCCCGGGTTTGATTTATCAGCAGCTCGCTACAGTGCATGCTCGCGTGATTTGCAGGGAACCAAAGCAAGGGCAGCATTTCCACGTGCTTATTTTATATGTCTACTAATTAAAGTGAGAAAACACCTTGTCACACATCCATAGCGTCGGTGCTACCGGTATCTCTGGTTTTCTGTGTACAGCCCGCGTGGGAGCCGGTGCCCTGCCGGTGCTGACCACCCACCCTAGGGTGATGTTTTAGGGGACAGAGCCGGTGTGGCACAAGTGACGTTAAAGCAGGACAAGCCAAAGCCGCGTCTGCCATCAGCAGCGTAACCATTGACTCCAGCTGAGCCCCGTTTTGCCCTTTTCTCCCCTCCTGCTTAACGATCCACGCAGAGAAAATCTAATGAGAGAGGGGATGGAGATGAGTGATTGCCAAGGAACCAGCTCCAGCCTCTTCCCCGCACTGACCTCTTAAGGCCCTGGAATAATAAAGCGCTCATTTCCAGCGCTCACCCTCCTTCCCCCGGCACGCCATCGATTGCTGCCCAGACCGGGAGAGTGTGGAAGTGTGCATCCTCGGGCAGGAGTGTCGGCTGGCAGGAGCCAGAAGATGCTCGGTTGAGCCCATGTGGCCTCTTCACCTTTCTGAGCTGTTGCTCGCTGCTGGGAATGTCTGGGGCCCGGGGGTGCCAGGCCACCGGGTAAAATCCACGTGGCTTTGGCTTTGCCTGAAAACCCCAAATGGCATTTGAAGGTCTAAAACCAGTTAATGGGTAGGGTTTTGCCCTCCTCCTAGCCCCCTTGTTTGTGCATCCCATTTCTCCAACACAGCTAACTGCGCTTCTGCATTTGGGCTTCTATATTTAGAAAGCCTGTGCTGTGCCGAAGCATCCCTTTCACTCTATTTTGTCCTCAGATAAAAAATACGGTGCATGATTAAGGAAGGGCTTTGGCTCTCCTGTTTTAAACATACCCTCTGCTCCTCTCCTCGGTAGGGTTGGGCAAGTCCTGGGGGATGCGCTGAGGCTTCGCTGCTCGCTGGCTGGTCTGCGGCACAGCGGTGTGAACCTGCAGCCGCTGTCAGAGCAGCCGGGGCCTTGGGACATGTCAGGCAGAATCCTGCCTGAAAATTGCATCTGGCAGCAGAGCTAAAATTGGAGATGCCGGCAGCACCTCGCGGCTGAGACACCGGTGCCGTCTGCAGCACCGCTGGATGGTCAAGGATGCTTCTAGCAAAATCACTGCCACTGCTGCACCAGGGTGCCCGGCAAGGGCTAAACCTTCTGGTGGCACAAAGAACCTCAAACCAAAGTTTAGTGAGTCTGAAGACTGCTTTAGTTGTAGACAGACAGATGCCAGGACCCCCAGTGAGGCAGTCCATGGGTGGGAGACTGGTCCAAATGTTCGGAGGGTCTCCGTCCCCATCAGCCTCTGTCCCCAGCACCCCCCCGGCTGCTCTGACAGCCAGGAGTGTGGTCTCCAGCCCAGAGGGATGAGGCTGAATCCTGCCTTCCCGCCAGACTGGAGCAGGGGAATCCTGCAGCGCTGGTGGGTACTGGCAGGGCGAAGCACCAGCGCTGCGGGCAGATGCACACCCAGCACCCTTTGCAGGGCTTTTTGCAGCCCCCTTTCAAAGCCCCCCCCCAGCCCACAGGCTCAGGGACCAGCTGGCACAACAGGCACAGATCTCAGAAGTTCATTAAATTTTATTCTCTCTATAGCTTTTCATTGTTTCCCCAACACAAATTTGTTCCAAAACAAGGGGGATATACAGAACTGGGGATAATAAACACAAAATAATTTGTGTGCAATCACAAAGAGGTTTTCAAAGGTGCACCTTAGGAGGTTTTCTAAAGAGAAAACAACAAATTATTTCTCACATATATGCACATTGCACATTGCCATGCCAGCTGGGTCGGGCTCGGGTCAGCAGATAAAGGCTCCTGTCGTTTGACCTGCAAACAAGCCAGCACCCTCACAAGGCATAAACCCAATTCGCTCTTGCATGGCTACAAAGCAAGGACTCTCAGCCTTTTTGTCCCCGTGAGCTGAGCATCTTCAGTATGGGATGAATGACAAATTGAGGCTGAAACTCGGGAGGAATGCTCTGGCAAATAGTCCAAACGGCACCAAAGCAAACCAACAGAAAAAATAAGGCACCTGGGCCTGCAGCTGCACGTGGCAGCATCATTTGGGCAGCGGGAAGTAGGTTACCCAGGGATTACACCCAGTTATGTGGCAGGGACAGGAATGATCGGGTTTGAAAATGCCTTAAAAACGAAGCAACAGTCACAGCTTTCCAGATTAGGTAATAGAAACCAATGCACCGGAAAGCGGTGCTGTGCGGGTCGATGGGCACATCTCGGGGATGGAGATGGTGCGGCAGGCAGAGGGCCGCAGCAAGGCTCCTGGTCAGCCCAGCTGTAATTCCCTTCTGGCTTAAAAATGCCTTTTCCTAGCTGAATTTTAAGCTGCATTCAGGGGCGGTGAGGGAAATGGTTTTCTTTGCAGCAACAGGCGGGCGAGCACTGCTCCCAAAGCCTGGCAGTGAGCAGGAGCGATTGAGTCAGGCAGCCCCTGGGAAACAGCGTGATGAGCAAAACATTGAGAAATAAATTCTTCCCACCCCAGCCCAAGGTTGAAGCACTGGTTTATAGCCAAGGCAGCACTTAAAACAAGGCATTGGGTGTTTTCCTGATTCCCCATGCAACGGTGCCCTGCATGCTGGATGGTTTCTCCCCTAAGGCTATGGGCTGACACCAGAACCCCAGACCTGGGTGCTGTGCACCCCCTTTTCTGGGGGGGCAGCACCCTGGGGCAGTCCTGGGATGTCCCAGCCCTCACAGAGGAGTCCCCTCTGCACCTCCCCGGGGGGTCATCGAGGCTCCGGCAGCAGGAGGAGAAACAGCAATGTGAAAACCTGCATGGAAAGAGCCCATCAATTACAGCACACGGTGAAGAGCCGTGATGCGCTGTGCTTTCCCCCCTCGCCTTCATCTGCTCGATGTCATCCTTGACAACATGTTCTTGATCATCTCCTCACGCCGAGTTTCCCAGGCACGGCTCGGGAATGTGAAACGGCATGTAAAATCCAGTCTGCGTTTTGAACTCTCTTGCAAAGCTCCAGGGACGTAATATAGGAAAATGTGTATCCAAAGCTGTAAAAAGGGAACAGGCTTTTGTGCTGGGGAGCTAACAGTTATTACAAGTATGAGCTGGGGTTGAAAAAGCCAAGATGACAGTAATTCTGCTCTGCCTATACACTCCTGTCCATGGCAGAGGTAATTGTCATTCAAAAACCCGGCATTTACTTGCCAGGCTTTTGCGGCAGGAGGAGCTGGAGGGCAATTTGTTAGGAGCGGCTGAGCCTCGTGTCTGGCGTGTCTAGGGCTGGCACGGCACGCAGGATCCGGCCGTGGTCCGGGTGGGCACCTGCTGCCTCCAGAGCTGCTGGTTGAATATTGTTGTAATACATGACCAAGGCAGGATTTGGAGGCTTATTTAGACACAGCTTTAACATGCAGCGGTGGGAACCCAATGCTTTCCTCAGGGAGCTGCAGGCTTCGGCGTGGCGACAGCTCTGCCACCCCACTAACACCCTGACCTAGGCCTGGGCAATGCACGGGGTCCGGGATGGCTTTCAAAAGCCAGGCTTATTTCACCCAGTGAGCCTGCAGAGTCCCAGCCAGGCTCCGAGAGATATTCATTTTTGTACTAACACTGCAGGAGCTGCTCCATCTCTGAAAAGTTAAATACACTCAGAGCAGATCCATTTGGAGATGTAAATTATTTATTTACTTAGCAGCCCCCAATGGGAAGCACAAATGGGCCAGGCCAGTGCAGGCAGGAAACCTCCCCTCAAAGCATTTACCCACTTGAGATGAAGCCTGCGCGCTGTGGGGATTACTGCCACTATTACCATGCTTCTGTTGTCAACAATATTTTTCTCTTAAAACCCTAAGGAAGGGCCAGGTCCTGATCTGCAGGGTAGTTCTGGTTTCTGCAGCCAGCCATCGCCACTGTCACCTGCAAAGGGACCAGGGACCTTCCCACGCACTTGCCTGACCCTGCTCGCGGCTCACTCGGTGGCTGCCCCATCCCTGAGAAGTTTCTTCTTCTCCAGGTTCAAAGCCAGGTCTCTGGGACGTGTCTGCTCCTGAAAGGATGAGTTTATAGGACTTGACAGAGTTGGCTTTTCTCCCTGCAAAGGAAGGAAGTTACTTTAAGCTTAAAAAAGCAGAGCCATCTGGCAGTGCACAGCTGTGGAAATATTATACGTCTAATTATTTATAGAGGTACCTGTGCAGGGACAAGTTCAGTTCTTCAGCGGTCCGTAACTACAGCAGGGAAAAAAGCTCGTCTGATATAAAAACAACTCTGGAATTCTTCACAAAAATATGCACGCTGTGGGCTTGGGGTGGGGGAGGCAGCATCATTTTCTTTGGTATTTGCAACCTCAAAGCAGCAACAAGTTTGTTTTCTGCTGGTGGTCTCTGTATGGGGCATGGGCTTATAATAAGACCTCCGGCATCTGAAAGCCATTAAAGTGTACAGTCACAACAGCCCCAGCCATTAGCAGAGACAAAACAAAGCTAAGCACAGCCACAGATAATTAACCAACTCTTGTTTCTCCTTAAATCAATAGCAAGAACATTACAGGAACAAACAGCCCCGCGTGTCCCCAGGGAGGTGGCTTTGCCAGGCGGCTGCCCCCAAGAGCTGACTTCCAATGGAAACTACACTGTCAGGTCCTGGGCTTTAAGATCAGATTTCCCTTATTGGCTTCTTGGAGCTATTTTAATCCATGGGACAGACCTCAAATGGACCTGGCTGTGGTTTGGAAATGCTGGCTCTGGAATTTCAGGATGGGGAGGGATGGCCGAGCGCTGTGGGGTCCGGCTGGGGCTTCCCCGTGCCGAGGGCAAGCGCCATGCACAGGGGTGAGGGAGGAAACCTTCTCCCGGTCTTTGATGGACAGAAGGTAGGCAATTTCTGCAGAAATCCTGCTGCAGCATGAAAGCATATTTTTCTTTGGGGAGAACGCTGGTGAGGGAGAATTTTCTATTAGCGCCAAATATCACATCCAAAAAACGTTAGTGTAAACAATAACTTCAACCCAGCGTAGCTCCGCACGTAGCAGGAAGAGGTGCTGGTGTTCCTCCCTCTGATAACCGAGCTGCCCCGCTCCCCATGCCTTACAGCTGTCAACTCCTCCTGGATCCTGGTTTGGGATGCCAGCCCTGCCCGCAGCGGAGGGCTGTCCCGCTGCGCCCCCGTCCCCTCGGCCGCAGCATCCGTCCCCAGCGCTCCTTGGCACAGGGCATCGCACGAAGGTTCAAAGGAGGTTAAATGAAGTCGCAGAGGGCAGATGAAGTGGTACCCCACGGCTCAGCCACCACGAGGCAGCAATGAGGGGCTGAACCAGAGCCCCCAGACCCCTGCGGCGCTGCTCTGCCCTGGGGAAACCTGTACCACGAGGCCAAATTTCTCCATTACCCAGAGACACGAAACAAGACAGGAGGAGAGACCTCAGGGAGGGACCATAAATTCAGTAAATGCTCCCACTACCTTAATTATCCCAGGGCAGTGATTTAGTGCCTAGAAGGGAAGTGTCTGTTCCTGGGTTTTGGCAGTAAGTGCTTGTGCATCCCAAATTTCCCATTATAAATTAATAAAGGAGATGGAAGTTAAATTATAATATCTATTATGTGTATCTCTTCTTCCTGATAAGAAGGAATATTAGTAGGAATATAAGAAGGATATTAGTAGGAATACATATATATACACACACACACACACGCTAACACAAACAGAGTATATGTATGCAGTAACATACTGGTAGGGTTCCCCTACCAGTACTACCTAAACTGCATTTTCTTGCAATGCCTGAGATTTCAGCATGGGGTTAGCGTGGGTCCGAGGACCTGGCTGAGAGTTCGGGGGTTCGGCAGCCCCAGGGAGGAAAGATGTGTCACTGCAATACCCGTCTGTGCTCCCCCTCTCTCGAGCCCTGGAAAGGGCAGGGACAGTGGCACCGGTGGCACGCACAGCGCAGGGGCTGTTTGCTCTAGCCCTGGAGAGAGTTTTATTAATAACCCTCCATTTCGAACCAGCATTTGTGAATTATGGGTGTGCGGAGATGATTAATTCATCAGCTGAACCAAGGTAGGAAGAAATGCTCCTGTGTTTTATAGGAAAATGTCTTAGAAATGAAAACAGTCACTTTTACTCCTTTTCCTTTCTCCTTTTGCATGAAGAAGTCTTACAGCCAAGCGTATTTTCTAAGAATAATTGTTATCTCTTGCTTTTTAAATTAGAAATTAAAGTCCTGTCAGCCTCGGGAGACTGGGAAGGAAAGTTATATTATAACATCACAGGAGACTGAACGCTGGGAAAAGAAGGGGGTTTAGTCAGATGGTTTAAACATGCCTTTTTAAGTAACGACAATCTCTTATGAACACGGGGCGAATATGATGTCTCATAAAAATTCAGCATCACAGTCTCTTAGGCTAATGCATTACAGGCAGCAGCACGGATGTATTAGATCCCAAGCAGTCTTTCGGCAAACTGAGGAAAACCCAGAAAAGACACTCCTGTTTCCTTTCAACACCCAAGTTTATTTTATTCCACGACACCAGGACACAGAAGAGAGCTCAGTCACAAAATAGCCCTTCTTTTATTAACTGTGACCCAATCCTGCTACTTGACATGGTTGTCTCCTGATTTCCATGGACCACGACCCGCAGCCTTTGCTCTTTTAATACACTCAGGCCCCAGAAATGTGCTGCAGTCCCTAATTTCGTGCCTGCTTCGCCTCTGCTTCAGCATCGCCTTGCTGCGAAGGTATGCGTGCAGCAGATGGAGGCTCCTGCTCCGACGCCGCGTCCTACCTGTCACCAGTCCAACAGTTTAAAGGCATTAAATTTCTCCATCTGCTCTTGCAGCTTGCACCAAGCCTGTGCTTTATAAACTAACGGGGATTATTTTTTTTAATAAATGAATGAAAAGTTGCTTCGTAAATTCGAGGCCAGAGCTGACTCATAATCTCTGCTGACAAATAGCTGTCAATATTTACTGACATATCCAGAGATCTGTAATGTTTAAAGTATCAGTTTTTATGAGAAAGCTGCTTTCAGGAAGCGTCTGGAAAAGTGTAACACACTTTCTCACATTCTCTCATTCATTTCTGCCTTATCCTGATAATATAAATGCGGAACATATACACTAGCAAAAGGGAGAAGTAAGAGGTGCTTGAGTTTCAGTTACGAAAAATCCTTCTATGTCTGTAAACACAGAAGTAGGGCAATTTGTGAGGCGGCAATTCCAGTGAACTTTTTCTGCTGCAAAATGCATCTCTTCTTTACGGCGTAAAACAGGAACCCTTCTCTTTTTTTGCAGGTCTCATTGGCACCAAACCTCTCCGCTTCGTATCCCCCATTTCCCTTGGCAAGCCCATAAAAGCCATCGTTTTCAGAGAGGTTTCCACCTGCCCTCTGCGGTTCACAAGCAGAAGTGAGGTATGGGATGCAAATATGCAAGATTTCCCTAGATTTATCGCCGTCAAATACACCAGAATTTAGCATACATTAACAGCATGGGCTTTAAATCAAAGGAGCATTTCTTAATACATTATTTATAATGAACCAATTATTAATAGAGATAGCTTTTTTCTCCCCTAATAAATTATTATAAACTCTTCTATAACACGCTGTACCAATATGTACTATATAAATAATGCTACATGTTTCAGTTTATGAGGACTTTTAAACAGCTCACTAAGACATTATCTGTCACAGACTTTGAAGCGTTGCATTCACTTCAGGCTCAAGCAATCAAACCTACTTACTGCAGGTACTTCATACTTCAACAAATCACTTGATAAATATCTGTATCATTTACACTGGAATGTGAAAGAATTGGTTTTTTGCATTACCGAAAACACAAAACCTTTTCATTTGCACCTTTTCTGCTTTTCTTCAATGCCGAATTTTCTCCTTCGCATTTCTTTGCAATTCTGTGTATAACTTATATTTTAATTTTTTCCTTCTGTTGTTAGATCCAGCACAGCGGGCCTGACTTCCCTCTCATTTGCTCTAATGCAACCTTGTGGCTGCTCCTCACTGAGTGATGGTGGCTTCCCTGTGGCTCTGGTTGTGGGGTCCTCCCCAAAGACCTGCAGTGACTGGGGGTCTCCTTGTGAGGAGCAGAACAACCTCCCGAGGAGGAGAATAAATAAATACCTGAGGTCCTTGGAGACACACGAGGTCTGGGAGCTTCTCTCCCCTTGCTCCTTCTCTCTTTCCTTCCCACCGAAGTCATATTCCTTTCCAAGGTGTTTCCACTCTGTTTTAAAGGAGGCAGCATGCTTGTTTCACTGGTAATGATGTGTTGCACGGGCCTTGCAAAATCATGCCTGCTCCCCAAAATTTCCTTAAGCCACCGGGGAAGTCCAAACAGCAGCGGCGGTGCTGGCCACCACACACTCACGCCGTCCCCATTGGACCTCCTGGCAAAGCAGACTCCCCGCTTCAGCCTTTCAGCCACCCCCAGTTTTCCTCCTTGCCCCCGTGCCCAGCTCTCTGCCAGCCAGGCTGGCCCGTGAATTAGCGCCAGGCTTCACCTCTTCTTTCTATTTTTTCTTCATTTAGGACTTTGAGTCCCCAGAGAACATCCTCTTTCCTGCTCAGTTCTTGGGATAAGCAAATCATAATCACAGACACCCACAAAACGTGCCGCGATTCCCTGGAGGGCTCTGCCACCATCTCTAGTTCAGCACCTGAGGGCAGAGGCTGCATATTTATTTCTTCTGCCACCTACTACTTTACATTGCTTACCTCTCTAAAGCCCTTTTCCTTGGATGGAGGTTTTTAGGACTGACGACAGATGAAAATATACTATCCCATATTTCATTATTTTCCACTTATGTTCCCCTTGGCCAGCAGATGTTGTAAAACATATGTCTTTATTTGAGGGAGAGGCTCTTCTTGGAAAATCTAGCACTAGCAGCTGCCATTTCCAAAAACAAGGATATAAGAAGAGGGTTTCTAATATCCAGCACCTAAACTCCGAGGTGGCTACACCAGAATACATCAGACTTAAACCTGCTGTGCTTCTGCAAAAGGAGTGAGGGCGGTTGCATCCCTCCCACGGCCACCCAAGCAGCCCTGTGACACCCCAAGCGCCGGGGAAAAGCCCACGTGGAAACCTCCCCGAGCAGGTCTGCAGGATGTAAAATTTACCCTCTCAAACACTCTCATCAATTTTCCTGCATAAACATAAAGGCCCAACCTCTGTCCAGCCTAAATGCACACAGTCCCAGCGTGCTACGGAGCGGTACCAAAGGCTCCAAAATCCCCAGTGTTTCCCTGTGTCAGTGGCGAATACCGCTGGGATACAAGAGCCGCAATCAAGATTCAGCTTGTATCATCATCTCAAAGCAAATTTGAGAGACTTCATTTTCATTTTAATGCCTCCCCTTCCTTACTTTTAGTCGCTTTCGGTTTTAATAGTACCATTTGCATTTTAAATGACAAGCGAGTTCCCTTTCAGCTTTCCTCCTGTGTGAACCCGAGTAACTCGATGTGCCCTTGCGATCCGCGCTGTGCATCATCTACCTCTATCGCTGCAGCTCCTTGAGAGAGCTGCGGTTACGGGGTCTCTATGACAACGATGCACAAGCCTGGGGCTGGCTGACATTGTATTTCCACCATGCACGATGCAGCGTATCACATCAGAGAGGAATATTTCCCCTCGACTAATTTATAAATCATGGAACCTGACGTGGAACCTGTGACCTCCACAAGCGTGGCGGGCAACTTGAAGCAATCCCAGTATTTTCCTGCTAAAGACAACCCCGTGACAGGAGCTGACTCTGCGGCTGCACAGGTGACGGCGATGGTTTAGGGGGGCGGAGGTGACACGGCTGTCCCCGGTGCGTGCCACCAATGCTGTCTGGCTGGACACGTGCCATGGTGCCTAACCAGCCCTCTGATGGCCCTAATACCCAGATGACAGGTGTTTTTGCTTCTTGGCCTTATTTTTATCCAAACTGAGTGCCTTTAATAGAAAGCCAAGCCTTTCTCCCCATTAACACCGTTGGGACACCGCCGGGACACCGCCGTTCCCCAGCACCCTGCACAGGCGATGGTTTGAAGACCTAATGCCATGCTGAGGGTGACCAGACCAATGCTGCACCAAGAAGCAGCCTTCCAGGCTTTTGACAAAGCTGCATTCATCAATTTAATCCATATAGATTTTGCAATGTAGTCCTGTGTTTTTCCCTTGATGCCGCCGTGACCTTCTGTGCTGGCTACTGCAGCCCCAATGCATAGGATCATAGAGTCATTAAAGTTGGAAAAGACCTCTAAGATCATCAAGTCCAACCGTCAACCCAACACCCTCAGGCCTCCTTAAAGTTACATTTAGTTATGCAGTTACACATCAGACTATTCCTCGTTCGTACATGTTGCACCGGCTTTCAGCTTTTATCTTCCACGTTTCTCTGTGTGGCTTTTTTTGCCATAATGTAGGATTCAGAGCCAAGGACATGGGAAATTTTTCAGGACTTTCTGTGGACGACCCCAGGTTATTCCCATGGGGCAATACCCCGCCCTGAGCAACAGCATCGGTCCCGTGCCATGGCTCAGGGGTTCACGCCGGGGAGCCCCTGCCCGCCCACAGCCCCCTGCGTGCGGTGGGCATCTCTTGCCATGTGATTAAAGGGTCTCTGCCCAGGACACGCAGGGACACGTGCAAACCACGTGCCTGCCGAGGACACTGCTTCCAGCCAGTCGTATAACAAAACCTACCAGGATGATACAAAAGCCATCTTGCAGTGAGAAACTTTCCATTTTTTTGTTTTCAATGGGAATTACTCTGAATTGATTTTTCCATAGCCAGGACCCCGCGGATACGGTGGGTGGAAGGTAACATCCACCGTCTGCGGTGGAAATCGTTAAATTGGCGTCGTTTCAGAGGAGAGCCACGGGGACGGTGGAGGAGCTTGCCTGATAATGAAAGACACTGGGAACTCAATTTGTTTTCTTTAACGAAAAGAAGGTTAAGAGAGGATTCGCTCGCAGCCTCTAATTACTTCTGGAATTTAAATGTGATAATAGAGGGCTCCCCAGTCAGTGAGATGAAAGTACGCGCAACCTGCTGCCTGCAAGATTCAAATTCAGGTTTGAATTAAAAGCACATTTTTAGCGGTGTAGGTTATTAACCACTGAAACAACCGTCCAAAAATCTTCTGATTTGAAGAGGTATTTTTTTATGTCTAAACCTAAAGCTTTAGTTCAAATAGAAAAGTCCCCAGGCATGTTTTACACGGGAGTTCAGACTAGATAATCATTATAGCTTTTTCTAACCTTATAAAGTATTAATATGCCATCACCCTTCTGCCCTCCTTTTATACTATACTCATCAACCAATAATTTTTTTCAGTAAACACACAGAATTCCTTGAACGTGGTGTCTCCTAGGAGGTTATTAGCGATAACGAGTTGAGGCCTGTGTCTGTGCAACACCCTGGCTGAATGTGGTAGGAACCATCCGCAAGCCAAGAGTGACTGTCCGCTGCTGATGAGTACAGTCAGCAAACCCCCACTGGCACCAGAGTTATTTTTCCACCTGGATATTGAAAAAAGATGCTATGGTCAGCATGCCGGCTTGATGGGACGGCGAGGGGTCAGCGGACCTGGGTGCTCCTCGCTCTGCTGGGGATGGGCTCGGTCTGAGCCATGAGCAAGAGCCGGAGGAGCTGCCAGGGAGGAGAGCGGAGGGAGGAGCGGCTGAGGGGGCTGGGGGGGTTTAGCCTGGAGAAGAGGGGGCTGAGGGGAGCCCTTCTCGCTCTCTGCAGCTGCCTGAGAGGGGCTGGAGTGAGGGGGGGGTTGGTCTCTGCTCCCAAGTAACTAGTGATAAAATGAGAAGAAATGGCCTCAAGTTGCATCAGGGGAGGTTTAGACTGGAGATTAGGAACCATTTCTTCACTGCAAGAGAGGTCAGGCCCTGGGACAGGCTGCCCAGAGAGGTGGGGGAGTCACCAGCCCTGGGGGGGTTCAAAACCCGTGCAGATGTGGCACTTGGGGCCAGGGTTTAGGAGGCCTGGGGGTGTTGGGTTGGGGGTTGGCCTTGATGATCCTGGAGGTCTTTTCCAATCTTAATGATTCTATGATTCTGTGACTGACCACTCATCAGGCTTACAGGAAGGGAAAGGCTAGAGAGAATCATATTTGTAGCCTTTTCAGCATTAAGCCTGAACAGCCCGCGCCCAAAACATCAAACCCACAGGGAACTCTGTCATTTGCCATGCTCTGCATTTATTTTTACCAAATTGCTGCATGCTATAGTGGTGCAAGTTAAGATTTGGTGCATGGGATCGACTCCTGACCTGGTCCGGTTTGCTGCCAGAATTTCATGCTACAACCTCCAAAATCACTGGGATTTATATCACCATTTCACACCACTGCCTGTGCGGTGCTGGAAACAACCCAGGCAGATGTGCATTTTCCTCGTCCTGCACTGGTACAGGTTGTTTGGCGTGAAGGTGTGATTACAGCAGGCAGGGCAGGTCCTGACCATGCCCCTGTGCACCTCCCAGCTGGGCGATTGCTGGTCCCACCAGCCACAAACTAATGACATTCCTGCTCCTGTCATCATGGGGAAAAAACTGACCACAGTGAGCAGGTTTTCTGTGTTTGGATTTTCCTAATATGCAGCCAAAACGTGCCCCTGGCTGCACAGGCAAACCCTGACAGGGACGTTAACTTGGTGCGGTTTTTTTGTCTTCTTTCTCGTAGTTATTTCATTGTAGTGCTCAAAAGTGATAAAACAAGGATAAAGTGTCAGCATGATATTTGTTGCTGCAGGTTCTTGAGGCTGTTGCGATAGACACGACGCCATTGACACGTGCACCAGAAAGCATTACCAAAGCTTGCCCTTCAGAGCAGCAAAAAATATAAATAAATAAAAAAATCCCATAATGCTACAGGAAACTGGAGACGTGAAATAAATTTCAGTTATAGATGTTGTACGTTTCCCGCCTCCGGTCGGGAAAAGCACACGGCCTCTGAAACGTGCCCCTTTGTGCTGCTTAATTCAGCAGTTTAAAACACGTGTCTCCTTCCCTTGAGCACGGTGCACTGGAAAGATGTCGCTTGCTTTTATCTGCTCCAGTGTGATCCATCACACTGAAGCATCACATGATTGAAATCCATAATACAGAGCCAATCCCACCAAAACTCACCCAGAAACAGCCACTGGAGCATCCGAGCCGAGGGTGCATCACCTCCAGCGAGGCCAGGGCCTTACTGGGAGGGCTGGGAGAGCCCAGCCAGCCTCCGAGCTGCGGGTCCCTCGCAGCCCCAAGGCACTGCTGCCAGGCAGGACACCTTGCAGGAGGGGCAAACAGAGGTGCTGGGGATCCCCCACCACTTTCACGAGAACGAATTACAGCAGGGACACGGTCCCCGCTGCTACATTGATGTCACATGGTTATTTCCAGCGTATTAAACCACAGCTTTCTCAGAATATCCGGACAGTGAGCCAGCCCATCATCCGGGTGGATTTCAACACCTTCCCCTGCGTCGTAGGCTATATGGGTCTTCCCGATAGCTTACACTCGCATGTTTAGCAGCTCGTGTTAAGCCCGTGGGATGGCTAATAAGGCAACAGCACTTTTGTGGAAGATACTTGTTCAGCCAGTGATATAGATATACACACACAGACATACAGAGATATAGGTATATCTGTTCTGAAGTGTGCTATCCATTTTCCACTGCTTACCGATGTACATAATACTCCAGTTATTCGCGAGTGCCAGCTGAACACTTCATCTTCATAACATCAGATGGCATGTAAGTCCTCAGGTTACTAGATCTTACTCTAAAGAAAAACCCTCTTTCTGCCCATTTTAATTACTTTGTGTCCCAGTTCACTTAATTCTCTCTTATTCTAGCACATGAAAAAAAAAAAAGTGGAGATTTTTCTTATCTGTTTCATCCCTTCCTGATATCTGAAATAGCACACTTTATCAAACGTGAAATAAAACTAGCCCCATCTAGTTCAAATGCATATCATAAATCAATTCCTTTAACAAGGTGACAGCAAAAATACCCCAAAGCATGTTTCTCACTTTGTCTTCCCCTTCCCCAAATGTCTCGGGACAGAGACATTACAGCAATCTCTGAAAATCAAGTTGACATCTTCTATGTTATTCATTGTTTTATGTATTTTTTACATGCACACTTTATTTTGTCTCTTGTTCTTACCTCCTCATTGTAGTTGCTCCCTCAAGGCCATCACAGGCAGTGTAAGCAGAGAAATAATTTTCGGGTTGAATAAATTCTTTTAAAACTAACACCCATGCGTGAGAAGCTAAACTCCAAGCAACTTTTGTATCTGAAAGTGTCTTCCTTCCAACCTTACCTAGCTTTATACTGGGAACTGTTTGCATTAATGGTCTTGCCTTTGCCCACATTGCTTGGTGAGGCTGTGCTACCACCACGCAGGGTGCTACCACCACGGCAGATACTACCGCGGTGGAAGGTGCCACCACCTCACAAGGTGCTACTGCGATGGAAGGTGCTACCGCGATGGAAGGTGCCACCGCGATGGAAGGTGCCACCACCTCACAAGGTGCTACTGCGATGGAAGGTGCTACTGCGATGGAAGGTGCTACTGCGATGGAAGGTGCCACCACCTCACAAGGTGCTACTGCGATGGAAGGTGCTACTGCGATGGAAGGTGCTACCGCGATGGAAGGTGCTACTGCGATGGAAGGTGCCACCACCTCACAAGGTGCTACTGCGATGGAAGGTGCTACCGCGATGGAAGGTGCCACCGCGATGGAAGGTGCCACCGCGATGGAAGGTGCCACCACCTCACAAGGTGCTACTGCGATGGAAGGTGCTACTGCGATGGAAGGTGCCACCACCTCACAAGGTGCTACTGCGATGGAAGGTGCTACCGCGATGGAAGGTGCTACCGCGATGGAAGGTGCCACCGCGATGGAAGGTGCCACCACCTCACAAGGTGCTACTGCGATGGAAGGTGCTACTGCGATGGAAGGTGCCACCACCTCACAAGGTGCTACTGCGATGGAAGGTGCTACCGCGATGGAAGGTGCTACCGCGATGGAAGGTGCCACCGCGATGGAAGGTGCCACCACCTCACAAGGTGCTACTGCGATGGAAGGTGCTACTGCGATGGAAGGTGCCACCGCGATGGAAGGTGCCACCACCTCACAAGGTGCTACTGTGATGGAAGGTGCCACCATGACACAAGGCGCTTGGTGAGCAGCTCCGGCAGTGGTGGGAGAGCAGCGCCTGAGGACTGCCCTGTCAACAGATGAACATCACCACGAGTCTCAGCAAGAGCTCGTGGTGCCCTCAGGCCTTTACCTTGCATCAGTTTCCACACTGCGGGGCAGGCAATAGATTTGCTCCAGTAGAACAACTCCTCTCTCGTACACCTGCAGGCCTGGCTCTGAAGCGTGCTGTTTCTGAGCGGAACACCATTCCCATATGGCTATTTTTAAAATACATATGTAGAACATAAATCAACAGCCATTTCAAGAACTCTTGGTTGTGTTTTATATTTTTCACACAACACAGCAGGCTGGATGGAGTGCAAGGGATGCTCAGAGGCTGTATTCCCCACCAGCACACACCATTTACCAGAGGTTTAGTGATTTTCACCAGTGAAGGATGTGGCCAAGGAACTCTTCTGCCATTGAAGGAATTACATAAAAATGATACCTCTGTGCACAGACCCATTCCTCTCTCCAACAAAATGCTGCTGCGCTTTTCCATACCCAGCAGCCATCTGAGGCGAATCCAAAAAGATCTGGTTCGTCTTCCCACAGACAAGTGATGGGAAAGTTTATTTTTCTGTTCTGCTGATGCACAAAGTCATCGCTCACATTTCCATATATCAGATGTTTTGGATCCAGGTTGTGCAGCATTTACCTGTATTATCAAAAGTAGTGGAAATACCACTGTGGCCAGGACCAATGTCACCCAAAGCTACCTACCAGTGAAGTTTCTCTAAGCCCTGCTTACCTAGGACTAGCCTGGGAGGATGAGGAAGGCTTATAAGCTCATTAAACATCCGGATGGTCTAGCTAAAGATCATAGAATCTATAGAATCATTAATCATTAGGGTTGGAAAAGACCTCTGAGATCATCAAGTCCAACCCCCAACCCAGCACCCCCAGGCCTCCTAAACCATGTCCCCAGCTGCCACGGCTACACGATTTTTGATGTTCTGTGAGAGCAACCCACCCTGACAAACAGATTGCAGCACTGCCTGCAGTTTGTTATCTGTAATTCGCGTTTTTCCTTTCTAGAGTTCTACTTTATTAATTTATTTTCTACACACTTCTTGTGCCTTTTATGTACATTTAATTACGATATTAATCAGAGAACTCAAAAGAAGTTCCTATGCAAATGAAGTTATGAATATGCGATTTGGAAAAAAATTTGAACCTATTCATTCTATTTATATTGAAATATTTTAATGTATTTTTAATGCCTTGGCCCTGGCAAAATGCATTTTCATTCAAGCAAATAATATATTGAGCAAATATTATTCTCCCACATTTATTTCTTTGTCAAATAATTGGGTTTTTAAAAAAAACTTCTACGCTATAGATAACATTACAGAAATTGCAGAGGGCAGATTTGTTCAGTTAACAGGCAGTTTTCACAAAAGCCCCATCGTTGTTATAAGCCCCATTTCTACGAAGCATGTTTCTGCTGCCACTTCATTTCTTCGATGCTCTTTTCAGAGGATTTACTATAAATCCACGTAACCGCACTCTCTTTACTGGAGCAGCATCATCTGCAACGAGGCCAATGCTCTGGTGGTGCTTGGTGCCCTGCACCCGCACGAGAAAAATCCTTCCCTCGCCTCTCCCGGCACGTTAATAACCTCAGCCCAGCGAATGCCTGGTCAGGACACGTTGCACACATTTTACTGGACGCAGTGTAAGTACTACCCAAGGATCGATGCTGCTGCGTACTGATGGGAGCGCTGGGGAACTCAGGAAACTGTTCTGCGTTGTTTAGCGAGGGCCATGCAGGTAAAGCACAAGGTACTTGCAGAGCAGCTATCAGCCTTCTTAGAAGTAAGAGTGGAGGTTGGGGACTGGCTATTTTTAACCCAAGCAAAGACTGTAGGCATGTATAGAAATGTTGCTAAATCATGTTTAAAATGCCCTCTCACTGTTTCTGGCTAATTACTGCCTGCCCCAAAGAAAAATCTCTGTTATTATTCAAAAACGGCAAAGCACAACTACCCCCATAACTTGTTCCTGAATGGCCATGTGCAGGGTCTGAGTTTGTCAAACACAGAAAAATAAACCTTAAAAAAAAAACCAAGCAAAATGTGTGTGTAGACAGCAGCTTACCAGTACTAGGTCTGAGTCTAGGCTCAACCACAAGACTAAACGGTGAAAGCCATCTACATGTGAGCTGCACGTGAGTTTGGGGAAGTGCTGCACAGGGAGGAGTAAAGCGACCAGCACATCTCCAGCCAAGCCCTGCAAATGAGCTGGTTTTCACCCCAGGAGAGGGACCCGCACTGAACAAGCCCCGTTCTCAGAAGATGTCACTTCAGTGATAGGAAAAATAACAAATAGGTTGTGAGGAAGCGCTTGGGATGGAGCTGGGGATCACAGAATCACAGAATCATTACGGTTGGAAAAGACCTCTAGGATCATCAGGTCCAACCCCCAACCCAACACCCCCAGGCCTCACAAACCACGGCCCCAAGTGCCGCATCTACCCGTCTTTCAAATACCTCCAGAGATGGTGACTCCCCCACCTCTCTGGGCAGCCTGTGCCAGGGCCTGACCGCTCTGGCTGTAGAAGAATTTTTCCTAATATGATGCCAGGGACCTTCTGGTGGCCTTGGTGCACTCACAGGCAGGAGCAGGAAAGGGTGAGGCAAATTAATGGAGCGTAACTTGTCCAAGGGCTGGTCTAGGTACAACTCATGGCTAAATGCTCACTGCTGGAAGCCGGGAGAGATTGCAAAGGAAAGGAGCGTTTATTTTCTGTCCCAACCCGCAGGAACCTGAGCAGTGCCCTTGGTGTGTCCCAGTCCCACTCCTCCGATCCTGCCTCTCTATGCAGTTTCACAGCTGAGTTAGCTAAAAATACTCCTTTGTCTTGTACTTTCTAACTTCCTGTGCAGTTTCTCTTTAGACAAAAGTGGAGATTGCTGCCAAAATCAGATACTCAAGGAACTCTATTACTTATAAAATCAACTGTTACCACGTGACAGCTGCAAACATCTGGAATCCATCTCTCCCTGGTACTCTCTCGCTCCATGTGGGACTTGAGCATGCTCAAATATCAGCCTTGAGCAGAGCTTATCCAGCTTTCTCAAAACCAAAACAACTCCTGCAGAAAGTGTTTTGCAGATAATTAAAATTTCAGAAAAAAATGGAAAAAAATTTAACATTGTCAAAACAAACAGGGAACAGAAAGATTTTTAAATGCTTTAATGCTATTTCTTTCTGTCTAAGGAAAGCATTTTCCTTTCTTTTTCCTCAAAATCAGCTGTGAAGTGGTTTTCATGTGAACAGAAACACTGTTCCCCAGACACACCATGAGTTAATCCACACTTAGAGCTGCTCCCCTGGGCCATGCACAAGCTGAGCAGGAAACCCTCCCGGCAGGATATCGGGTGTCTCGGTGTCCAGAGCGGGGAGCCGGTGCGAGCACACCTGGGTCCCAGCAAGGTGTATGGCCACGTCTCTCCACGAGCCGCACGGACAGAGGTCCTCGGGGCAGGACAGACACCGGCATGCACCTGAGCTGGGGGACGCGAGGCCCGTGCATCATCCAGAGAGCTACCCCGGTCTCAAACCTCAAAGGGATGCTGGTTCCCCCTGAAGTGTGGGTTTGGGACCGATGGTGGTCTTGGAGGGTGGTAATAGGGGGTGCTGAGCCAAACTGCAGAGAGCTGGTGTAGGTGGGATGGGAAATACCTTCGCAGTGGCGCACAGGCTCTGCTGGCCTGCAGTGCTGCCCCACTCAGGCAGCGCTAATAATTTCTGGGTGGATATACTGATACTCAGAATAGGTGATGCCCCTATTCTGAGGGAAACACCAACGTGTCATCCACACATCGGTCCCAGATTAATACGTTATTTTCACTCAGTATTATGGAAGGTAGAACTTTGTCCCCCACCACACACTCACAGAGCGTCACCCAGACAGATTAGTCCTAAAAAATCCTTTCACAATTTTATTGGGCAACACACTGGGTGGGACCCATCCAGAGGGATTAACAAGGATCCTCTGCTTTGATGAAAAGGGTATAAACAACCATTTTACCTGCTGGGAACACCTGCACACCCAGCATTCAGATTACAGTGATGGGCAGCACATTCCCTGTCACTCCTGTTGCACCGATCCCCACTCCTAAAATACCTGTGTCTGCGATTAGTCTTCTGTGGTTAGAAAGAACAGAATTACACAATTATTGGTGTGCAATCTCTCTCTGACTAGTGAAAATCTAATCTATTAGCTGCAGCTACACTTCTCTTTTCCCTGCGGTCACCAAGAGCATCCCCAGGGCACAGCTCTAAGCACTCACCCCTCTGCAGAGGAACCAAACAGGATTTTGAAGCAATGCCTTCCCTCACCCTAACTTTGGAGTTTTCCTTTAAGCTCAGGCACATCTCCTGCAGACCTCCCAGCTGACTATGCACAGCTGAATCACTCTGTATGAAATATTCAGTGAGTCGGAGGAGGAAAGCACAGGAACAGCCAAGCAACCTCATGAGAGAGGCATGGGAAGAGAGAGGAGGAAGACACCTGCACTGCCGGCTGTATCCCAATTAATATTAAAACATTTTATACAGAGCTGGGACCTTCTTAGCAGAGTGCTTTGGAAAAACTCAGCGGTGTTTTAATTCGGAGCCTCCCAAGCTCCCCAAGCAGGTTTTACGTGCACAGAGGCTTGTGCCCAGCTCTGCTCCCCTCCCCTGGCACAGCAACGAGTTCCTCCTCTTCAAATCATTCTCATACTAATTAGACTATGGTAAATTAAGAGAAGGATCAATGTGCAGCCCCATCCTGAGATGTTTGCAGCGACTTAAGCTGACATGAGGAACAGCTCGGAAGGAGCCGTCGTTCCCAGGAGGCCACACGTACAGGGTTTGCAGGGGGTGGGCATTGGGTGAGTTTGCAAGCTCCACGGGGCACGAGAGCAAATCCGAAATCGTAATCGTGAACTTCATTAGAAACGGCAGGTTTTAGCCACATGTAAACTGCACTGAAAGCCATATGAGAATTACGGGTTTCTTTTTTCCCAAGCCTTCCACCTGTGGGTGACAAATGTCTACTGATACGATAGCTGCCTGCTCTGCTGGCAAAGCAAACTCTTCTGCATTCAGGCCCATTAAAAGGGGCTGCAACTTCAGGGTTTTTCCCTTCCTCCATATGCTCAGTGCTCCCCAAGCAATTCTTGCACCCAGAGCTGCATGGCATCCCATCCAAGTGGCACTGTGGCACTTCCCTGGGATGCTGCCAGCCGGGACAGGTCACTGCTCTGACTTGCTGCTTGCTGTGGCACCTACTCCTGATAAATTAAACAACCAACGTTAAAAAAAAGCCCAAACCATTGCCACAATGCACAGCCACCCTGCACCTGCTGTCCCAGGAGGAGCTCCAGCTGGGTTTCACCTAAAATAAGACCCTGCACCACCTCATTTGCAGATCCCCAAATCTTTAACCCCAAACACAGCAAAAATGGTGCCCATGCAATCCGAAATATTCAGAGAGATAGTTCCTATTCCTGTAGTGCAAAAATGTTAATATTTTTTTGTACAGTGGTTTGTTTGATCTTCCTTCATGTCATATCACGTAACTTGCCACCAGAGGGGAGCCGCTCATCTCATCATATCATGTTCACAGGGAGCAACACCCTTGCGGCAAGCCATGCTCTCAGCAGTAAAAAGCTTCAGTTTCGCTCTGGTTTATGTCTCCAAAAGCTATTTAATAGTTTGCACATTCCTTCCCATAAAGTTTACCCTTTCAGTCATTTACGGCTCAGCTGGAGCAAGGGCATTCAAAGAGCCGGAGCTGAACTCATCACCGCGCAGAGCAGCAGATGGGAGCGCGCACTGACCTCCTTACCTGCGTGGCACGTGCACGTACGGTGGGTGCCACCGGCTCACGAACACCATCGTTGCTTCTTCTTGAGAACAGGAAATTACGACCTAATCCCCATCCAAGGGGTATCATCCCAGAAGGATTTGGGAACACCACAGTCAAGCCCTGGCTCGGAGTCCCCAACGTCCACCCATGCTACAACCTCCTGCCATACGTGCTGTGCAGCAGGGCGGGCATTCTTCTGCCTTTCCACCTCAGTTTCACACAAATCGCAGATTATGTGCCAAAATTGTGCTGCAGGGAGGTTGCCTCGTTGCTCAGCAACTGCATTTGGACTGAACAGAGATCGGGGTGGCGGGCAGCCGCCTGCAAACGCCTGCCGGAAAGCGAACGAGGTCAAGATTTGGAGAAAGCTGTTTAGGTGGGAGAGCAGCACTGCTTGCCAAGACTAGGTAAACTCCAGCTTATTTTAGTTAATAAAAATCATCAGTAAAAGTGTTGGAGGAGGAGGAGAACACACTAAAGTTTGCCAGCAGGAAAGCTTTGGGTGGAAAAGTGTCGTTTTGGTCTCCCTGTTCTTCATTGCTCCAATTAGCTCTGAAAGGAAGGGGAATAAATAGCACGGGATGTACCCGGGCTGCTGTGGCAGCACAGGCGGCTGTCGTGCGAGTGCTTGGCCCATGCCAGCCAGGGAAGCGTGAAAGGTGCCATGGCCCGTGCTTTCCCCCGAGAGCTGCTGACACCGCGAGCAGATCTTTGGCTTCATGCTACAGGAGTGGCACGTTCGAGAAAGAAAAACTGCTTGTGCAGATTCAGGAATTCGGCTTTATTTTGCGCGTTAAATAAATAAAAAGGCCTTTGAGTGCAGGAAGATCCTGCCCGCAATTTGCTGCTGTTTTGCTTTCCCCTTGCAAGCCTTGCTGCTGGTGGCCCCTGTAATCCACCTCGCCTGCTCACCAAGCTTACCCCTCCAGGTTACCGCTCTGCAAGTGGCAATTAGGCTGATCCTGGCATCACTTTACAGTTTACAGAATGTTCCCTTTAATTATTAAATACGATATTTACAACCCATCACTCCAGAGTCCCTGTAAAGCTGTTGCTGAGCTCTGATCCCCTTCTGCGGCTGCCTGATCCCAGTCCAACCTCCCGCCACCTCCGTCTGCAGAGCAGCTCCCGCTGACCGACGCCCGCAGGAACGTGCTCTGGGCATCCATCAGATCAGACTTGAATTCTTGTCTTTCCAAACCATGCCTGGTCGTTTTATGGTTCCTATTTCTTGCTTTTAAGTAGAAATTCCGTGCAGTGACTGCTGCTCTTCGTTAGGTAGCGACGGATGCGCAAACACATGAAGGAAGCGCTCCCGATACTGTGGGATTTTTACTTTTAAAATATAATTTTTGAAGTCATAATATTTCAAAGCACATTTATAATATGTTTGCAATATGGGTAAAAAGCTTACTTTAGTCTCCTGGAAAATGTAATTTTCCAGTAATTGGTGTTCTCCTACAGTATCTCATAAACCTGCACTAATTCCTCTGCTCCAGCCTCGCACATATTTTTATCCTATGTTAAAGTAGGGTGCTGAACTGCCCCAGTAGCTCTGATTTTCAAAATCCCAGTAACTCCTCGTAAAATCAGTTTTCCAAAAGGGCAGAAGAGTTTCTCATTACCTATCACATGCTCTGAGATTCGCTTCTTTGCCCATAGCACGGCTTTCAGCTTTTCGACGATTGGCAAAACCGCCAGCTCCCCACTCCTCAGTTACAGCAGATTATCTGAAAACAAGCTCATATTTTCCTAAAAGGTTTCACCTTCAGGATAACAATGGTTTTGGTGGTATTATGTGCATAGTCTTGAAAGTGGATGGATTCGTATTGTAATCTCTAAGTATCTACTATCTGCCAGGGCAGAAAATCAGGGTAATATTGTACGACCTGAGGAGACTTTGCTTGTACTCACAGTGTGGACACTTGTGACTAACGCATCTCTGCCATCTCCGCACTGAGGAAGACCTTCCTTCTGCTTCTTGGGCAAATAACTGAGGTTTGGGTGGGTTTTGTGTGATTCCCTGTTCAAACTTCAGTCCTACCGGGGCCTTTTTCTCCCAGTCTTACCTGCTCCAAGTCTGTGGCAGGAAACGGTAAGTATCTGCTGAAAATTTAATAGGTTCATCAAAACCTTTTGGGTATTGTATTAATAATTAATTCGACATGAGTCAACATAACTCAGCGTAGTCATGTTTCATGGAATAATGAAATACAGAGATGGTAAAATCTATTAGTATACCCATATCCTCCTGCTGCCTGCGCAGGATTGCTCCATACAGGGTATATTTTTCTCCACTACGTGTTTAATACTCATTTTCCAGTACAATGGCTGATTATCATTCTTTGTGTGCTATTTTTTACATAAATGAGCAGTTTAATTTCTCTTGCGTAAACAAATCTCGGACCTCCTGTATCGCAATATCTGTGGTTTCCCCAGTAGTAAAAACTTTACCATTAAGCTGAGTTTATTCTCCTCTCAGCACGGAGCTGGCACGCAGCACCCTCGCCGCCACGGTGTCTGACAGTAAGTACTGCGACACGTTAACATGCTCTGGCAAGAAACTTGAGGATGAAAGAGGGAAAAAAAAGGAAGGAGGGGGGGCGGAAAAAAGGCAGCTGAAGGAAATCAGAAGGTTCTGCATCCTATCATGATGGAAAATCATATCAGAAAATATTCCAAAACTCACTGGTGCATCTTCACCCATAGATGAGCTGCCCATCCACCTCAGGACTTTAATTTCATACACCACCAGTTTCTAAGTGAACAGATATAAGGATGTTCTGGATTCCAAACACCCAAGTATATTTTCTTCTACTTGCTTCACCCCAACGTCACTATAATATACTGCCATGCTGAGAGTTAGGGCTGGCAGTGTTTTCTTTTGTTTAAAAGAAACTTTAGCTCACTGCTGCTCCTCGCTGCCTGCTGCCCCTCCTGGGGTGCCAGGGAGCCAGCAGAAGTGGAGGAATCCCATCGTTACACTTCACCCATCTATTGCTCCAAAGCAAAGTCTTCAAAGGCAATTATCTTCTGCTTTAACCTCCAGCAACATCAGTTCAAAGGGCAGTGCCCAATAAATGAGATTTCTGCTCAACTGTCTAATCACCGTTAATCTTGTTAGGGTGATCCTCAGCTCCATCTGCCTCCAGCCTCTCTTGCACTTTTCCCATTCATCCACCTTTCGTCCTCCCTTTCCTTTCCTCGGACTTCTCCAAGCACATTTACATATCTTCCCCTTTTGCTATATTTGGAATTCTCAACTATTTCTTCTTTCTTTTTTTTTTTAACAAAACTACATTTCAAATGCTTCCAATTTCTGAATATCTCTTATTTAAGGTTCAGCAAAAGTGTACTGAAAATGCTAATTGTTTTCAAGCTGAATTCCTATATGTCCTAAATCTCTGCTAAATTTTCAAGAGCTATTTTCTCCTGTGTCCTTCGAATAACCCATTCTTAATTTCTAACTCAACAGAGCCTAGATACAGAAACTCTTTCACCTTGTCAAGGCCTTTCCCCTCCATTAATTTTTCCTTTTGCTTTGGCCACTGTTTCAAACTTAGATATATTGACAGTTTCTATTCATGCTCTTTTTTTTCTTACCTCTCCTGATTTAATGCTGGCATAGGTGTTTGTGAACATCTCCTTAACAAAAATAAGGCAGTGTTCTCAAAAAAAAAAAGGGGGGGGGAAAGCAGAATTATGCTGCGCACACTCTTTCAGTTTCAATAGTGTTGATTCAATCAATTGTCTGCTGGGATTTTCTCAACTGCAGGAGAAAGAGATGCTTAAAAGGTAAAAAAAAAGGAACCTTTAAAGCAGCGTGTAGAACAAACCTGGAAGTTTTGAATCCTCAGATATGTCATTTTTGTGTCAAATCATAAAAATCCCAGGCATTATCCATCTGACAGTATACATGCGTATGTTTCTATATTTAGCAGCTCAGAGATAAGCTTAATAGCTAGCTTGCATTTGCCATCAATAGGCCACGTGGCAGGCGTATGCATGGGACAATGCTCTGCTTCTACACCGTGAACTTCACTTCCCTACTTCATTTGTTTTAAAAAAGAAAAAACAATCATAACTCAGATCTTAACTTATCTCTTTGAATGCCTACCCTGCAAATGTTCAAATTAAAGATATCTGAGGTTTCCTGCTGGCAGCTTTAGGGTTATTCTGTAGGAGGGAGGTGAGAGAAACAGTCTTAGTTACCCTGAAACAACGTATAAAATATTAACAACTAGCAATATCCTTCTATCCCAAAGACACTGGTACCTGGTTGTCTTATTATTATGTTCAGTTCAAAGGGCTGCTGGTGAGATCAAAACCGAAATCCCTGTATCACCTTTTCCCCCTGCCCCTGCTTTTCATGCGGGCGGGAGCCTCGGTCCCTGCGTGTGAGCCTCCCCTCGAGGCCAGACCCTTCCGAGGGGCTCTTCCACTACCCGCTCCATCACTCCCCGCGGAGGCTCCATTAGATACAGGGAGTTACAAAGCATGATCTCAGAGAGATTTTCCTTCCCATCCTCTTCCTTCCCTCTTTTTTTCTTGCTTGAATACTTGTTTTCCTCAAAATTTTAAAGCTAAGTTATTTGTATCTTTCTAGTCTTCTTACATAATGATCTTCTTGGGGAAAAAAAACAATATTAGTGAAGCCTCGGCTAAGCACTCCTGAGACGTGCTGATCTGACCTCTAGGCAAAAAGCGCACGTACACTTTCTGCACGGTTTCGTTTCTCACCCAGGCTGTTTCCGGACGATGCAATGATTAGATGTGCCATCCAGCTGGGCAGGTTTGGGCAGTGGTCGGCTCAGTGCCGTACTGGGAAGATGAGAAGTGCATTTTGCTGCTTAAAGCCCTCGTCTTGCAAAGAGTTGAGGGACTGGAATGCCCGGGAGGGCTCAGAGACAAGGGGCCTGATCACTTCTCAGCAGGGAGACAGCATGACCTGTTTGTTAACAGAAACCTGAAGATTGCTAAAACCCTGTCTTTTGGTTTTGTGGAAGCAGAATACCAGCCACAACCAGGTAAAAGCCCTGGGGAGATGCTGAGGCTGCTGCGTACATCAGTCCTGACCTGCATCCACGTCGGCGTTTATGCATGCAGGGACAGGAGACTGCTCTGCTCTCCGTCTTTCTTCCATCCTCTTTCCTCTTTCCCAATCCTTGTTAAAGAGGAAAGAAATGCTGCTGACATCTGTGTTATCAAAATAGCGTTGCATCCTCCAGATATGCTGCTCTGACTACACAGATGTGCTGGCTGGCTCGTCGCTCTCATTAGGAAGAGCACATCGTTAATGCCCCCAGAGCTGGCAGGGACAGGATTTCACCCACAATGCTTTTTGCATTGAAATCAAGCCGTTCAGCAGTAACACATATTTCCCTGCAATACAAATTCCTTTTCACTACCTAGGAAGTGTAAGAAAGCCTTTATTAGGCTATCAAATTTCAGGAAAATGCAGTAAAGGCCATTCAGCCTTGGGGTTTGGGTCTCTGTATACCCAGGCGCTGACGGCACAAAGCCGGTGTGCCAGGCATCACGCGCTGCCGATGGCAGACACGACGGGCTGCGACTGTTGCATCCTCTATGAGCCGAAACACAATTACAGAGGGGTCTTCGGGCGATCAGCCGTAGGCCAGAGGCTGCCTTCCCCAAGGAAGTGTAAGGCAGTTGAACAAAATAGAGCACCAAGGTCATTAAAAAAAAAATAAAGAGGTGTGAAGTACTGGCTTGGTATTGGCTGACTGGTCCCCCAAGTACTGGGTTTTGAGGTTGGAGGACAGTGGGTTTCACTGGCATCAGGTGTGGCATTTAGTTTGTCTAAATGGGAAAAATTTATTTCAAGATCCTAGATGCTCCGGGTGTCCCTGCTCAAGCAGGTGGTTGGACGAGATGATCTCCAGAGGTCCCTCCCGAACCCCGGCATTCTGGGATTCTGTGATCCCAAAAGATGTTTCTGTCATTATTTCATCTGCATTATGTGAGGGTTTTTTTTCAGTAGGATGCTCCAGAAGGGGTAAGCAGTGTCTGAATGGGCACAGAGAAGGAAAGGCTGACCCGCCGTGGGTCTCACCATGGGACCTGCCATGGGATCTGCAGTAGGGCCCATTGGGGGACCCACTGTTGGGCTGACGATGGGACCCATGATGTGACCTGCGGGGGGCCCCCCTGTGGGGACCTCTGAGAGTGATATCCCTAAGAAAATGGAATTTTTGGAACTGTCCGCTAAGGATATAACAATGAATTACACAAGCCTGGCAAAATAGCAGTTGAGAGCCAGAGACAGAAACGGAGAGGTAGAGAAGCACTTGTTTTACGACTATATCCTTGAGGAGAGCTGAGAGACTGATCACAGCAAACATCCCACCTCAGAAGCCGCTGAGAACGGGGTGATAAATTTTGTAGTCAAGGAGAACTAACTGGGATGTAGATAAGAACCAAATCAAGGTGCCCAGTAGGGGAACTATCCTTATTACAATACTAAAAATCAGGCCCATAGGCCAGGAACAACCTCCCTCTAGTAAGTCCCTTAATCTATGAGCATGTGTGGTAAATTAAAGTGAGCTGTACCGTTACATCCAAGCGAGAAAGAAATTAACCAATTATTAGCTGAGGTGTGCGAATATTAGCTGTGATTGACACCTTTAACTGTATAAATGCCTCGTAGTTTCTCGGTGCAGGGTGCAGCCTTGTGGGTTACCACCCAGCACCCATCTTTGCACAAAAATGAATTGAATAAAATACCTCCGCTCTGTGTGGAGTTTGGTGTTTTGCACACCAGGCGAACGAACCTGCTTTTCGGAATAACAAGAGGGCAAGCCAAGTGGCATGTCCTGGAACCCGTCATCGGACCTGACAGGCTCAGGGAGTAGAGGCCCAGAGAGTGGGAGACCCAGAAAGGGGTGAGGCCAAGGAAAAACAGGAGGCCCAGAAACTGTGGGAGGTCAAAAAAGTGTGGGAATCGGAGAAAGCGGGAGGCCCAGTGGCACCTCCCACAGCACTGTGGGACCTGTTTTGATACCTGCCTTGTGACCTGCCATGAGATCAGCAGTAGGAGGCCCCAAGATTGTTGTTCCAAAGAGTGGAGGCCCAGAGAAAGCTGGAGGCTGACAGAGGGAGAGGCACAAAGTTTGGGAGACCCAGAGAATTTAAGGAGGCAAAAAAAAGTTTGGCAGGTGCGTGGAGAGGGAGAAGACCAAGGATAGTTGGAGGCCCAAAGAGTAGGGTTGGCCAAAAATGTGTGAGAGGCTGAGATTGAGTTGCAGGCTGAAAAAGGAAAGGAAGCACAAAGACTGGAGAACAAGAGTGGAGGCCCAAAGACACCTTCCATGGGACACAGTGCAGCATCCGCTGAGGGACCAGGCTCAGGACTTGACATACAACCAGACGTGACACAAACAGTGGGAGGCCCAGAAAGTGTTGTCCCAAAGGGTGGTGGCCCAGAAACTGTTAGAACAGGAGAGTGACAGAGGCTGAGACAGCTGGCAGCCAAAAACTATGTGACACCAAGAGAGAAGGGAAGGCATAGAGAGTTTGGGAGATCCAGAGATTTTAGGAGATCAAAATATTTTGGCAGAACAAGGACAAGGGGAGGCAAAAAGAAATGACAAGTCCAAGAGGGGGAAACACTATCCAAGGAACAGAAACCTGGTGAATGAAAAAGTCTGGGAGGCTCAGGCAAAGGTGTGCCAGGGAAAAAGGTGTGGGAGGCCTAGACAAAGTAGAGGTTGAAAAAGTGTGGGAGGCCCAGTCAAAAGCAGAGGCCAAAAAGGTGTGGGAGGCCAAAAAGTGGGGTCAGATAAAGGTATAGGCTGAAAATGTGTGGGAGGCCATAACGATTACGGAGGCCCTGACAGAGCTGGAGGCCAAAAAGGTGTGGGCATCCCAGAGGGGTGAGGGGCCAGTCTGATGGTTGGAGGGAAGAGCTTGCCCTCAGCTGAAAAGCTTCCACGCAATTTTTTCTGTCTCCTGAAAATGCTGGATTTAACAAAACCTTATCAAACGTACCTCTGCTTTTCTTGTGGAGTCCCTTTCGGCAAGAAAACCAAGGACAAATCAATTTGCAAGGCCGTGTGGGTTCCTTGTGTGCTTAGAGCTGGAAGCACACCGGAGCCCTCAGATGGCAGAAAATAAGGGTCTGTGAGAAAAGCCAGGCTGACACACCTGGGTGCAGTTGGATCAAGCCATAACGAAAAATGTTGTTTGCTGTGATTAAGTTTTTTCTCTTTTCTTCCTCTGTCTCCAAACTGTAGGTCAGAGCATACTGAGGGTTTTACCTTCTTGCTCCCAATAGCGCATAAACATTGTATTTTGAAGAGTTTTCTGCTTTACTCTTTTTGTTCAGGGGTCTCATAAAGGGAACAAGGTGCAGCACTGGGGTAGGAGCTTTCCTGCAACAGGGACAAAGGCCTGGGTTTGTGCTTTTTCACTCTTCTCTCTTGCTTTTAAAGTGCATTCCGCAAATGTTTACAACTATTTAGAGAAAAATACTCCATTTGCCCTAAGAGCTGGTTATGGGCTTGTAATGAAGAAATAAAAAGCAGAATGATTTCATCCTGGCTATTGGTGATGGGCTCAGTCAGGCAGTAAAAAGGTCCCTGTGGTGCACGTGGGTTGTACTGAACTGCAAGCCCACAGTGTGTCAGCTGCAGGAGCGGAGGCAATGTTAAGGCAGCCCTGGAAAAGGGCCATTTTGATAAGGGGTAGATGTGGAAGCTTTTGGAGAAGGGGGAGATGAAAGTCCCTCCTCCAGACCCTGGCTCAGGTCAAGGGTTTAGAATCTGCAGGTGAAATCTGGGCCTGAGCAGAGCAGCAGCACCCGAGAGCTCTCCTGTGCAGCTGAGAAAGGACAATTCCCATCGCTGCCAGTCCTATTGCAAGGGGGAGGAGCAGGGCAGGGAAAATTAGATATAATCTGATGAAAGATGTGATTACGAAGCTTGCTGAGTTCCCTGACAAATTGGGAAAACCGCTTGGCCTGATTACTGTTTGGAAAAAAAAAAAGATGAATGCGAGCATCGGTGCTTTGGAAGGAATTAGATGATGTGTGGATGAGTGTATTATCAAGTCTTAAGTGAACACTTTGACCATTAGAGCAATACATCTATGTCACAACTGAGCTGGAATATGAGTTCTTGGGACACATCTCCACAGAAACCATCAACGACAGCCAAGCAGAGGGATCAGCCAGCTCTGGAAAGCTGCAGAGCACAAAGTGGTCTGCAAAGATGCTGCATTGTGACATCTCACCTCGATGGCTCCCATGGGCTACATGGTGCTCTAAATGCACCTCCTGAGCTTTCAGCCCTCAAAGGAGATGATGTTCCTTCTCCCTAAGGCTCCCTCATGGACAACACGTGCATTAAATCCACAGCCTCCGGATACCCTGTGTCACACTGCGGGGTGGTTTCTCACAGCATGCAAAGACATCAACACCCTGGGAAGGGGGCCTGGGGCACATGCATCACCCCAAGCACAAACGCAGGGACCCATGGACCATCCATCACCCCTTTCTGCCTCCTCCATTCCTGGATCAGCTTGTGCTGCCAAGCCAGTGCTGAGGACAGGAGGGAGCCTTGCCCCAAAACTCCTGCAAGGTTTTGGGGTTCAAGAGCTCTTCCTGACCCCTCCAGCCTCACCATCCCCAGCAGTGTGCCAGCTCTCCCCGATGCTCACCTCCAGCCCCCAGATCCCTGTCCCCTCCAAGCCTTTGGGTCAGGGCAGTCCAAACGCAGGTTCCCAGAGCCAAAACCACTCAAAAAAAACAAACAGTGTTGCCCCATCTGTTCTTTAAAACAGGGAGACAAATATTTGGAGATGATGGAGCATCTATTATCACGTTTGAAATGAAATTTGGGGCTCAATGGGACCTTTGCACAGCCTGCAACGTTCAACAGTGGACTTTAAAAGACCATCAGCTTCTCAGAAACTTAGGCCAGTTCAAAAGAAAGGCCTTTTTGAAGGCCACAATGGCAGCTGAATGGCTCCCAGATTGGCTCATCATCTGGTTTAAAAGTCAAAACTGATAATGCCCCAGCCCAGCAAAGTACTTAAAGGCAAAGTACTTTGGGCTAAGCACCTTTTGTCAGGGCTGAGTGAGCATTACAGACTCAACTGCAGCCTGATAACGTGGAAATGACATTTTTCTGTTGTCCTAAACTGAGCACTAATAACTTTCTCCCATGCCTGACCCTGCCAGCCATAATAATGAAGAGCTGAAAGCACCGAAATTTTCATTTTTCTTTTTCTGTAGATGCAAAAGGGTTCAGCCCTTCCTCCAGACACCCATGGCAAACCCGAGTGGGTTGGAGGGATTAGCGCAGGTCCCACTGATACCTCATTTGCCTTTAAAAGGCAGCTTTGGGAGTGCTCCAAGGACACCCATTGGGGACCATTTCAGGCAGGGATTTCAGCTCCTTGCTGTCACACCTCCGCAAGGAACAACAAAAAAAAAGATCTTCCAGCATTTAACAGAATTTCCGCCTGCCCCAGGCGGCTTCAACTCTCAGCCCCACATGTTCAGACCTGGATATAAGCCTTAAATCTACCCCCCGTCTGAACTGGGGAGGCCATCTCCGGCAGCGTACTGCTAAGGGTGGCCGAGAAATACCTTCAAGCTTCACCTCTCTGATAATACCTGCATACAAAGAAATTACATCAGAAATTACTTCCCTCAATCTCAGTAAAAGCACATTAGGAGAAACTTCCATTTCTAGGAAAAAGACTTGACAGCTGTGTTGAAATTACCTCTGGTAATTTTAACTGAGTGGAAGCTTTTATATTCGATTGCACCAAAAATGTAAAGCATGCCACTTATTAAGCTTTTATGTCTGACATTCAGTCTGGTACCTGACGACATCTTCTTAGCAATCTGGAGATCATGCGCTAATGTACTTGGAAATGGTAGAATTAGGTATGGTGGAAAGTCATTAAAATTAAATGGGCTCTCTTGGTTCTTGAAGGTAATCTTAAAAAAAAAAAAAAAAGCTCTTCTGCAGAAGTCAGAAAACATCTCCCATATTAACAATCTGAGCTTTCCTGCTCTTCCTTTAATAGCGACAATTAGTTGACTTGAGTATCACACCGGCTTCGCTATAATTACGGCGATGAACCTGCAGGCTCCCACAAAAATGAAGCATCAAGTCCTCCTCGCCGTTGGCACCAGCCAGAGCCCCTGCCTTGGTCTGAGCTTTCTTAGCCCAATTTCAAAGGCTAAAAAAAATGCCAAGCAAGCAGTCTGACGCTCTGGCAAACCAAGCTACTTTCTACCCAAGGCTTTTTAGCGAGAAACATCTAACAGTATATCATAAGGCTGCCCTTAAGGGGCAATTGCAGGGAGGGACAAAATCTCACTTAGGCTAGTCTATTAAAATCCACATAAGAATAAATATACAAAAATAGCTAAAGGAAAAATGCCTGTAAAATGTTTAGGCCAAATTAAACAGCCTAGAAATGCTTAAAAGAGTGTTGCCATGGTTTCGTACACCAGCAGGATGCTATGCTAGCTATAGTCTGCGATTCCTCCCTGGGATCTGGGAATCCCAGCCCCGTAAAGGCAGATCAGCAGAACACAGCGGGGCTGCTCTTCGCTTCTCTAACACATCTGGGCTTATTTCTGCAGGAATCTGGTGGGCGACCATACGGTGTTACAGGTGCCACAAGCTAAAAGCCCTCAAAAGCCCCCGCTCACCAGGTACTCTGGGATCAGCCATGCCCTGGCATTAGCAAGAAGTGCCGGCGGCTCGTAGAGCTCTTTGGAAAATCTTGGTTCCCACCTTACGGCTGAGCTGAGGCTGTGCTTACCCGAGCGTACACGTCCTGCGATTCATTAATGTGGTAATGATCTCTGGGTGAACATTAATGGTCTTTGTGCGAGCATAAAACGATGCATCGCTGCCAAATATCTGGCTGTGGTTAACAGCTTCAACTCTGAAGGTAAGCACCGCAGAGGAAAATATAAATGCATTATTAAAAAAAAAGAAAAACAACTCTCAAAATAAACCTTAAAGAACAATAAAACCAAACCAGTTACAATATAAACACACCCCTTTATGCCTCTCTGTTGCAGCGCATACCGCAGAACACATGGCGTATAAGATCACCCACGGACCAGCGCTTCCTGGACGGGCTAAGGGTAACCCGAGATGGGGAATAGCAAGACGTGCTTTCCTTTACTGCCGCTACCAGGGACCCCTCTGCGTTTCACGGGGCTCTCACCCCACGAGGAGGGCTCCTGCAAACCACTGAGCGCTCTCGTTAGCAGTGCAAGCAATCAAAACAGAGATATCCTGACAAATAGAGGAGAAACAGGCGAGCGGGTTGTACCTGAGCACAACCATGGGACCCGCTGGAAACCCCACTCCTGAAGTTATTCAGCTGAAGCACATATTCACAGGCACAAAGCCTGCGGTCCTGTGCCCCGTGGCAGCCCTGCTGCCTGCAGGGTACCCACAGCGCCTTGGCGGGGACACGCCGCACACGCATCGGGGTGAAGTGCAGCCCATGGGATGAAGGCAGGCTCATAAAACTGGCTTTGATTTGTTTCATGAGCTGCTTACTGCCAAAGATGAAACAAACCTGGGAACTGCTGTTAACGTTTTTTGCTAGCACTTCTTAATGGAAAAGAACCCAGATACGCTTCCTGGCTTTATACACGAGCTCACTATCAGCAGGCTCTGTAAAGCTGTGTGTAGGGGGTCCCTAAGCCCTGGGATATCACTTCAGGAAGGGCACCAGGAATGATACCCAGAGGACATGGTGTCCCAGGGGTATCCATCCATCCATCCTCCTGCCTCCCACCCACAAAGTCTATAGCACCACCATGCCCAGTGGGGAAGGGGCCAAGAGACAGAGCCTATTGGTTTCATCATTAGCTGCCTTCTAATTAATCAAAATTTTAAAAATGACATTATAGAGCTGAGATGGGCCATCCCCGATTTCCCCACTATTGCTCCAGACCCTAAGATGCAGTTCAAACATAAATATCCAGACAAAAATTCAACCCCCCGCCCCTGTCGATGGCAGGTCCTCTTTACAACCTCATAACCTCACGTCCCATTCACAAAGCGAGCAACAGCTGAAATCCAGGCTTAAAAACAGGCCCCGTACCAGAGCTGTGATGCTCGGGGACCCCGGGGCTCCAGCCACCCACCCCGAAACGCCAGAGGGTCTCATTAGCGCAGGGGCCAGCCCTTCGCTGCGCTGGCTGGAAGAGGAACGTACCCGCCGGATTCAGTGGTACAAGAGGCCGATGTAACGAGCTCCGCGCCGCTTCCACGGGCGCCGCGAGACTGCCGACGGCTACAGAGGTAATTTAAATGGTGTACGTTTGAAGTGTAGGTCACATTAAGTACCCACGGGTAGTAAAATACTTCTAATTATTCCCATGTCCCGAAGTTTTCACACGTCCATTTTCTTGTACTGAATTCCCCCGTTTTCTTTTTTGGAGTTAATTCTTTTTTTTTTTTTCAGGCAAAGAAGAGCACAAATATGGTCTGTTACACAAAATAAACTGTCACGCTCTGTGATTTAGCTACAAAATATGCAGGTTTTGGGATAACATATACAACATGCTGCAAAAAAACACATTTTCACAAGGGACCATGTCAGACACAGCAATTCCTTTCCCTAAACAAACACAAGTCTTGTTTGCAAAGTCATTTTTATTTCTTTGGCTAGGGAGAAGTTTGCAAAAACTGTATAAACTGAAAAGAAATAAAGAGATTTGCAGAGTATTTTCCAGCTCTGTGAGCTGCCCAAAACTGGGGAACACTCGCGATCGGGAAAAGTCTGGATGTGAACATGCAAATTCAGCGCTTGGTGAGTTTGTCCCCAAATGTCCCCGCTCGGCCAAGCGTCAACACCAGCATAACAGTTTTCTGGCTCTCACAACGTTATCGTGAGCCACAATTTATCCTCTACTCTTTTTCTCAAGGTACCAGCTTTGATTCCTGCAAATACACGAGATTCTCAGCAGTCGTTATTATCACAATTTTCAATTATTTTCATTTTCAGGCATTTTAAGCTGCTTTTCAGTTAAAGGGCTGGCAATACCTTCAAAAGGCAAAGAGCTCGACATGCAGGGCTTTAGGAATATAAACATGGTGTGGGGTCTCGTGTCCTGTGCTTCCTGGATGCTTAAGGCTGACAAAGTGTTAATATTTCTCCGGCCTGAGCATAGTGTGTTATTGTCAATTTTTATTCTGCTATTGAATGTGTAGCCTCAGGCAAGCATTTGCCTTCTTTGCCTCAGTTTTTCAATCCATAAAATAACAAAGAAATTACAATACTTTGACAGTTATGAAAACACATGACATTTATACTCATTTTACATAACGCTTACTTTTCAAAAAATGGATGCGTTGCCTCAAATTTCATGTTAATGCGCTGGACTATCACGGAAAATACCTCCAGAGGAAAACAGAAATAGTATAAAGTTCATGGCAGGTGGGACCGAAACTCCACAGCATGAGGCTGTAGCAAACCCCTTGCACATGACGAAAACCAAACCATTTTATACCAGGAGCCCAAATGAAGCAAAGAACATTATCGCTTCATCTATTCAAAATTTCCTAAGCCTAAGGTGCCACAAACACATTTGTATGAATGATTTTAGACGAGATAGATGTCTTAATATTTAAGATGTCAGATGGAGTAATATGTAAGTAATTATGTTTTGCCTTTCATTCGGTCTTTGTCAGGGGTACAGACTGATGGCCCTGGAGATTGAAGGCTTCTGTCTAGATAGTGAAAATACTCATTTTTAACACAACGAACACAAGCTTTCCCTGCCACGCTTTCCCAAAAGGCCCAGAAGCAGGACTGATCTATCCAGCTGTGGCTGAATCTTGTCCAGAAGAAGAGAGTCCTCCCTTTGGTAGGCTACGGAAATACTTGAATATATGGAGCATGTACGGCTGGTTTCCTGAGCGGCAGTGGACTGGTATGGTATGGAGCACAGCCTCGGTGCGTGCCTTATGAGTGCTGCCCATACTAAGGGTAGTTAATATAAAACCTGCCATCACTTTGTGCCTCTGCCTCTGCAAATCCACCACAGACAGGCAGTCTGGGGTCATATCTCCACCCAGCCTGGGACGTGTAAAACTCAGCCTCTCCCGAACCTCCCCTAGGCAGCAGATTTGCTTGAGCTGAGGGGGTTTGGCTCCTCCAGCATGAAGGCAACGGGAAAGCAGAGCAGTGGGAAACTACTGATAAATGGACCAAGAAACAGAGGAAGAAGAACCAAGAAAACGGAGATAAATGGACCAAGAAATGAAGACGATTTTGAGAGAAGTCTCCCAGGGGAGTGAGGGAGGTACTGGTAGAGGTGCCAAGTCAATCCACATCAGAGAAAAATGAAAGCATGAGCATCTTCCTGCTTGCCTGAACGTGACCAAGCCCTGAGGATTCACATAAGACCACCTTGCTTTTGGGAAGCTGGCTGCATCCCTGGTGATCTGCACCCTCCGGGGAGATGCGCCCCGTCATTGCACAGCCGGGACTGGCACAAGCCAGCAGCAAACTGCTGGCCCATGAGACAGGGAGACCTTTTTCTAATCCATCTACTGTTTTTCCCTGTGTTTGATCCAGCCCTGCATGGCCTCACGTGCTACCCTGAGTGCCCACCGAAACCCACGCATCCCAGGACAGGGGATGGAGTCCCAGCTCCTTTCAAGGTGATGGGAAACGCAGGCTGAGCTCAGCAGCAGTCTAGACTCAGGGAAGGGAGACTTTCACTATGTATCTGCTGCTGTTACCATGCTCCAGCCGTGCCTATATTGCCTATTCATACAACAGCACAAATTCAAGCATAAATTCAGTGCAGAGCACAATTCATCAACTAGCCATTAGCAGTGTTACATATGGACGTGCGACCAGGTTTACATAGCCCAGTAGCAGGACTACTAGCATCTACTCATCGATGCAACCACTAAGATGAACGGGCATCACAGTTTTATCTGTTCCCTTTCAGCTGTTGCCAGCCTTGTACAGTTGTGAAGAATCTGCAAAGGCCACTTAGCAGCAATATTTTACAATTCTGCTTTATTTTGCCCAGCTTCCCTATTAAAAACACCAGTTATTTGCAAAGAGTTTTGTGAAATGTAAATATGCCACGTGAAGGGAATGAAACCGTTTCTCAAACTCCCATGCCCGCTCCAGACCAGCAGAAATTAATTCATCCTGTGAAAAAGAATATACATTACATTGAACTGCATGATATAAAAACGTGTTTCTTCCAGAAACTCAGAAACATACTGCCCTGTGCTTTTCCCTTCCCTTGCTTTGGTTAATTTGCCCTCTCCCAACAGAGCCCATTCCATGTGTCACCGTTACCTCATTGAATTAGCAACAGCCCAGAGTAAATATTTAAAAGGAAGTTCTTCACAACCTGATGAGCAGACTTTTGCAAGTTGGCATAATAACAGTAGGAGAAAGAAAAACCTCTAAGAAATACCAGCAGGAATTATCAAAGGGTCTCTGAGTCTCACGTGCCAGAGCTGCAGCTACAACCGCACACAGGCGTCGTGTTTTGCTGATCTCGAGGCTCATTAGTGGAAACACAGCTGTTTTCTCCAGGAAATTGTCAGCCTCTTGATGTAATACTGACTTGGTGGGGGGAAGCTGTTTTAATTACCACCTGGAAACAGACAGCAAGTGTTTACAAGTTGCAATAGGCTCTCCCCTGGGGAAGAATACAGGCCTCTCTTAACTCTTTAGTGCTGTGACCCAGGTATTTATTTACTTCTGTGTGTATTGGTGCAAAACCGGGGAGCGCTGATGGATGCGCCTTGGGACTGGTTGGTTCAGAAGCAGCAGCATAAATGTCAGCTGACATGAAGTTAAGAACTCAAGAGTCGAGCGGCTCAGGCTGAGGTGCTGAGCAAACCAAGAGCAGCTCGCTTGCGAGGTCTCTGGCACGCTCGTTTTTAACATTTCAGCTCGGCAGCACTCTCGGCATGCAGCGCTGGTCACGGAGCAAAACAGGCCAGGGCCACAAAACACTTGACTGGGAAGGTCTGCGTCACATACCAGGTCAACTGCGGGCTCCAGGCACCTGAAACACTCAGGAAAGTAAATCATGCCTCCCCTATGGTTGTACATCTGGGATACTTGTCCAAGAGCTGAAAGAGATCTGGTAGACATGCAAGGGTTTTGCTTTATGCCTAAGTACTGGGAAATTTGGGGAAACACTGCAGAAGCACATGTGTTAAACCAGTCCGTGGTCCCAGCAAACACACCCTATGGGAACTGGAAACACAAGGGCAGTTTTACACACCAGCCTTGGTGACACTGGACACATGTCGCAAGCAAGGCTGAGCAAGGGCTCTTGCGGGAGAGGCACCGCCCGCCCTTCGGTGCCTTCCTCTGCGTTCCCAACTGGATAACAAAGCAGGCAGGTAAGCAGAGGCAAGAGACTTAGCGAAAAGTAAGTAGCAAGAATCCAGAACTATCCAAGGTTCGTCTTCTCTGCTGTTCATCTAGACACCCTGTATGGTAAGGAAGGCTGTGGATGCTACCTGTAAAAAGCAGCACGTATCACCTGTTCCAAAGTGGGATAAATCATCCTTCAGAGGAGGCTGGCTATCCCCAACAACTATACAGCTAGTCCAGGCAACTGACTTGCTCCTGGGCATCTAAGTTCTGGTAAGATAAATACCATTCTTAAGAATCTCTTATTTGATTAGGTATTCAATATGTAATTCCTATGGCAGCACTGCAAGTCTGGAGGCTCTTCAAGGTTATCCACATTAAAAATCTGAGAACTCAACACGAAAAAAAAAAACCTTAAAAATGCAACACAGGCCCCAAATCAGCAAGACTTTAAATACCTTCCACGGCTCTGAGGCTGATGACATTGCGCGCTGAGTTCACCACTGTGAATGTCTGGTACCCAAACAGCTACAGCCCACAAAGCCGGGGGGGGCAGCACGGTGTGAAAGCTGGCCTTGTTTCTGCAGCATCACCACCGCGCATTCAAGAAAGCCAAGCACCGCTCTGGGGCCGCGCATGTGCTTTAATAGGAATGCAAAGTGCTGTGGGAAGAAGGAGAGGGAGCCAAGCAGCTGGCTTCAATTAATCATCAGCTCTCTTGGAGGCTGGGAGGATGACTCTGGGGCGGTGAAGACCAGACCTCATTGGCTATGGAGAGGGGCTGAGGGGAGGTGGGTGGCGTGGGCAGGCTGCGATGTGGCGGGGCAGCCTCGGAGCGTGTTGGCTGGGGGCACTGGGGAGCAGCAAAGGGGGAGGGGGGTACAGCTCTGCAAATTGCGTTGAGCCAACAACTAGATAAATACAGTTATTTTGGCTTTGACTTCAGGAGAGTTCAGGGGGAGGGTTAACAGCTGTAGTTGTTATAAGTACTGTTATTTTGTGGATTTTCTTAATCTTTCCCTCTTTAAGGTCTCTTCTCTGTTTCTTTGTAGCTAATTCACCTTCATTTGTTCTCAGGGGCTCTGCTAGCTGTGGGATAGCTGACGTAGCCAAACTCCAACAGCTCCACATGTGGGAAAAATACTCCAGCTGCTACCACAAACAGTATTTATGACCGTGTTTTTAAGTGTCTTTTTGGAAGCACAGGTAAAACCTTATCTGTGTAAGACTGTGCTCCCAGTTCCTGTGCCTTTTGCATCTAAATGAGACCCTGCTCCTGAACGAACATCTCTTCTCTATGTAAATAACACCACGCTTCCATCTCTACCCTATGTAAATAAAATCGCAGCCCCTCCAGGCCTGTCAGTGCTAGGCATTAATGAGCCTGCAAAACCGTTTCTTCTCTCATTTGGTTTGGCAGTGCAGATGCTTAAGTCTCTCAATGTGTTATTCAGAAAGTTTGGAAAATGTAAAGTATGCCTGAGAGTAAAGCCAAATACCTTAACTCATGGGGGAAGCGTTCATATAACTTAAAGGGGGGGAAAAAAGCGCTCTCAGTGGTGTTTACTGTGTGCATTAAAACTTTCCAGTTGTTAAGAACCGGCTGTATCTGCACAAGAGCTATCTGCTAATAAACAGAAGCACCCAGACGATGGTAAAAAACGGCGAGTTTCTGCAAATTAAGTCACCATGTACAGGCCAGGCAGGGCATGTCTATTTGCAACACCAAGGAGAGATGTTGCATTTGCAACACCAAGGAGAGATGTTGCTTTTATTATAATACTAGGGCAGACTTGTCAGAATCCATGCCAAAATGGCAGAGATTTTCAGGGGTCTTTCTTGTTGTTTTTGTGTTGTTGTTTTTTTAAAGTGCGTCTTATCTGAAAGTCAAACCCATGGATACGTACTGCCCACTGACTTCAATGCCAGCCACGAGAGTCGAGGGGATGAGTTATTCTCATGTGCAGGAAGGGTTAAATTCCTGAATGCAGCGCTGGTGGCTTCTCTCCTCCAAAGCCCTTGTACTTGGTGGGATCCGGAGGAGGCCGGGAGCCCGAGAGCAGTGCAGGCAAGCTGGGATCCAAGCGCAGCTTTCCACGGCAGGACTTCACCTCCGAGGGATGGGCGTTAGTGGGGAGCATCACCCCCGGAGAGCAGAACTGCTGGCTTTCGCCTGCTCCTCCTTCTGTCTCAGCCTCGCGGTAACCCGCAGCTCACGTGCGTGCCAAGGTGATCTGCCCTGCGTGGTGCCGTGTTGTGCTCGCCTGGTTTGGGGCTCTGCGGGCTGAAGTAGTGATGTTTAATAGGGGATTAACTACAGCAGTGTTCGGGCTTCTGGTCATCTTAGCCATCCATAATTTCAGTGTGAAATCAGTAAGTAATCTATTTCCTTACCCATTTTTATATAACCTTGAAAGAAGGTGATGTAAGGACACCTTCTGAGCGATGAAAGACTGGAAGGGACCACTCCCAACATCTGCTCCAGGCAAACGTGACCCGAGCTCTGCTTCCACCAGCTGAGGGGCAGAGCAGGACCTGCTCCTGACATCTTCTGCCCGGTCCAGCCGGGCAGGGCCTCAGCGGAGGCTTTGGGATTTCAGCTCCAAAGCATCTGGCTCCCTCTTGCGCTCCCCGTGTTTATGGCAGGAGAAGTCAGCTGGGACAAAGTCTGGCTGGTGCAACCCGCTGGGGCAGGTGGCCGCTGCTCACCTCCTCGTGTCCAGCCCGAGAAGCAGATCACATCGGTAGATGTGAGTCAAGACCTGACCTGATATGGACCATCTCTGTATTCTGGTACCCTTGAGCTGGCCAGGAAACATCAAGCTGTTCTGGAGCACGGCTAGGGATTCGTGTGTGCAGCTCCGTGTGCACTACGCGCAGCCTGCCGCTTGTAGCTTGATCGAGGAGCAGTTGTGACTGTCAGCCACAGCTTCTACCTTGGAGAAAATCCACCCTTCGTCTGCGCGATGCAGGCCAAGCGACAGCACCACCATCTGCACGTACCGCGCTCAGCGTGCGACGCGTTTCCTCCTCCGCAATGTCAGAAATTCAAGGAGTATAAAATTATTTCACATGTACAAAGACAACGGAACTCTCTTTTTCCAGTATTTTATATGGCTTTTTATTTTTTTAAGTACTTGGTGTCGCTGGTCCTGATCCGTACTGCTTCTATTGGTGGTTGGACTTGATGATCCTAGAGGTCTTTTCCAGCCTTAATGGTCCTGTGATTCTATTACAAAGGTAGCAGCAGTAACAAGTGGGGAAATCCACCTGAAAAATGGCTTCAATGCAATGCTCCGACAGCAGTGGCTGCTGCCATTAGGGGTAGTATTTCTTCTTAACTGAGTTACTTTTAGGAGATTTCTTTAAAGGTCATTAATGGGTGTCAGGAGACAAAGGGAGGCTGTGTTAGGTGAGGCAGAAAAAGGCACTTGTTTTCCAGCAGACGTTCTGCAACTCTGTACAGCTAAGGAAAAAGCAAGTACAACCAGACTGGGCTCTGTCAATTCTGAATTGTTGTGCGGTTTTGACTCGATTTTTCTGCTGTGTTTTGGTTTTGTGTTTTTTTTTAAATAATACATAATTAAAAATAATAATTAATTTTTTTTTTCTCTTAGCCAAGCTGTCTGGTTACCTTCAGGCAGCCTGCTGCAGGAATTGGGGAAGACTCCCATCCCCTAACGACAGGTGAAAATGGTGAAGTACCTACCTGTGATTCCACTATGCTCGTAATTTAAAAGTGAGGGATGGAAAAGGTCCTTTCACCAGTAACTGCGGCGGATTGAAGCCCAAAGGACAAGAAATGAGTTATTATGAATTAAATTGGATAGAAGCCATGCGTCCCATAAACACCCACCAGCCACACTAAACGCGAGGGAAGGAGTCACCACAGAAATGTTGTGCAATGGAGAAGGAATTTCCCCAGCGTTCGCTTGGCCCTGCTCTACAGCTGCTTTTCTCCCGCATATGATGCACGACAAAACAGAAACGTATGTGTTTGGTTATGGGACCCTCCTGAGAGCCGAACCGGGGCCAAGCGAGAGCCTCCGCTCCTCCGGATGCACAGACTGCGAGTTCATCTCCTCTCTCCCGGTGGGAGTACGTCCCCATCCGACCCCAGCGGGCTGCAGGTACTGACTCACCCACCACCCTGAGCTCACCCTTGGCTGGCAACTATGGTCTCTTTTCAGCTGGATTTTATGATTCTGAGTCTCCAGTGTGGCCGGATGAAGACGTAAGCCTCAAAGTTGTCTTAAAGAATGAGTTATTTCCTAGCAACGCTATTTATTTTTCCTACACATTTCTTTTATTTGTAATTTTTTTAAAGTAAGACACATCTCCCAGAAGTAGCAAGTACTTCTTCCTTAAGGAAATGTCACTCTGGCATTGCAATCTTTTGGGAGACCTGACAGTCTTTTTTCAATCTGTGCTTAACAAATGCACAGAGAAAGTTTCAATGCAACTCAAAGGTGGCAGAGACAGTTTTGATAACAACCATTAAACCTGCAGGAAGAGCTTTTTTCCTAATGGAACAACCTCCTTCCTGCAGGAACTGAATACATCTTTTACATTGCTTAATTAGACGCACAGGTAGGATGGGGAGAAAAGGAGGCTTTATCCTCCCTTTGCCACGCCAGAGCAGCGCTTTGTGCCAGTGACGATGGCGAAAGGACTCCAGCAAATCTTTCCTCCTCCATCCACCTCCTCCATCCCCTCTGGTCAACAAGGAGATTGCTTTTGCCTCCAAACTCCGTAATATTTTCCTGCTAAGGGATGTTGAATTGTCTCTCGGATCCTCAGGTTTTCGGGTGACAGAAAATGCCGCTCACCCCACTGACTGCAGTGGGGTGCTGCCAGGAACTGCGCTCAGATTCTGCTGCTATTTGTGCCCTTTTTTAAATTTTATTTTTTAAATTTTATTTTTTAGGCTTTGTCATTAGGAATTGTGCCTTAAGTCAAAACTTGGCGTTTAATACAGCAGTGCTTTCCTCGCCATAAAAAGAGCTGTGACAGTGAGAGCTGGCAAGTCTCTTACCAGACCTAATACTGATCTGTTTTATTGTGTTTAAGTATTCATGGTAATGAAAAAATCAGCCTTTCTTTTTTGGCTAAACATCCATTGTTTTCCATGGTATCTGCATCGTGAAGGAAGGAACAAATACATATTTCACTTATGATGTTATTCTCCTGAAATGCTGTTTACATTTTACAGCAAACATTAGTCTATCCTGGCGGATCAACAGCCTTTTTTTCCTGCTACAGGTTCCTCTGTGAGATTAAATCTTAGAGTAGCTCAGTCAGTCAAACCCGTACATGCCACAGCCTCTCTACTGTCACTAGTAAAGACCCTGTGCTGCCCGGCCCTCGCACAGCTACAAGGAACCATCAGAGGTGGCAAAGGTGGGGTGTGCCTGGCCAATGCTGCTGCAAAACTGACGTGAAAAACTAGCCTCAGAAAGCCTGGAGCCTAACAATAGCTGCTATTTACTAACCTACCCAGATCCCTATTTTCTAGGCACTCCATAAACACAAAACAACCATCACAAAGCTCTATTTGTCTAAAGAAATGACATCCTGGGTATGAGACCAGAGACAGCAGATGGGAGAGCGCCGGGAAACAATGAGACAATGCTGGCTGGCGGGTGAGAAATGGCCCCAGCGCTCGGCAGCCAAGCACCGCCGAGGACGTGGTGGCAAAGGGGCGTTTGACGAGTGACTCAAGAGAAGCTGTTACAATTGAACCAGGATTCAGCAAGAAAATTGTATTCAGCTGTGATGTTTTCAAGGTTTTTAGGTTTTGGCTGAAACTCGTTCAGTAAAAACGTCTGGCTTGCCAGGCAACAAGACCTGAATGACACCTGTACCAGTGCTGCAAGCTGTTCTGTTGTCAAACTAGACCCAAAAAGCGACGCTCAGCCAGTAGTAACCAGTCAGGATTCAGGCTGACACCAGTGCCACTGGTTTACCAGCCTAGCCCTTAACATTTATTGAAGCAAACAGGAAACACTAATTCTGTGAATCAGAAAAAACTGAGGGTCTTCAGCAAAGAGGGAAGAACAATCCTGACACTAGTAAAGAGCACTAATTTCATTAGAGGATTATCCTTCATAGAGGATTTTCTCTTTTACAGCTTTGAAAAACTCCTCACCTTTGCTTAAGCTCTATGGGGAGCACCCAAAAGAGGCCGGCGCTGGAGGGCTGCCTGCACCCCGCGGGGAGCAGGGGAGGGGCTCCTGCAGGGCCTGGTGCCGGGCAGGCACCCGCGTTCAGCCCCATCTCCGACCCCCTTGGTGAGCCTGCTGGCTACAGGGCAACTTGGAAGAGATTAAGCCTTTAAATACTACTCCACCCCCCTTCCAGTTCAGCATAGTACTTAAGCTCACCGTCTTCACACTTTGACAGTATATTTTAATACACAGCATTCACACTGGTTTAACAACTTTATCTTTCGCTGGCATAATTGCAATGGATAATCAGTCGTGACAAGAAAATGCCTAAAGCATTTCTTAGGCTCTAGGTTTGGGCTTCCAACCAAAAGCCTGGGATTTGGTTAAAAGAACACGGACACGATATTTTGTACAACTCATTTCTTTAATGGCATAAAAATCTGCACGTAGAACAAAAGAGCCGATGCTCTGTATGTTTTAGCAAAGTGTTCTGAGCACACTAATGTCACAAAATACAAGTTATTTTCTAAATTGGTGTTATAAAAAGCCTAAATTACGATGGGTGTTTGGACCCTTGTAATGGATATAGAAACAGATTTGCATAAACAGATATGATTCAAAGGTCTAAATGCCCCAAGATTTTTACATCAAAATTTGGGATCTACCTTCATGTCTAAATAAACTGTCGTCAAAGGATGCTGCAGATGCCGTTACAGCTGGGGAAAAAAAACCACATTATTGCTCCTAGGAAAACAAACTAGCTTATTTTCTACTGCCAAGAACTTCCAATGCCATCCTCTAAGGTCCTTCTCAGGACACAACAAGCCTGTAAATCTAGTAAGCATTCCATGCCTCAAGGGTCAAAGCTCTACCTTCTTCATGTATCTCCATGATGAGAACTTCCTTCCGCAGATAAAGGCAACAGAAAAAGGCTACCATTCCTGTTTTCTGCGGTCAACTCCTTGCACAGAGAAACATAACTCAACTTCAGCACAATATTTTGTATCATGTTGGCTCACCCAGCTCTGTCAGTCTGACTTATGCTAACAAGAACTCTTCAAAAAAATTCTCTTTTCTCATCATATGCACCCCGACAGCAAGACAGAATGAGTGTGTGTGTGCCCAGAATGCACCTAACAGAAGGAAAAAGGCAGCTCTATCCGCAGAGGAGAGGCCTAACTTCTTTCATCCCTAAGCTCACGAGAGATACAGAGATCTGGTCTGAACTTAATTTGGTATTTGAGGGGAATGGGCTTGTTCAGCCTCACATGGAGACTTCCCAGCCTGTGAGCAGGAGGCAGGCGACAGACCTGCAGTGTCACAGCGGTGCACAGGTTGCACCAGTACAGTCTGTATGAGAAGTACAATGTGTAAAGAACATGAACACTAACTTTCTACCTGGTTTGAAACAGGCTCTGAATCTCATTGCTCACCTCATTTGTAAATTCAAAAGTCTCAGAAGAATTTCCTATAACATCAATGTGAGTATCATAAGGAACGATCAAAACAGAAGGGTAACGGAGTTTTAGTCTTTCACATACCCATTTACACCTCCACTTTTCCTCTCTGAAGCGGTCTTTGAAGTAGATCCTTTCTTTACGTAAAACGTTATGGAGTTCCATAGACTGTTTTTCGATTTTCTCTTTGACTCTTAATGCCCATCTATCAGACCTACTTCCAGTATTCTCAATATGTACTGTAGTTATATCACCATCAGTGACACCAGAAATTACAATACCATCACTTGCTAGGAATGTCCGGGGAAAAAAGTACTTCATGTAGTGATATACATCCGTGTCAAGGACAACCACTTGTTTTCCCCCATCTGCATCATGAACGGAATCACTCGTCTCCGTGGTAGGTCTGCGTTGCTGTAGCCTCCTCCTTGGATTCTGACGGGACTTACTGTCTTCTCTTTTGTCCTTCTCTGGAAGGGATTTTGCTTTTAGTAAGAGAAAGTCTCTTAGCAAATTGATCGCTGGAAATGACCCTTGAACAGAAATATGCCCATTGGATTCCAAAGGACCAAACCTCAAAGCTGTACTCTTCTGTTTAAATTCTTGTATCAGATCTTCTAAAACAAATTGATCTTTGAAAATAGACATATTGAGGACAGATGTGACAGAGCTGAAGACCTGGAATTTTGAATTAGAGAAATTAAGTACTGGTTAACACAGCGATGGAAGTACAACTAGATAAATTATGAATGAGCTTACATTTTCACAGTAACGGGTTACTTTCAGCGGATAGGATCTGTGCAACCTCCTGTCTTCTAGTCGATGTTCATCCTTCTTTAGAACACTCTCTACAACTAAAGAGAAAGCCAGTAAGAGAACGCTGCACAGTAAGAGGATGCGCCATTGCCAGTCCAATGGCGGAACATTTCACGGGTGTTTTTCTCTTAATGCTTTCCCTAGCAATCTCCCACACACACACGTGCAGGTATGAAGAGATTCAATACTCTTGCCTAGTATTTTATGTATTAGTCAAAACTGTTCAAAGTGAGACAGAAGCCCGTCTTCTTAGAACATTAATTGGCAGAGAATTTTTATCAAAGGCCTGACTACAAAAATCATCTCTGTTACGCGTGGTAAAAGTTTATTCCTGAAAACAAACACAACAAACGCTTTGCACAAAGCCTGTTCAGAGTCACGTCTTCACTGAGCAGAAATAAAATCCTAAAACTTTGACTGGCTAAAAGAGAGGTGTTAGCCTCGCAGTTCTATAAAATCCTAGTACCAGGAAACAGTATAAAGTCATTTGCTTTAGGGTTAACATTAATCTAAATAATATTAATCTAAATACCTTCTTCATCTTCAAAAGTAACATATGCAACTCCTTTTTTCATTACAGGATACTTTACTTCTTCCACATCTCCCCCGTTATTCTTTGACATTTGGAAATGAATCATCAGTATGTCAGTCATGACATCATCGGGCAGAAGGCCATCTGGAACACCAGCGATGACAACTGTCCGTGCTGATTTAGCAGCTTGTCCTGTTGCCTGCGCACAGAGACAGGGCACACCATAAACGCAAGGAGTACCAGCGTGACCTCCCGTAGGGGTTACCCAGAGCCTCCCTGATCGCTGAGGGGACTCCCTTTCGCACAGACAACACGCGCGTTTAGTAGCTAATTAAGACAACCTGCCGAATCAGATCTCGGTGAGCGCCAGGCTCCCTCCAGCACCTTTACATTACTATGCAGTAAAAAATGGCCTGACTCTTTAAGTGTAATTTACACCCTCTCGGTATCTTGTTTTCTTAGACCAGTAAAAATTATATCTAAATTTAACAGCTTCTCAAATGAAAGGTCTGTGTCACACTGATAAGGTTGTTTGCTCCAATTCTAATATTAAAAATTTGAAGAGAGTGAAAAATTTTAATTGCACATACTGTTCAGTAAGGATTGTCTTTCCAGGGTGAAAGGGTCAGATTCAGACTGTCCTCGCTTGTTAATTTCATGCGAGCTGGGATCTAGCATTGCGCTCTGACTCATCTCTCCACTTGCTAAATGGATAACCTTGCTAAATTGGAAGAACATAATTCCAGTCATCGGAGACTCGCAGTGTGTAAAACAACTAACTACACACATGATTTTCATCAGAGCCAAACCTCCCAATGCTGCAAACATGAAACCCATCCTAAATAGGATTTACATCCATGTCTCGTTAAGAAAGGCATATTTTCCTTCCATTCCTACTACACAGGCATAAACAGTAATATTTCACTGGGAATATCACAGCAAAATTACTGCAAATGGTGGAACGCTGAGTAAATGTTGTAACAGTACATTGACTTTTTGGAAGAAAAAAATAATTTAGTCTATCTGCATGGCAACGCTCATGGGAACAAACTGTCAATAACTTTAGTGTGACTGTACGCGAGGTCACTCCCTCCATCTAAATTCTTTAGACTTCTCTCACAAAGTTTCTTCTGGACCTGGGCTGCATAAAACATTAGGGCCAGCACAGCAGTTACAAAGCCTGCAGAATGCACCGCCGGGGGCGAACGCTTCGTTGACGTGCATCCAAAGCCTTGTGGACCACCACCGCAGCGCTTCCGAGGAGACAGACTCAGTGAGACTGTGCAACCGTGCAAGCTTTTAATTCATGAAGACATGAGGCCTGTTTTTATTGCCCATCGAATTTAAAGAGCCAGGCGCTTTAATTATATTAGGCAATTATTTTGGAGGTAACGTTCCTGCGAAAGCAAGTTTCTGCACTAATGAGACAACGTGAAGAGAATACAAACAGCGTGCTTCCAAGACTGACAGAGTTTTATGCAGGATTTTCTCACGCCGATGCAGCCCGTGCACGAGCGGGAGCGCTCAGCTGCCAGACAGCATCTCACACCTTGCCAGCTGGTATTTTGGAGCAACCCTCATGCCTACTATTGGGGTTAGAAGAAAAAAAAATCCTATGAACATAGTTCGTTTGCGCTGAATCACTTGTAAGACGAGCCTGCGTTTGGCGGCTGTGGCTGGACAGACACACGGAGCGACGGGCGGATAAGGGAGAGGAGCCCTGCAACGCTGGCCGCTCGTCCACGCGCTTGCCGTTCCCTGGCAAACGTGTTACACAGACCAACGCTGCCAAGAGATGGGAGAGGAAAACTTACCCATAGACCTTGTCGGTTCTCACTGTTCTTAAAAAAACTGAAGGGGGTTAAAAAAAACTCCAGAGGGCTGGAGCAGCTCTCCTACGAGGACAGGCTGAGAGTTGGGGTTGTTCAGCCTGGAGAAGGCTGCGGGGAGACCTTATTGCGGCCTTTCAGTGCTTAAAGGGGGACTATAGGAAGGATGGGGCAACCTCTTTAGCAAGGCCTGCTGTGACAGGACAGGGGTGATGGTTTTAAACTAAAGGAGGGGAGATTTAGACTGGATATAAGGAAGAAAGTTTTTACAGTGAGGATGGTGAAGCGTGGGAAGGGGTTGCCCCGAGAGGTGGTCGATGCCCCATCCCTGGAACCATCCCAGGCCAGGCAGGACGGGGCTCTGAGCGACCGGGTCTAGTTGAAGATGTCCCTGCTCACTGCAGGGGGGTTGGACTGGATGGGCTTTGGGGGTCGCTTCCAACCTAAACCTTTCTACGATTTTATGAAATATTAGTACTAGCGAGAGGGAAATCGGACCTGTTGCTACCCCCAAGCGCAGGGCCGGGGCAGGCGGTGCTGCTGCCTGCGCACCGAGTGTTTCTTCGGCGCAGGAACCGAGCGAGGGACGGCCGCGATTCACTCGTTTCCTTCATGTCGCCGTTACTTTTAACCCCCCGACGCTTTAAGGAGCGGCGGCGGCGAAGGCCGCGCCTCCCACCACCTCCCGCCGACCCGGGCAGCGCCGCTGGGAGGGGGCTCCGGCGACGCGAAGAACCGGGTCTCCCCCCCCCGACCCGGCCTCGGCGCCCCCGCTCCTCCCGGAAACCCCGCGGCGGGAACCGGCGGTTCCCGTGGGCGGGCCGCCGCGCTCCCCTCACGGCCCGGCCGCCCGCTGTGTTCCCGTGTCGTCCCCCCCCCTTCGCGCCCCGCCGCAGGCACTTGCCATGGCGGCCGCTCCGCCGAGCTGAGGCTTCCTCCGGCCTCCGGGGGAGCGGGCGGAGGGCGGCCGCCCCCCGAGCACCTCCCGTCCCGCCGCCGGGGGCAGCGGGCGAGCGAGCGGCGGGGGCTCGGCCTGCCCCGGCCCGGCCGGGAAACCGAAAGAGAAACGGTGGGCCCTGCGTTCCGGGAGCCCCGCCGCGGGGGGGGACACGGACGCCACGGACACGGGGGGGCCTCCCCCGCGCCGCCTCCCGCCCCGCAAGAAGCAACACCCCGGTTTTCGCAAGAAATGGGTGGAGGCTCCCCGAAATCCAGCGCCGCTGCCTCGCAAGGCTCCCTGCCACGGCTGGCGTACCTGGTTTTGCTTACCCTTAACCCAGCTCCACGCTCTCCTCTCAGCGGAGGGCTGTAGGAGCCGGCTCCCCACACGGCAAGGCCCACACACGCACATGGACACGGCACCCCAAAGGTGGCACCGAACCCGTACAGCTGCTGCAGCATCCCCAGGGTCCCACGCATGGACACGGCACCCCAAAGGCGGCACCGAACCCATACAGCTGCTGCAGCATCCCCAGGGTCCCACGCATGGACACGGCACCCCAAAGGTGGCACTGAACCCATACAGCTCCTGCGGCATCCCCAGGGTCCTACTCATGAACACAGCACCGCAAAGGCAGCACTGAACCCGTACAGCTGCTGCAGTATCCCCAGGGTCCCACGCATGGACACGGCACCCCAAAGGTGGCACCGAACCCGTACAGCTGCCGCGGCATCCCCAGGGTCCCACGCATGGACACGGCACCCCAAAGGTGGCACCGAACCCGTACAGCTGCCGCGGCATCCCCAGGGTCCCACGCATGGACACGGCACCCCAAAGGTGGCACTGCACGCATACAGCTGCTGCGGCATCCCCAGGGTTCCACGCACGGACACGGCACCCCAAAGGTGGCACTGAACCCATACAGCTCCTGCGGCCTCCCCAGGGTCCTAAGCATGGTAACGGCACCCCAAAGGTGGCACCGAACCCATACAGCTCCTGCGGCCTCCCCAGGGTCCTAAGCATGGTAACGGCACCCCAAAGGTGGCACCGAACCCATACGCCTCCTGCGGCATCCCCAGGGTCCCACGCACGGACACGGCACCCCAAAGGTGGCACTGCACGCGTACAGCTGCTGCAGTATCCCCAGGGTCCCACGCACGGACACAGCACCCCAAAGGTGGCACTGCACGCGTACAGCTGCTGCAGTATCCCCAGGGTCCCACGCATGGACACGGCACCCCAAAGGCGGCACCGAACCTGTACAGCTGCTGCAGCATCCCCAAGGTCCCACGCACGGACACGGCACCCCAAAGGTGACACTGCACGCGTACAGCTGCTGCAGCATCCCCAGGGTCCTATGCCAGGGCTGTCAGACCGTTTGGACATGGAGGTTCAGCTCATGCTGGAAGCCACGCCTATCAAGGTGTGAAGTACTTGCATGTAGTACAGGTATAAAAAAGTCACAGCTCTTCTTCAAACTTCCAGTCAAAGATAAATTTACTCCACTAGGTAGGAAAAAGGATATTGCCATTTATAGAAACATCACCTGAATTCTGTATTCTTGTTTTTCATCTTTAAAGTGGTTTTCCAGCCCTTATGTGGCACCGCTATTGCCTCAAAACTTGAACAGTGTCATCAACTAATCAGAGAGAAAACCCATTTACAAATACTGATTGTCTTAAAATGTTACTTAAAATCTCATTTTGATTTTACGTATGTAAAACCTGTAGCTTCTCACTACTCCCATACACTGTGATGCCTCATGAGAATTTTAAACTTTTCTTTTTTAAGGATTTACTTCTCCACATTTATCAGTGAGGTACAGTTAAAATTAATGACATTTTTAACCTTCATCAGGTTTCCATCCCCTTGCTTTTTAAGGCATCTTATCAACATTTTAAGACTGTTAAATGCAAAAGTACATGATCTCCATAAATACTGCAGTACTACTTTTTTTTTTCTTTCGTTCTTTCACAATTGTCAGGTAATCAATCCATGCCTTTGCATGTGCTCAACAGTAAGAGGTGCTACAGTCACATGTATCCCACTCAACAGTAAATCCAAACTCAGCTGTGATGCTAGCAGCCTTCTAATTTCCCATATTCCCCTCTATCTATTGCCTATTACCAGTTTCTCTAGAATAAAAATACCTCAGCTGTATTTGTAGTGCTCGTCTTCCACTAGTTTGGTGCATTGTCCTCCTTCTGCATACTAAAACGTCAAATACTAGGGAAAGAAGTTCGGCATTAGACCCATGCTACTTTGGAGTTAAGATTGTTGTTGCCCAAACCACTTCAGCCCCACAGGGTAGCAAATAAAAACGACAGCAGAAAAATATTTCTCTTTGGAAAATAAATCCTTCTCTGACCTTGCATTTCCATTTTATTTCAAAGATGTTTTTAGAATGAGAACTGGAAGGGTAAACTGGAAGCAAAAGGGGGACTTTGCACGCTGAAAAATTGATCTGCCCTAAACTCTTTATGCCTTTTTCCAATGACCCCTCCCTACGTACCCTCCCAGAGCCAGCAGCCTGGCCAGACACACGCAACAAAATAGATACCTCAGACACAGCGGTCACCACCAGACTCCCTCCCCGGCATTGTTACAAAGCAATCTCTTAGACAAAGAATCATCTCATTTCTTAACTGTAATATTTTAAAGTAAGTAAAATCGTGAACAAAAATGAGGAAAAATGTAATTGTAAAACCAAATTAAAACCAAACAACAAACCAGGCTATTTACTTATGAGAAGCTCAGCAGAATTGGCGTCAGATCCTAAGAGAAGTAACAGCATTTCGGCGGCTAAAAGCAGTGTTACTGCTATGGCACTTCTTCTAAACTGTGGTGGTTTTACACTCTGCCTTTCCCTTTTTCTATTTTAACACTAATTTGATCATGTGGATCAAACCAAAGTGGAGTATGTGACCTATCTAAAATTTGCAAGATACAAAATCTGCAAACTTGCAGAAAGCAACCTTCGACTGAGTTTCAAGTCCTGGTAAAGGCTTTTATTATGGCTTTAATCAGGGGCCTCTGGAACACCACGCCACGCGTTTTGCTGAATTTCCATACAAAGTCTGTGCCATTACACAAATCAGAAGGACAGGTAGTTCCCTTTTTCAAGTATAAATTTCAGAACATTAAAGTACAATGTCCGCATAACTTCCTATGCCTCTGATGAAGCAAAACCTCAGAATTTCATGAGTTCAATCTACAGTTTTCTATATGGCATTCTAAGTATCCTCCTCAAAACAAACCCATGCTCCTCCTTTTGATACATATTTGATTCTCTCTATTTCCCCACCGCTATTACTAGGCTTTTGAAAATGAATTTCGATCATGTCCTGTATGCTTTCTTCATCATCTTCCATCTCTTGAATTCCTTTCAACAGAATGGTCTTCTTAGAAATCCCACAGTAGAGCTATTAAGGAAAGAAAAACAAACTTGTATTACACTCCAGTGGTTGCATGTACATCTAAAGGAACTGACAGATACTGGAAATAATCATATCCTTGGTGAGATACGGCTGGGATCTTTGATTACATTTTAAGACTTTGGACAGTGTGATATATTTCTGTCACTGAAAACAGCAGGAGTTGTGAACTCTCTCATACACTACTGAGGGCAATAGGCAACGCCCCTAGGCTCCTTAACTGGCGCGTCCTACGCTCCTTAACGCACCCGCACACTGGATTTGGGGATCTCCGATGACTCTAGACAGCATCGCTCCATAAAAATCCGTGCCAATACATGCTACGCACCTGCGAAGAACGCTGTCGTATCTCATAAACACACACACTCAAGTCAATGCTTTAATTGAAAGGCCTGATTATATACACAATGCTGACTTGATTACAATCTGTTCATACAGAGTAAAAGACAATTTCAGTGAGAATATGATGAGCAAGCAGACTAGTGTTACAGGAAAAGAAGTCATTATTTGGGTTGAGTGAATGAATGAAAACAATGAATGAGCAAATGTTTCACAGAACAACAAGGGTCTCTGCTGAGACTATCAACAAGGCCTCTCATCAGGGATGAATATGACAGTGCTTTGTGACTCGGAAGAAGGTTGTTGGGTGTGCTATTAACCTGCTTCACAAACAATTCAGTATCTGCCTCCTGTCTAGCACAGGCATTATGGTAAGTAATGATATAATTCGATCAAGGAAAGACATGCACTCCCTTTTAAAATAAATTACAGCTTTCACACTGCAAAACGTAAGATTATCAGCAAAGCAGCATATTGCAGGCTCACACTTGCTATTACGTTTTACAAAGTGCATAAGACAAAAGCTTCTGCAGCCCTCAGAATGGAAAATTCTGCCCGTATCTCCTATTTCCCACGCATCTGTTCTCTTCAGGGGTTAGCCTGGACTAGATTCTTTTACCTGAAACTGTTCCAAGCGTACGTTGGTTTTTGGGAACACAGAAAGCCTGTAGCAGCTTCCATTTACAAAGAAAGGATATTTAGTACATCTCACAAAGCTGTTAGCTGCTGTAATAGAGAATGAGAGAAACACGAGTAAGAGTAATATAATCTAAAATGCATTTTGTAAGCATATCAAAGACAGGCTAATCTTCCTTATAGGGGTTCAGAAAGTAATATATGATAGATGTAGATTCTTCATATGCATGCAGAAAAAAGTGCATTTGGCATTTCCAAAAAAGCAAAATAATTAAATAGCCACAAAAGCTTCTGAAATAAATCTAAAGCAGCTGCTCTAAATGGACGTGGCTCCACTGATCTTCACAGAATTTCATACAGTTGGGCAATCTGAATGCCTGTCTAACTTCATTGTCATGAAACAAGAACTAAAATCAAACACATTTTCCTCATTTTCTTTTTGCCATGTAAGTGGCTAGCGACGCAAAGGAAAAACAGGCTTTTGACAAAGAGAGAGATAAAGCTGACAAACTGTGTACCAGGTCGTGTTTGATCAAAAAGGAGTATGATGAAATACTGCTTTATTTACAGATGTGTGGGTCAACCCACAGCTTTTCCTGATCTACTTAACTCCCCGTGGGAGGAATTTGCTACGTTCAGTGGTGAAGTTACACAGAATGTAGTATGGAATGGAACGTAAGGCAGAATGGGCAATGCGGGCTGTGCATCTAGCTAACAGAAGATTACATACGATACCTCCAGGTCTGAGGAACGTAATAACAGCTGTTCTAGAGTGCTTGTCATAGCTCACATTTTCTACTTCTCCTCCTCCTCCCTGTTCAGATTTGTAGAAATTCAGCTCTAATTTATCTCTCATCCAGTCTTCGGGAATGCACAGCTCAGGTACTTCGGCAACGTTGATCGCCTTTCCAGAAATAGTGACATGGAGCTAAAAAAATAGATTTTTTTGGCACTGAAAACACCCGAAACAACCGAACCTGAAGTTTTTTAAGTACTGCAAGTTCAGATTGTTATAGTTTCATATTTCAGTTCATTACCTCAAATTTGATTCCCATTTCAAGTGTAAAAGGCCTCACTGTCACATCTGCTGTTTTGTTATCCAGGTTCACAGTATGCTTACCCATTTTTATCAGTCTCTGGGCAACTAAGGAAAATCACAAGTTTTCAGATATGAAAAGACTTGTTTAATCATTATAAAATCCAAACTATTCCCCAGTATCTTAAGCAAAATCTCCTTTTGCATCAATAAAGAAGAAATAAATAACAGTTACGCAACCAGATCCCACCATCCATGTCTTCAGGCATGTCTATTTCCATAAAATATCACTGGTTATAGGCAACAGGTAAAATATTATGCTATCTCTAGAATAGTAGAATCTTTATGCTGTCAAAAGATGCTCTCACTGTATCAAATATTAATACCAGACTTCTTGTATTTAATTTAAAACATCCCTGGATGAAAACCACATCACTACCAGGTGCAGGGAATGTCTGTTAGCAATGTTAGATCATAGGTGAAAGAAATGACAACATGCAGAGTGCTTACAAGATTTTTTTCTACTGACTGGTATCAAAATAGTGAAAGGTTCTCTTTGTGTTCTTTCTTTGGCTGTTGTTGATTTTTTAATCTAAATTTTTTTTGTAAATCTTTTCCCTTTGGCAATGAAATACGTCGGAGACATTAATTTTATACTTAAAATATGCATCATACCTTCTTCATCTTCAAAAGTAAGCAGTGCCTGGTTTTGATTCAGTCTGAATGGGACTTTCGTAGTTACCCCAAAAACACAGTGAGTATTCATATCTTGGTAATCGTCCTTCATGTCTTCCATGTGACTGAACTTCACTTTCTTTTCCGCTACCTTTTTCTTAATCTAATATTTTAGAATCAAGATGGGGAAAAAAATCATTCCTGTAATTTATTGCAGAACGGAAGAATGAACAGTAGTCTTTCCTTGAAGTGCTACATGTATTTTGGCTTTTTAAAGTTTAACAGTCAAGCAGATTGAAGTCATGGCTGGTAAAACAGGTATAACTCTTCTAACTAAACTGACTAGTTGTACTTGTCTATTCCTGGCATTTTAGTCAATGAGGTGGGTTTTTTCGCCCCCCCTTGATTAACTTTGAACTTAAACTTGACCTTATACAATAAAAATTCAACTGAAGTCCACAGGGGTTTCCACCTGCAGAAGCAGAATACTTTTGGTATCTAAAATTTGCAAAATGCAAGTATCAAAGTCACTTGTGTTACCATTTATTTTTGCCTAATTGCATCACTGCTCTACAGCAACAGGAAGGCTGCTAATAAACAGCCTTGTCTCTGTTGCCATCTTAGTGAAGTAGACAAGAATATCCAAGAATTTTAGAGCTAGGATATTTTAAAACTCTTCCTGAAAACGTTGGTTAGGAAAGGCTGTTTGATAGACTTGAGGGAGTCTCAGATAAGTCTTTTTTCCCCTTTACGTAACTATTTCAAAATAAAACCCGGTGTAGAAGAAAAATACTGTTTGTGCCAAGATAAAATAACCAGAGTAATTAAAGCATTTCTGCCACCTATCTTCTAAACTAGCATCTTATCTATGAGCCCACTTTCTTTCCATTCCCTCTACCGCCAGTGGAAAGAGAGACACTCTTCCTAAAGATAATTCAGACCCTGGGTGTAGGCCCCTGTTCACAATGAATCTCCTTCGAGAGGAGCCTTGCCCTGTCCAACAACTGTGTAGGAGGCTGGATTTAACTGACATCTTCTAAACTTAGAAGCATAATTTAGAAATCCAATGCTAATATTGTAATATTGTTACCATTAAACAAGGTAACACTTGGATCGAGTTTCAATCTCTGTATAAACAGCAAATGATCGCCATTTTAATTTTCCTGTAAATTCCCCAAAATATTTGGGTTTGTTCCAATTCAGAATAAAAACGGGTTTTTAAAAGCTGAAATTTCCACAAGAGAAGTTCCAGTTTCTGAACACCTCAGAATCCACAGCAGTTTCACCAAAAGACACTTTGGATCCTGAGTTTAAAACTATTTAGCATCACTAATATTTATCTGGTTGCAAACTGAGTTATTGCTGATTTGGAGTAACATGAGAGAGGCTATAATCAAGTCAAGCTCAATATAGGCTAAAATAAATGCTACATTTGCCATATAATGCACTTTCTTGAGAATTGCCCTTTCTTCCATCCTCTTACCTAAGAAATATAACAAGAGTACTTGAAAATTACTAATTCTATGTGTATTTTTCATTCCAGTATCTTCCATTTAATAATTTCCTGCTTTTCTTCACTCCTCTCACATTTTCAGTATCTCACACACTTGTATTTGTTTCCATATCCTTAGCCTTCCTCGCATTATCTTGCCGGATAAAATAAGAAAATAAAACTTCAAGCTATATTTTATATTGTGATCAAGAGAGGTTCAAATGCTGAACTGGCCCCAACGGTCTAGAACTGACAAAATAAAAACGTGCCCTTCGAAAAGACAAATTGCAAAATAGTTCCAAAATATTTGCAAAACTTTACCCGACCATCCCGCGAAAGCACTGCGTTACATTCTGCAAGTTCTTCTTTGAGCTTTTCAATCTCTCTCTTCAACTCAGCGTTTTCTTGGCTTAGTAAAAAGACTTCTGCCTACAGCCCAAAAAGTATTAAATGCAAAATTAAACACATGAAGACAAAAATACATTTCAGCAAAATCTGTAAACATTAGAAGCTGTTTCAACTTTTAATTATTCTACATGACAGCCACGCACGACACGTTTTTTGCATAGCTTTAACTATCCGCAAGGTAAATTCACTCATTGAGGAGCAGTTTCAGTCAAAGCAAATTACAGTAAGAGGACTTTTGAAACGAGGCATTAGCATTTCCAACCACATACAGTGTACCATAAATTGCACAGTGCTTTCCACGGTTATGGTGGTTCCTCACACCTGCAAGGTCAGCACTTATGTCACCACACAAACATTTTTATTTTCGTGATCTTAGGAACTGTTATCCCTTTTCTGAAAAGTTTATCAGGCGAGGACAGCTTCTGACACACTGCCACTCTTCCCTCTTCTTCAGGAAGGAAAAGTTCTGGGACACCTCTTCAACCTCCTGTCTGCCACATACTTCCCCACACCAGTGAATCCTAAATGGGCGTAACGCCCATGTAACTAAATCCAGTATTTCCTGGACAGGGAACACAACAGAAAGAGAAGGAAACACAGCAGGCGTAGTCAGCTCCAGCCATACACAATTAGAAGATGGCTCTTTTAAAGTCATGAACTACTTGAGACATTTAGACCAGTTCCCATCAGCTGAAGATAATGTAAAGCAAAAGCCAGATGATGATAATGACCTCTTCTGGCTATAAAAGCCAAATATTTATGATTGCACAACCAAATCTAACTTTCAGAAAAACTCATGCCAACCTGAATGGACTTAACCTATTAATTATATTTTGATATTTTGCAATACTGAAGCTGTAATTTCTCATCAGTGATTTACAGGCCAAGCAAAACTCCACTGAAACCGCTCCTTGACAGCCTACGGAAACTTATCCTATTGCTGCACCAATGACAGCACGTGGCACACTGAGGTCATGAACCAACTAGTTCTCACACCAACTAGCTCTAGAAAGAAGAGCCCTCTTCAAACAGCTTCAGGCTCTTGCCGAGCTCACTGTCACTTAAGAAATGCTAATCCCTTGGGTGCTGTAAGAGTTAAGTCTTAAGCTAGTCTTAAGGCTGGCTGGGAGTTGACAAAGCAGTGGAATCAACCCATTCAATTTTATTGGCATCACACAAAACAAACTCATCTGTTAGTGGAGAGTCTTGGAAGACTGGCTTTGTCAGTCTTCGTCTTCTGTACAAAATAGGTCTCAGTTTTGCCCTCACTCTTCCAACATTACCATAAGACTTATTTTATTGCACCGGTTCTTAGTCTACCACTGAAAAACTATGTGTAGAACGTCCTAGTCATACAGTCTGCAAACTGGTAAAGCTGTTTAAACTGAAAAGGAAATATTACTTTTATTTTCTCTAATCAACAGCCCCATCACAACTCCCCAGATAATAACAGCTGTAAGTAAGCCTTCTCCATACCTCACGGTTGCTCCTAGATTTAATATTGCCCTTATGCTGTTCCTCTTGAAAGTCCTTTAGCTTTACCAGCTCCTCCTCTGCTTTAATACACTCTTCTTCAGCGCTTAATTTACAGCAAAGCAGGTGAGTATTTGCTTTTTCAGCTCTTTCAATTCTTTCCTGGATAGTAAAAAGAAAAATATTTATTTTCTTCCACAAGAGCAAACAAAACCTTAAGCAAGCCCTTTATGTGAATTTAACACTTTGGATAAATATTTCTCTTACACTTACAAGCGTAGTCACCACTGTGATCAACACAAGCATGTTGAAGAACAGAGAACAAGTTAGACAAACATGTTAGAATTGGGGGAGAGTTGATTTGCTTTTAGAAGGATAGACTAAAGGTCTTCCAGGTATCTTGCAGCTAATTTCCATGCATCTACATGATTTATAGAACTTGCCTTCCATTTCTTCAGTTCTTCTTTGAGTCCTTCAATCTCATCTTTCGATGTGCCACAATGGTCAGTGTCTATCATGCTCTGGAGAGAAAAGAAGAGGCACAAACAGGTTTTCCCTTCGATTCGGCAATAACTGAGACACACCAAACAGTTCAAATGAGTCTTCAGAGTAACAGAAATACAACCCTCTGCAGCTGGACAAAGCGTTTTGCCATGGTAGTTTTCAATGTGCGTCCGTTAATGACAGTCCCATATATTTTGCCTGTGTGCCCATTTGCTGTTTTTCTCCAGTTATGCGATGAGTCAAGCATTTTGAGAGATCAACTGTATTTCATAATTAAATCTTCCTAAAATCTGCATGCCAGAGGACAGCATATACCACAAAGTTTTTTTAAAAATGCATTCAGACACTTAAGCCAAATCATTGAACTATTTTAACGGCTGGACAGGACAAAAAGCTAAGAAAATGGATCCTCGTCAGTAATCATTACTTGCTAGCTATCCAACTGAAAATATTCACAGGCTAATATTTTGAAAAATAATAAAAGCAAGTTGTGCCTATGTTCCTCCACAAGGAACTAAGCCCCTCAAACCCACAAATGTTTCTCTATATGCTTTCTCAGCAGTTCTTCTGAGAGAATGTATGAAGAATGAGCCGAATGAGAAAATAATTTCAAAATGGGATGCTTCCAAGCTCAGGGGCACTGGACAATAAAGGGTAACAACAAGCAGGTGGAAGGTGATAAAAGAAGCATTTCAGAATTTAAGTACTTCAGGGCAGAAGTTCACAAGCACAGGAAAACTACAGCTGGATAAAGCCCAAGAAGAGAGAAAATCTCCTCTGTTCTGTTTTGTTTCTATGGCTGCAATATTCTGCAGGAAAAAAAAGAAAAAATCCAAAGAGACCTGCTGAAACAATCCCTCCCTTTTACTTAAGATTACATAAAACTTGAATGTGAACCATGAAATTTAGGCATGGAAAAGGTCTAAATTAGATAATCTTGTCAATTCTCTTGGTAATGCTGGGTATTTCCTAAAAACAACAAAATAGAAAATAATTTTTTCCAATGCTTTGTCCAGTTTCAAATGCCTATTAAGCAACAGGGAAATCCCCATCTGCGTATAATGTAAAACCAGAAAAAAAATCCTTTGCTCAAGGGATTGAGTGCAGGAAAGCAGAAGGATGAACACGCCACAGCTGGAAGCTGATAAGAAAGAATGCCTGTATTTTACTGAAAACTGGTCTAAGATGACAGTTTTCAACCCGAAAGAAGGAAAAAAAAAATAACAAGGAAAACAAGAAATCCCAGGGGAAGTCCCATCCAAACTACTTGCTGCACTGCAAGAACTGAATCGAGGGAGGTGCCAGGAAAAAGGAAATTCCCCTAAGAAATCTTCAAAGAGACAGATGAGCAAGCAAGGCAGGACAGGAAAATTGTAACGGAACCTGTAATGCGGACGCTTTGAAATGAGACTCGCCCTATGGAAACAGGAAGCAGGAATGAGGAACGTCCATGGTATTGAAGGATGGAAGAAGGAAAGGCAAGAAGTTTCAGAAGCACTGTCCTAGCAGTCCAAGCACAAACCTTCATTCAGAGATACCCTTGTCAAGTACAGATTATTTTTTTCCAGGTAGCACATCAGAAAATACTTACAAAACCATTATCATACAAAGGTAGTGGGGCACTTGTTAAATCCATTGAAACCTGAGGCAACAGGAAAAAAAATTACAACATTGTGAGTATCAGGTTTTCATCGCAGCAGAAGAGATACCGGAAGCTGTGCTGGGCTAAAAGAATTTTCACGTGTAAATGTTGTATCTTTTTATAAGCAAAAGTGAAATATATTGGATATCCAAAGTCTCCTTCCTTAATAAGCATAAAAACCAGAGATATACGTGGAATTCTACATTGCACGACTTAATTTTTCAGTCCTGAAAGTTACGTACTTACCTTTACGTTATTGGATTACCATTATATACATGCTTAACACCCTGTATGCTCTGTGCTTAAGAGATATAACCCTTAAACCTGCTTAACACAAAACACCTCCTTTACACAGCAGATAATGTCAAATCTAAAACCTGTTGCCACAACATTTAGCAGAGGCAGATAAAAAAGAATTTAGACAAGGTCGTGGGCCACCTATCCACAGAGAGGTGCTAAGGCGCACAGGTTCCCAAGCAAACCTAGCCTGTGGGTGCCAGGGCAGTGCAAGGGCTTCACACCACGGGTTAGATGCTCTCTAAGTAGTGCTCACTAACAACTATCAAGGCACGGGTAGCAGGTGGCCCGGCTGGGTATTTCTGAAGGTCTCACCTGGAAATTTTGACCTTGGTTTTTACCCAGCACCACCATACCTGCTGCATTCAACAAGGAGGCTTGCAATTGAGGCCATCTTTAGTTAATGATCCAGGAATCTAAAACCTCGTGAAATTCAACAAAAGCAAGTGCAAAGTCCTGCACCTGGGGAGGAACCACCCCACACACCAGCACAGGCTGGGGGCTGAACTATTGGAAAGCAGCTCTGTTGAGAAGGCCCTGGGGGTGCTGGGGGGCAGCGAGGTGACCCTGAGCCAGCACCGGGCCCTTGGGGCCAAGAAGGCCAACAATATTCTGGGCTGCATGAAAAGGAATGTGGCCAGCAGGGCGAGGGACGTTCTCCTCCCCCTCTGCTCTGCCCCAGTGAGGCCACGTCTGCGGTGCTGCATCCAGTTCTGGGCTCCCCAGTTTAAGAAGGATGTGGAACTACTCGAGCAAGTCCAGCAGAGAGCTGCCCAGGTGATCAGGGGACTGGAGCATCTCTCTTATGAGGAAAGGCTGAGACCTGGGTTTGTTCAGCCTGGAGAAGACTGAGCAGGGATCTCATCAATGCCTATAAATACCTGAAGGGCGGGTGTCAGGACTATAGGACTGGGCTCTTTTCAGTGGTGCCCAACGCCAGGCCAAGGGGCCACGGGCACAAGCTGGAACACGGGAAGTTCCACCTGAACATGAGGAAAAACCTTCTTTCATGTGCAGGTGCCAGAGCAGGGGCACAGGCTGCCCAGGGAGGCTGTGGGGTCCCTTCCCTGGAGACATTCACACCCCGCCTGGACGCGGCCCTGTGCCCCTGCTCTGGGGGTGCCTGCTCAAGCAGGGGGTGGGACGGGGTGAGCCCCAGAGGTCCCTTCCAACCCCCGCCAGTCTGGGATTCTGAGTAATCCTTTTCTGCTTTGCGTTAAGTACGCATAATTTACTGATTTATGTACTGATTCCTGATTTAGGAAAGTGAAAGCAGCATAACTGAAAAACATCTTGGCTTCTGCACAGGCCAGCCCAGCCGGGAGCAAAGAGGCCCATCTCGCCCCCGCCGCTATGCTTCCTCGCGTCGTCCAGGGTACCGAAAACAGGTCTCATGGCCACACTCGAAGCTCCAGCAGCCCAACCCGGCCGCCCGCGCTCGCCCCTCGCCTCCCGGGCACAGGCCATGGAGCGGGTCCCTGTCACCCCCTCCTGTGCGGGGGCGGCCCCTGCACCCCGGAGGCGCTGCGGGGAAGGCCGCGCCAGCCCCGCCGCCACGAAGGGCCCGCGGCCCGCTGCCCCGCCGGGCAAGCGCCCGCAGCCACCGGGCGGGCGGCAGGCAGGCGGCCTCCCGGGGCTGCGGCGGCCAGCCGGGGCTCGCACCACTTACAGACGGGAAAAGCTCCGGAGCGGACGCGTTTCTGGGGTCGCAGACGCGGGTCGCCGCGGGGGGGGGGGGGAGTGGGGGAACCGGTTGCGCCCCGCACTCCCCGTACGGCGACAGGTCCTGCGGAGGGCCGCGGTCCGCAGCTCGGAGCCGGGCTCCTCGCAACTCCTCCGCTCCCCGCCGACACCGCGGCCGCTTTCGCTTTCGCTTCCCGCCGGCGGAGGAAGGGCTGGCGGGGCTCCCCCCGTCCCCTCCCCGTCCCTGTCACACCGGGGCGGCGACAGGGTGCCCGGCCCCGGCTCCTCGCGGGTCACGCCGCTCCTCTTCCTCAAAATCCCCCTTAGGAAGGTGGCGCCGCCGCCCCAGCGGAGGGCAGCGAGGCGCCGTCCCGCCTTCCCCTCACCGCCGGAGGGGCCGAGCGGGGCGGCCGGGCTGCGCCTCACGCCACCCCTCTGCCGACGGGGCCTCGGCCCCGCACCCCTGAGGCGTCCCCGTAAATAGCCCCTGGGCAGCACCCGCCTGTGCTTTTCCTACAGAAAAACGGGAAAATCCCAGAAAAGGGAGGGAGCGGGTGGGCTGGGAAAGGCCGCTCGATGCTGCACCTTCAGGGAAGGCGCGAAGGCTTCGTGTCGGCCATCACCGCCCCTTTCGCCCCCTTTTCACCATCTCCTAACTTGGCTGGAAGCTTCTGGTTTGGCCTTAGGATTCTTCTGTGAAGTAAAGTGGTTAAGACTTTGTGTCCTCAAGCTGATTCTGATGAATGTGTTTGTTTTAGACCACATTCTCTGGGATTACGTGTTTGGATTATAGGGAATAGGCCTTCCTTCTTTGCCAGGCTGGGGCAAAAAGCAAAAAACATGTCAGTGACAGAAGGACCCTTCACTGGTGGAGATGCCCTATTCAAAAAAATAATTTCTGGAAAAACTCTGGAAAAACCACAGCAGGCGATGGCCACACGGCCCTTTCCTCAGGGTGGCAGCCCACCACCACCTTGGATGCAGCCCACCACCACCTTGGATGCAGCCCACCACCACCTTGGAGGGAGCCCATCAGCACCTTGGAGGAAGCCCACCACCATCTTGGGTCAGAGGGATGAGGTGAGTCCCTGGGGCAGGAGGTGGCAGCCATCTCTCATCAAGCAGAGGGCTTCATCCTCCTTCAAGAGGCACATGGCTGGTTTATAATCCCTTCAGTATATACATTCTTAAAAACGATCCATGGCAGACGCACCTAGAATTGGGCAACAAGGTCACTGATGGGCAGTCTATAGGCAATGACATTCTGCTCTAAGTGTTTAAGGACTCTGAGTTTTTTCAAGTCCTTTGGCTGGCCATAGCATGAGCTTGGTGATTTGGATCGGAACACCAGTCTGACAACTACCTCCTATTCCCCCCCTACAAAAAAGCCCCATCTTTGGCCAGTGGGTTCTCAGATCTGTGACCACAACTGCTGCTGCCAGCACAGGGAAAGAAGGGGAGGAGAGCTTCTGCGTGCATGTGAGTCAGCTTAGAGAAGTGATGAAATGTGGGCTAGTGTGAGGTGACTTATAGTTGCAAACATTCGCTGTGTTAGCCAGTGGGCACTGATTTTCTAAAGAGCGTGCAAGGAGGAGCTTCTTCAGGGAAAGGAAAGCTTAGATTTCCATGATGATCAGTTTGAGAAAGAGAAAGCACTGGCTTCTCCTTGGAGGGGAAGGTAAAAGGCTTTGGTTACTGAATGATCCTTCCTCATGTAGGTAACTGAAGGAAAAAGCCTCTTATGGATCTTGAGAGAGCTGGTATGACTCACTTTGTTGTGCAGATTATGTTGCTAGAACAGACTGGACTTCTCGTGATGGGAGCTGTCAGGTGGCAGGTACAAAGTGTGTGTGCTTAAGCATGGGCGGGTGAAAGAAACGTACCACAGACATCTTTCCGTAATAGCTCTTGTGTTCAGGATTATACAATGCATCCAAGATTGTAGCCAAACAGTTGGACACAGATGATTGAATCCAAGACTTCCTATCTATTTAGATACTAGTAATAGATGCATCACAGTCATGAACAAAATTTGGGCAATGTCTATGTCCTAGGCCAAGAAAAAAGAAAGCATATTGCTTTCAGGTTTCCTTTAAGACTAAGCTGACTAATCTTCTAAATGTTACCCTCATAATTGCAAACAGACTCGTACTCATTGGCCAAAGTATTTTGTATGGTTAGCAGTCAATCAGCACTGACTGTTAAATTAATCCTCAAAAATTCAAAATATGCCAAATAGTTGGAGAAAGAGTAGAAGCTGACTTTGTCACTTAGCAGACGTGGACTTCTACTTTCAGGGAAAGCAGGAGCTGTACAGCAGCGAAGCATTGCAGTGAAATTGGTTGGTCTTTGCGTGCACACTTGAGGCCTGCGGAAAAGCAGCCAGGTCAAGGTTTTCAGAACTTTTGCTTTCATTGGCTATACAAAGGGAATCTTGGACTGCACCCTGCTTGGAGAGCAGTCACCTTGTGCCGTTGAATTCAGCGGGAGTTTTACCCATGGGTAATTATTATAGCAGTTTCAAATGTCCTTATCTGTTTTTTGAGATAAGTGGATGAAACTCTGACCCTGTATTCGAGATTTTTTTAAATTTATTTTCTGCCTTGACAATGGATAGCTGTGTTTACTATTGCTTTATAAACACAAAGTTGGTTACTAATGAGATGAGTAAAAGGGAGAGGTTTAGCTGGAGTAGCCAGGGGGGAGGAGGTGGTTATATTATGACCTAAGTACATCAGATTTCAGACTAAAATGTCAGAGCGGCAGGCTGTTCTCCAATAACCATGGTCATGTTGGGAAGTCACTGCTGATCTGAAAGAGCCTTATTTCTCTAAACTCCAGGGAATGCAGCAACGCCAGTCTGTTTACATGGCCTGCTTTGGGATTTGAGCTGAACAGTGTGTTTGTGCTTGTTTGGTGAAGAAAATTTATTGGAGACGCTGAACTGGGCCAAGTTCCTTAACTGAAATGGAGTTGACTTGGAGTTTATAGGTTAATTGATTTCTATGTGTTGTGAATTTATAGTGTTAACCACATATGAATTAGAGTAAAGGGAAAAACATTGATTTCATAACTCTGAAGAGTCTAGCTAAAGGGGAAGATCCAGCAGTAAAATATAGCATAGAGTACAAGAAGCTTTAAAACTCTTAGGATTTCTCTGAGCAGTCTGTATTGATACCAAACTTGTTCTTCAGGAGTCTGAAAAACTCTTGGTGACGAGCCTAGAAATTTGAATTAGAAGCTTCAGAAGAAAACCATGACCCTTCTGGCAGCATGGTATTAGGACTCATCTACAGCAGGAAATACTCTGATTAAGCTGGAAGAAGGTTTACAGCCATAAGCTTACCTTTATTGGCACCAAAACAATTTGAGCATACCTCAGCTTCTGGACAGTAACTGTTAAGAATCTCATGGCATTACCTTCAGAGGGAGAGTACTTTGGTTCCTTTAAAGTTAGAACAGATCCAAAGAAGGAGGTAAATGGAATTTAGGTGCTTAGATCATAACTGTCGTAATGAAAACCCTGCTTAGTGCCCATCTGGTCCTTGAGGTACCCCAGCTGCAAAGGAGCCTTGTTCTCCAGACAGGTCTAGTAGCACCTTCATGTTGGCAGTTCTGAGTGCTTTAGCTTGATAATTCTTAGAAGCCATGTTCAACCACTGAGGCGTTCTGATGGCACGTATGGTACTTTCATGCTCCGACAGAATCCTCTTCCACAGCTATCCAGTTTATTTTGTCCTGTCTTTCAAAACCTGGCCAACAGAGGCTAGTGATGCCTTCCCTGCTTATCTTCAGGATTTGCGGAGTCTGGAAAATGGTGCATGCTCTTGTACATTATTAGTGCCTGGAAAAAAGGAAATAAAATTTTATTTTCTTCTTTAAAGACAGGCTCATGCATTCTGTCCACACAAATGCATTCCTTAATAAGCAGGGTACAATCGTGATTCCAGTTGATCAATAATTTTTTCTCCTGTGTTCTTTGAGAAGTTTTCACACATTCTAAGAGAACAGTGACCCCATGTTCCAGAGCAACCAGTATGGTGCGGTCAGACCACTGTTCCAGCAACTGGGAGAAATGGGTTTGACCCTTCTTCAGTGAACCCAGGTGTCCCAATCCTTTGTATTTTGTCCAGTAGTGAGCCTGTCCAAAGCAAATGATGATGGCTGTACTACCTCCAATCCTTAGTCATCCCTACTCAGTTATTGGGAAAAAACCCCAAACCTATAAACCCCTGGCAAACAGAAATTTCTTCTTTCTATCCTTGGTGCAATACCAGGCCCTGGAGAGGAGCAGATCTGAACCTTACATTTACTGTATTCTTAGTAACTGTAGGTGGTATCTTGAGCAGCAGGCAGACTTCTAAGCATCACCGAAAATCACCATGATGATAGTTCTGGATGTCACTGCTGAGGTACCAAAGTCTGTAGTTCATCAACCTGGATGTCCAAGAGACACCAGGAACACACGGATGGTGGTGGCTCTGAAGCTGTCCTATCTACCCTTCATTCCCCTATTTCTCTCGTATGCTGAGTGTTCATGCAGCCACAAAGCAATCTTGACTTTGAAATGAACTAGCTTAAAAACTAACCCTGATCAAAGTTGGGTTTCGCTGGCTCATTTCTCCAAACCAGTTCATCCTGTGGTGAAAAACCAGTGTGCCCTCCCAGGAGGGGTGGCGTGCAGCAGGGTCTGTAGGCTCAGCGGGGCTGAATAACAACTTATTTCAGTGGTGCTGCCAGCATGACATGGCTTAAAGCACTCGTCAAAATACAGCCTCATTGTGTGGTGTGGTACAGGGTGACTCGGTGCCATAGAGGAGGTTCCAGATTATGTTTCAAGGGGCCTCCATTTTAGGCATCACAAAACATCATCTCTTTCTACAGTCCTTTTTTTCTAGCAAGGCGAGTGAGGAAAATATGCCTAAGAGTGAACATCCAGCACCTTTAGATGTCAAATATCTGCCTCTGGTAAAAGTACAAGTCCATTTCCAACACAAGCAGAATTATGAAATAAATACTCTATACCAATCTACATTCTTTACAGGAAGGATTCTGAAATGTGTCCAGCAAGGCTTGGGAATGTTTCAGCTTCCCTAAGATGTGTCTCGCAGAACACAGCACTGTGAGGCAATGCAGCGGTTTAGTAAGTGGTCCCAGCACGACCACTAGAAAGCAAACAATGAAGCAGAAATCATCTAAGATGCACGTTGTTAGGCTTGAATCACATTCCAGCTCTTTGGCTATAAATCACTGCATGTTAATGAAATGCTTCTTTCAAACAGCATTGTCAGTGTTTCAGTGAGAATTACTGGTTCGTATAGGCAGAATAGATTCCAGTGTGCAGGCCATTTTATACTGAGAAGATGTAAAGGAGAGGGAAGGGACAGCGGGAGAGAGGGTAGAGGAGATGTGCCTGTCCATAATATTAGTCTAGGCTTTTATTTTATCAGATGAATGATTAGAAATGGATTGTTTATATCCCTTAGGAATAAAAAACATTGCCTCTGAAAATCCCAGGTGTGTCCCAGACTAACCACTGGCCAGAGCATGGACTCTAACAGAGGGAAGAATGTTTCTCTGGCCCGAATGGCAGATTCTGAAACTGTCCGTCCAACTAAAAGATCTTGCCTGTTTCTTGCCAAACTTTGTAGTCAGCAGGATTTCTGAAAGAATACTCTATCGAGGCAGTCTTTTGGGGAATGTTTAAATAATTGCCTTAGTCTCTGGAAATGCTTTTCGAAAGAGATTGTGAGGTTCCCCCTTTTTTTTATTTCCAAAAATTATTTAATACATACCATACTTCATGAACGAAACACTTATTTAGTGTAAAGCAAATAAGGTGCTGTCTTAAACAGAAAGCCAAGGTACAGCCGAGATAAATGAAAAAGTAAATGCTTGTAAGTTAAAACATGAGAATTGCTTACATAGAGGATATCTCTGGGAAGTAAAGTAATCCCAGTATGATATAGCTCTGGCCTGGACATATTACTGGAAAAACTCAGAGCTCTAAATAGTGAAGGAAGATCGCTTTGCCTGAAAAACCGTTAATGAGAATTGAATGTGTTTGGTTTAGTTTATTAAGGCCACTGTTCTGGTCTGTTCGTCTCAATCCCCAATTCGGACGAACCCTAGGATTTAATAAATTATATACTGACATTCCAAGTCCTATCTTCTGTGAGCTTTAGCGAACCTAACCTGACTGGGAAAACTGGTAAGTAAGTAAAAATGAAAAGGTCACATTTCTGGAGAACGCAGCTTCTCCTTCCAACTTCTGCATTTTGGCAGAGCCCACGGTGCAGAATGCTGAGTAGACTGCCTGCAGATATTGGGGTGTAATTCATTTTCTTTTACCCTTTCTTTCCTGAAAGGCCCAATGTGAAGCCAAGGATCGACTAATGGCTGTCTCATTCTTCTGTGGAAATCCCACTTCCTTCTCCACAGAAATATCTCCACACACAGGCCCTCTGGGGTATCTATATAAAAGATTTCATGGGTTGGGTTCTTTTTCTTTTTTTCTTTTTCTTTCATTTTTTATTTTTATTTATTTTTCTTTCTTTTTCTTTCTCTTTTTTTTTTTTCTTTTTCTTTTTTTCAAAATAACCCGGGGTTTAATTGTTTTGGACGAACTTGTATTTCGATGGCTTCCTGTGCTCGTGCACATGAAGTGCTCTTTTGAAGATAAAGACACAACAGCTGTTATCCCAGCTCGTTTCCAAATGAAGTGTTACTAACTCTAAGAGCTCTGTTTAGTTTTTACAGTTCTTTTTAAAAACACTGGTTTTAATGTCACTGATTCTGGCTGAAGACATTTTGCCATGTCCAGCTCTTAAATAAGTGGCTTATATTTCCTGATACTCTGTTTTAGATCTGACAAGTCATCATGGTTACACGTTAAATCAACATTAAAAATGTCTAGTGTGATGTTACTCGCAGCTGAAGGCAGCCTTAGAATACAGTGTATGAATTTCTGTTTTTATTATTTCATCACAGAAAACTCACTAACAGTTTTAGGGAGGAGAAAACTGCTAATAAATTTGGGGGAAAAAAACAGGCGTGGCAGGAAAGAAAATATATTGAAGGAGCCCAAATATTTGTTTCAATTCTTTCATAATGAAACCATTTGATTTTTCATTTCAGACATTTGGAAAATAGCTATCTTTTGTAGTTAATTTTTTAAAAATTAACTCTTGACCCAGAATCAGTCTGTGTCACTAAGAAATCACTTTCTATGTTGAAATAACAGACAACTTTATTCCTTTCTCTCTTTTCTTTGTGTTTGGCCAGCAAGTACAAAATTCAGGGGGTTTATATCTTTACTTGGACCTCTGCACAAATGTTTGTCAGTAATTACCTTTCCCAGTATGGGTGTGCAGGCAATACCGCTGCAGGCATCAAAGCGTAGGATATTCAACATGAAGTTTCGGGAAGATTTGTATCACCCTAGCTTTTGGGGAAAGATGATTCATTCAGCTCTACAACTTCATCACAGTGCTCTGGATTTGGGATATTGATTTTTTTACTTGATGCAGCTGTTAATATTCAGAGAGGACAGAGCATACAGTTTCTGGAATAACAGCCAGCAGTCCTTCTGCTTACACTGCCAGCTTCATATCTTTTCAAACACTCTGCTAAAGTTGGGCTGGGATTCCTACGAGATACCCGGAGCTGTTCTGCAAACAACCGAGGATCAAAACCCACACATATTCCGCCCATATGGAAGCACATATATGAAAAAAATGAGGAAAGCCTGAGTAACAAGAAGCAACCAGAAATTAGCCTAGTTTTCATTGGGGTGATCCACTGTGGCAATGCTAGCAAGGACAGCTGCCTTTAATTTGCTTTTTCTGCAGGCGGAAGTTGTATACTTAAAGATAGTGAATTACAGACTGAAGATTCATCTTGCATTTGGCCCCGACGCAGATCACAGTTTTGTCACTTGAATCAGCCACGCTGGGTTTGTGACAGTGCAAAGTTATTCTAAAAGTGTATGCTCATGCGTGAACGTCTTTAAGTGCAGAAATTCCTTTGCCAGTTGGGCACTTTCGGTAGTACCACTTAAAGACTCCTTACACTGAGAAAAGAAATCTTTCTGACTTATTTGTTGGTTGGACCTGCAAGAATTCCCTTTTTACCTTTTCATCTTCAAGTGGTAGGGAATACTGATTTTCCATCTATAGTCCCAATTTGATATTTTTTTCTGCAGTGCCTGGAGTGGTGTTTAGTAATATTTACTGTTGGTTCTTCCCTAGCGAGATAAATATCAAACGAATATCAATCTATTATATTGTAAATAATAAACACAGCAACAGCTGTAATGCTGTTGAAACCTCAGAATGACTAAGAAGGTTTAACAGCAATTAGCTGGGTTATTTTTATCCATTTTTGACACATTTTATATGATGTTGGTTTAAAAGAACTAGAGGTCATAGATGTGTTTGTACAATTTAATTAACCTCTCCTGAAAGGGATTGCTTTGCCTATTTGAATTCTTATTTAGGAGTGAAGTATTCTAACGGCTCCGAAACTGGGAGCTGGCAGAGTAAAAGCAGCACAGTCAGAGCATGAAAAACAAGGACAAATAAATACTATAAAAATAAAACTTAATCAGTCACAATCTGCCAAGTATGTGAACAAAGCAAAAGGGCACTTTCATAAACATGTAAAGAGAGGGAGGTTGAGACCACAATCATGTAAAAATGACTTAATGGGGAGATGTTACTGTGGAATTGGATAGTCAATTTTCTTTCATAATGAGAACGATGACAAAGAGAATATACCTTAAAAAAGCACGTGAAGCAAGAAGGATACCAACTCCATAAAAACACCCACGTGAAAATAATCTGGGAAGGAGATGGTGGCTCACAGCCATGGGAGATAGATAAATATATAAAACACAGAACGATCAGAAGAGGAAAGTGTGATGTTATCCACAGCAAATAACTTAGTAGTATCACATGTCAGACTGCATGAGCTGGGGACGGCCTCTTTTATAGGTCGAGACTGCTCTGAGGTCGTTCCTTTAATGAAGGCGCTGATGGTGATTGTCAGTGACCACCTAGAGGAAAGACTCCAAGCCCTGTCACTTGGTCAGGCCCTGGCACAGGCTGCCCAGAGAGGTGGGGGAGTCACCAGCCCTGGGGGGCGTCAAAAAACATGCAGACGTGGCACTTGGGGACATGGTTTAGGAGGCCTGGGGGTGTTCGGTTGGCAGTTGGACTTGATGATTCTAGAGGTCTTTTCCAACCTTCATGTTTCTATGATTCTATGATTTAGTAGAGGCAGGAATAATCCACACCATTATAACACAATTTCCAGCCAACTTGTGCAACTGGGCATTTCCAGGATTATGACACCATGCCAAGATTAGTTGGCACCGCACTGAATGATACAATCATGGAATTGCATGCGTAAGGCGATGATCAGAGACACCAGCTTGTTTCTCTTGAGCTCACAGGATGTGAAGTATGCCCACGCATTCAGGCAAATCCATAAGCCTAACTCTTCACAGAAGGTTGGAAAATGGACGAGTGAGATCTAATACATCATACTAAATGAAATAAAATAAAACACAAAAAAGGCTGATAAAATACTGAGTCGCCATGGCATTAGGAAAAGACAGAAAATTGATTTCCGCAGGAGCTGAAGCAGACAGCAGGAGGGAGGAGAGAAAATGAATGTGCAGTTGGGTAGGAAATGAGTGTTTCAGACATCAAGGGACATCTTAAGCAATGACTGCTGAGACTAATCCACTGAGTATGTTATCACCACATTCATCTATTTGTGTTTTAGAAAGGAATTTAGCATAATACTGCAAAGCAGATTAATGTGTCTGGTTAGCTTTTATGGGCCTGGAGGTACTGCCCTTGAGTTAACAGGGCGACCGCAAGACCAAGAACAGATTCTGCCTATTCTTAAGTACCAGTACTTAAGGGGTAGTTACAAAGAAGATGGAGACTCCCTTTTTACACAGAGTCCCATGGAGAGGACAAGGGGGATGGACACAAGTTGCTCTTGGGGAGATTCCGACTGGACACCAGAAGGAAATTTTTCACAGTGAGGACAGTCACCTCTGGAATAATCTCCCCAGGGAAGGGGTTGGCTCGGCCACGTTGGGCACCTTCAAGAGTCGTCTGGACAGGGTGCTGGGCCATCTTGTGTAGACTGTGCTCTGCCATTCTGGGATTCTGGGATTCTATTCGCAGCGTATCTGATGGGAGCACTAGTGCCTGGCGAGCCTGGTGACTGCCTTCCCGGGAAACTAGCCTCAGACACAGCATGACTGCGGAGAGGTTTGGCCTAAACCATAATCATCCTTCTCCAGACCTAGGGCATCAGTCTGCAGTGCTCAGCAGGTGACCTCTGCCCGCTTGGGATTCGCAGTGTGGGGGACACTTTGCCGCAGAGCGGGTATGGGCACGCACGCTTCTCAGGATGAAAGCAGACCTTAGCCTGTTTTTTGTAGAACGAGCTGCTGGCGGTGCAGTACTGCTGTCACCCAGGGCAGGGAGAAGGCATTAGACTCAAGGAGTCTGAAGGAAATAGTGGAAGAAAGAGCCGGAACAGGTAGCCCCGTGTGATTTAAGGATTTTCCCTTTGCTCAGGGTTCTAGGACCTGCCCCAGGCTCTGCGTTTTACAGAGCCGTATTTCTGCAGCCACTGGATAAAATGCAGGACCAGTTGAGTGGCCTCCAGGTTTTCCGATGAGCTGAGTTTAGAGAGGAGTGATGCGATGCTGGGCTACCTGCTTCAGTTCCACCCTGGGTCTAATAAATTCATTTTTTAATCCCTCTACCAGGCATATTGATCAGAAACAATGCATTAAGAACACAGAGCAGGAGACATTTTGACGACCACTTATAAGGCCAATTTTTCCAAAGTATTTAGGTACCTGGCAAGGTTATGAAAAATTTTTATGAAAGATTTCTTTACAGAAAGAGTGGTCAGGCCTTTGAAGAGGCTGCCCAGAGAGGTGGGGGAGTCACCATCCCTGGGGGTGTTCAAAAAACATACAGGTGTGGCACTTGGGGACACGGTTGAGGAGGCCTGGGGGTGCTGGGTTGGGGGTTGGACGTGATGATCCTTGAGGTCTTTTCCAACCATAGTGATTCTGTGATTCTATGAAGATTTTTGAAAGTATTTGTGCACCACCTCAGGGGATTATTTTGCTTCTGAAAATTCACTCCCTCCCTATGTGTATCTTTGGGTATGAAAATAATTTTTAACATCTAAGATGTTATGAGATGGACAAAGGAATGGGATTTAAAGTATAACAGGTGAAAAACAGTGGTCAGATATTCATCATTTATATGCTCCAAATGCCCACTGGAGGCTCACTTAATGGACAGGCTCTTAATTCACACATGTAAATTAGATGCTTAGAGTTAGATAGTGTGAATAGCTGTGCTACGTTGTATGCCAATGAAGTAATTCTAAATGTAGAAGAGGAAAACAAGCCCTTACAAATGCTTAGTTACTTTGATTCTAATGAAAAAATAATTAAAATAGTAAAGATAAGTGTTTACTTTGGGCCAATACTCTGCGAATTTTGCAACAACTTATGCAATACCTTCCTGAGACTGTAACGTGAGTAATGAGGATTTTTACTGTGCTCTTTAATTTAGTTATTAGTTCATTCTGTCCACTTGGTGTATTTTAACTTTTTCCAGGACAGGGATCTTTCTCACAGTGCCACGAGACCGAGGAGTAACACAATTAGCAGAGATACAAAAACCGTCAGAGAAGATAAGCATTTTTTCCTTTCTGCTGAAGTAATTACTCACTGCAGATTATTAACTGTCCTTTGTGGCCATAAATAATTATCTCTACTATTTCACACATGGGAGGATTTCTTAGAATTACCCATTTTTCAAAACATATAAGTTTATTTCCCCAAACTGCTTGAAAACAAAGTCTTTCTTGCAAAAACTGCCTTCATGTGGTTGAATGGACGCCAGCGATTTGGCTCTGACCTTGCTTTTACCTATGCAAAAATAGTTAATACACATGTTTTTTTTGAAGTATCATAATGTAAATACTAGATGTTTCACATAAGTTTGCCAGGCACTAATATTTTTATGGACATCTTTACTAAAAAGAAGCACATAGTCTTTTAAAACTCTGATTATAAGTTGTTTTATGTGCACATTACAGGTGTGTGTGTATCCTTGAAATCTTTGTAATGTCTGAGCACATCCTGGTGCTCGGCGTAGCATAATTGTTTAGTTGCTTGGATAAACCAGCGTTTTCGTAGACAGGTTTTCTTCTGGGAACCAAACTGTTTGTCTTTGAGGTCAGATGTGCCTTCAGTGTTACCAGCTGCAGGAACACAGAGGAGCAGGTCTCTGTACCTGTGGTTCGCACCGTGAGCCCTCCCCAGGATCCTCCTCTGAGCAGTGAAGGCAGTTCAGTTTCCCAGCAAACAGGGAAACTTTTCTGTAATGGCACCGCTGGATAACAGCTTCCTAAACACAGGTTCAATATTTTCAACTGCTCAAGGATATTTGAACCTACGTAGCTCAGCTGCAAAGGGCACGTCCCACTCAGCAGTCCGTAGATATTTTGGGGTAACTCCTTGTAGCGTTTCCCTTTGAGGCTGCTCCACTTTGGCTGGGAAACTAAATACTTCTTGGATCCAAGAGGGGGAGAACAAGGCGCTGGTAGAACAAGGCCTGGGTAATGTCTTTCACTACATTGGCTGTTTGATATCTAGCATTCAGTGGACAAACCTCAAGTGTCTTAACTATGGCCCTAAGGGACTAAATCCTGTACATCTGACTCTTTGCATACATTAATTTTGCAATTGAATATTAATATTTTCACACAGACACACACGTACACCCCCAAAGTTGTTGCAGCTTGCTTTGCAATGGCTGGAGTTGCAAGTCATTTTTTCATTTAGGAGTTTCTTGGCAATCTTTGGAACCTGTTTGTCTTGGCGTCCCCCTACCCTGTTACCCATTCTTCAGTATCATATTCTGACAACTATGTTTATAACATTTTGGGATTTTAAAAATAGATTTATGTAGGTTTAAAATGTAAACATAGAAGAACATCCATGAGACACTTGTAAATTTTATATTTGTATTTATTTTAAATTTTGATATGTTCAACTATTTGATTTGTAATTACTGTCGCTATAGGACTTCAACTGACAAATATTTTAACTTGGCAAATGTTCAGATTTTTTATAAGTGAATCCATTATACTCTCCTAACATCTGCTCTCAATAATCCCAAATGTTTTTCGTTTGTTCTACTTTCACATGAAGATTTTTGTTTGCTTTTTTAACTAAAGCACCATTACACAGAATGGTTGATTCTTATCTCATTGATGTTGTGGATAAAAATGGGCATTAATTTCAATGAGAGTTAGACTAAAAGACAAAGGAAAGTAAGTTTAACAATATCCAGTTATAAGACAAAATATTCTCTGAAAGATTAACTTAACACTGTGACAATAAATAATAAATCACTGGCCAAATAAGCTCTCATGCTAAAATTGCATCATCTGAAGCATATAGGGAACAGAAAAGGTTAGGAAATTTGATCAGAAATTCCTTCCATCTTTCCTTTAGGTACAACAAATATGTGACAATTTGGAAAACCTATTTTGTAAATTTATTGGGAAGTGAGTTTCTCAACTAGTCCAAAACATAAATATAAGAGTTTCATCAACTCTTTTCCACAATACACCATTTCTGTAACACTTTTCAGCTTTCACTGAAAGAGAAAGCATACAAGAAAAGAGAGATTAGAAAAGCAGATTAATGTGTTCTGGTAGGCCTACCAAATCTCATTGGTTTCTCTCATTTTGGATGCATGTTCATACTTAGGTCATCTTCTTGTCAAAGGCATTTTAAATTAAACAGGTATCTTAAAAACCTGACTTGTTATTTTAAAAGGAAATCTCACTAAAAGCGAATGTCAGGCTAGGATTTTGTATAAACTGAAATGTCATCTGGGAAATATATGGTGCAGTTCTGCGCTATCTGACACTGCAGAGCCTTTTGTTGGAGTTCTGTGTTTAGTTCTGGCATGACACCAGGATGCAGGCCACCTGGAAAGAGAACAGGCGAGGGGAACAAGAATGATCAAGAGTCTAGAAAGTATGACCTACAGGAAAGATGAAAAGAACAGCCTGTTTATTTTTAAGGAGTGACTTGAAGCAAGATACAGTAACAGTTGTAAATAACTTTCCTGCTACAAAGGGGCGGTAAAGAATCACTGCTTTAGTCTGCTGAAGCAACAAGAAGAAATAGGCTAAAGTTGCGGCAGGGAAGATTTTAGTTAATACGAGATATTTTGGTTAAGGAAGGTATTTAAAATGTTAGGAAGGGTTAAGTGCTGGAAGGCTGTGGAACTGCCACCACGGCAGGTTTGTAAGAAGAGGCTACACAAGTATCTGCCGGGAATAATTCAGGTGTGATTATTTCTGCCATGCGGCATATGGTTGGGTTCTGATGGTTTTTAAGGTCTCCGTGGAGGTCCTGGAGTGTGGGACAATCCTTCAACTTGTACCTTGACAGCTCAGTTCATGAAAAAAAATTTAAAGTAATATAAAATTTGTTTAAAATGAGATAAAAATAAGATAGCACTAGAAGTGGCCTTCTTTCAAAGAACATCAAATCCAAGCTCCTTCTCAAACACCAGCTCAAAATCAGTTAGGTGTTCTGTTTGGCTGTTCAAAAACTTTCCTGGTCTTACGGTTTGAAATTGTCTTCTGCTTTTCAGCCTAAATTTAACTCGGGGTAGGATGGGATGATATTGTTGTTGGGCTAACTTCTTCCTTTCTTTAGCTCTTCTTCCACTCTCAGGTTTCCCACAACGTAAATTCAGTCAGTGCACTCATACTCCCCCATTCATATCAGCTCTTTTATTTTGTCTGCTAAGAAGACCTTAGCTTTAGTTGTTTCACTCTCTTTTTCCCTGCACTCCTTTTTCCTACACTGTTCACCAAGCAATTTTTTCTGAATGAGATTACAGTTTCTTGCAAAAAAGCTCCCAACGAAAGGCCTTTCCCTGCATGCCTTTCCATGTAAATACATCATTCTGGGTATCATTCTCAAAGCTATAAACAACATAATTGTCATATGTTCTATATCACCGACTGTAATCTTAGAACACAAAAGCTGTAAATATTTTCACTGTTTTCATTCACTCATAAATAGAAGAAAAATGGAAAGTTTAGGTGCTTAATATTTAAATTAATGCAAAAGTGATTCGTGACCCACATACACTATTGTTATTTTTTTCAAATTCCTTCGTCCTCAGTGGTTCATCCACTAAGATACTGGATTGGTTTTTCTCTCTGCCATTGTGATTAGTTTTATATCGCTGTGGGCTTGACACCGCAGTTTGAGAACTACCAAGTTAGGTGTTCACTTGGAACGCTCGTCAAAACCACAGAATAACTTTCAAACAGCATTTCTTAACATACATATGAATGGAAAGAGTTAAGGAAACACCACCACCACCACCCCCAAAAAAGAAAAAATATAGAAGATTTGTTGGGATATATTTAAATGTAGAAAACTTGAAAGAAAACTTAAGAAAATACTATCAGATCAATGTCTGAAAGTGCCCGTGTACAGGCATGGAATATCTTCTTGTTGGTGAGAGGTTCTGCCAGGATTTGCAGGTGAAAACATTCCCTTCCAGCTCCCTCAGGAGACAGATGTATAGGGCTGAATGCATTGCTTTATTGCCACTGCAAGCTGCACCAGCTTAAGCCTAGGCTGAATCTGGAGCATGTGTCTAATGTTAATGCAACACCATAGCAAACGTTAGGTTCTTTCCTCAGGTATCAAAATATTCGCCATATCCGATGACTCTTCACTATAAAACACATACTGAACCCTGTAGAGCTTTTGTTACTGTCCAGCATAGATGAAGTTTATTCATCTGAGGGATTGTTCAGAGGATATTATGGTGGACATCTGAATCCTGACTTCAGGACTGGATGACCTCTCATGATCCCTTACAGCCTCAGTTATTCCGTGAGTCTATGATTCATAAGCCATTGTATTTCTTTGGGCTTATCCTTCCTCCGTATTGAATAAATATATTCATGCAGACATTAGACCTTGTATAAATTGAGAGAGAAGCTGTCAGATGCTGTCATTATTAGAATTGTTTGTTACTTTATGCCCTTTATTTATTAAGTCTCTTTTTCTAAGCGAGGTCTTTCACCATTAACAGTTAACTTCAGTAAAAAATATTGTTTTATTCATTATTGCATGAGTGTCTTTCTCAAGAATTTCAGCATAGCAGTCTATTACGAATCCTCTCCAAGCTGGAATGCGCTGCTTGCTTTTATGAGTTAGTCACTATTAACACATTTTTGTGTTCTTGTGGGATTGGCACCTGCCTACCACAGAACAGAACGATTCCCTGTGGCATAGACATCTGGCTCCGGTCTAAGCTCATTAAGCTGTCAACTCCCACTGCAATATCATCCAGAGGAATTTGCATGCAATGGCAGAGGGAAAGGGTGACCTGTGCAGAGAAAGGCATCCACATCATACTTCTTTCAGAAGGAGAAATCTTAGTGTCAGTCTGAGAGGATTCTCTTCATACGAATCAGTAATTTGTCTTTTTAGATTACCAGTGAATGATATAGCTGTTGAATTTTCACTTTCCTTTGGTTTCCATTCCTTCCCTCATGCCTCTTTGCACTTTCTAGGTTCCCAGAAGATATTACGAGTATGTCACCACTCCCAGCCAGCAAAGGCTAAGCGCCGGTCTCCTTCAGCTAACGAGGACTGAATGCTCCACAGCAACGCACGCAGCACTGTCTCTTCCATTCACTGCCGCCCCAAAAGTCTGTACTGCCGTCTTCACAGCTCATATCCCAGGTGACCTCAGATACGCCTTGGGTATTGATGTTTAGAAAGCAACAGACTTCTAGCAACATGCTTTCACAGAATAATGTTGAATTAGGCCACATTCAAAAAGCGCGGACTCTTATCTATTAGGCATTAAAGTAGAAAACAAGTACAAATAAAGATGCAGTCCTCAAATGTAGAAAGAAGAAACAGTAGGGCTCCAACCTCTGTGCAATGAGACAAGTCTCGAGAGTGCTTTCGTGTTTTGCTGGCAGAAGAGCTGTAAAGTGTGGTGGGACAATCAGTACGGCAGAGAGTGGAGAAGAAACTGGGAGGGAATATCCCTGGTCCCAGCATCCCACTCTGTGATAGCTCACGGCAGGGAAGAGGAGAATAAGCCACTGACCTGTGCATGTCCCAGGCTGGCCAGAGGGAGCCAGCTTTTTGGGGTACCTGAGTGGGAAGTCCCAGTGCCAGGCTGTGACGGCGGCATGCACGTGAGCTGTCAGGAGCGAGAACACATAAATACCTTGTACACCTACTGCTGTGCGCTGAAGGTTCAGACTCGAGCGGGTGAGGCAGGAAGGTACACGTAGGTGAACTGTATTGGAGGAACAGGTTTGCTGTCATCAGTGAGGGCTGCAGAGCAGCAGGTCAGGAGAGGTTGTAGTGAGGGGGGGGTCGGTGTCTTCTCCCTAGTAACAAGCGATAGGACGAGAGGAAATGGCCTCAAGCTGCCCCAGGGAAAGTTTAGGTTGGATATTAGGAAAAACTTCTTCACCGAAAGGGTTGTCAGGCATTGGCACAGGCTGCCCAGGGAGGTGGTGGAGTCTCCATCCCTGGAGGTATTTAAAAGAAGGGCAGACGTGGTGCTTGAGGATATGGTTTAGTGGTGGACTCGGCAGTGATAGGTTAGCAGTTGGGCTCGATGATCTTAAGGGTCTTTTCCAACCTTAATGATTCTATGATTCTAAGACACGGGTATTTTGGTGGAAGGTGCCTTGCTACTCTGATGCAGGGGAAAGGCTCTCCCTTTCTGCAACTGCCCGAGTTGTAGGTGGGAGGAGTACGTGTGTGTCCATGTACACAATGTAGCTCGGCATTCATCATGTTAAGGCTGGAGTGATGAAGAATATCTTCCTCCTTTGTACAAGTCATCTATGTAAAATATTTTTGAGTAGGCACAGAGTCCTCCACCCTTTCCTTTTCATTTATTTTAATTTGATCGTGTTCATGGTTGTTAGCACATCTTTTTTCGGTAGCTCCTGACTCAGAAGTTACAAATGTTATCAGAACTGGAGAGCAGAGCCTTCCAATGGCTGCTCAGGAGTGCGGAGCACCAGGCCATTTTCCATACTCTCATCTTCCCCCCTTTCTAATCTCCCACTCATGCACAACGAGCAGCTGCAGCATTCACTTTCAGCCAGAAGGGAAGACAAGCAGACAGCTGTCACGCTATGAATCAGATTTTAAACTGTGGTTTGGAGGGGAAGATTTTAGCTTTACTTCCCACTTGCTGAACAAAGAGTATCTGTTTTTGACACTTGCAGTTTTATGCTGATCTGGGAGTTTGACTTGCAATTACAGATTCCATGGAGGGAAATGGAATTCAAATAGCCAATGCAAAATATTCTTGTTTAATTTTTTCATTAATTAGGTCGCTGTGAAATTAAATCCGCATTGTGTACCACAAAACAGGATATTTAAACGGGAACGAGAGGTAGTATGTGTGATTCTCTTCGGTCCTGTAAATGGTGTGACTGGAAACGCTATAGGCAGATAGACTGGTTATTAGTTTTATTGTTTTGCGGAATTTGAAGACAGTGAGGGCTGAAGAATGAACAGACTTTGGCTTGAAAAGTGCTCATGTGTGCTGCAGTAGTGAGGGATAGAATGGTTTCTTGGACACACTGGGAATCAAGAGAGCCAAAAGTGGAGTCACATGGACGACTGCAGACATCACATTTAATTGTGTAATAATACTAGAGCAAGCACAATTGGAGCAGGCTTGCTGACCTCACAGCTGAAAGCACTATTTAAGGTCTGGCTACCAGATGTTCCAATAGGATCTCGCCAGCTGCTAGCAGAGGTTACCTTTAGTGTTTTAACAGGGAATATTTACAGCCTTATAGTTCGGAAGAGATGATTGCGCTAATTTTCTTTTCTGCCCTGCTGTGGAACAAGGCTGAAGCGTGGGGATTCAAGGACGGAGTGCTGCACAACTCTATTTGGCTAGGTAAGAAACAATTTAATCGGGAATGTTTTGCTGCAAAAGTCACTGTGTTTGTCTAACAGCGTAAAGATGAGCACCTAGCAATACCAAATTGAGCCATGCATTAATATTAGCACTGAAACTGGCAATCATTTTATCTGAGTAGTGACTGTAAGCGTTGTCCTTATGAGCTCACTATTTTTACTATTTGCCTGAAGTGCAAAGTAGTTGTGGAATATTTCATCTGAACGCCTTTTCCTACAGCATGAGGTAAAGTGAAAACAGCGTTAAATAACAGTTGCTTCTAATGAAGGAAAATGAGTGTGAGAAGAAGCATTTGCCAACAGAATGAATTACTTTCTGCATGAACGTACTTCAGATGCCTGGGGTCCTACATATGAAACTAAATGGTCTGGAAATAATAGTGATAATATTTCCTAGGTTTCTAGGAAAGTACGGAAATATATATGTTTTGGCCGTTGGTTTGTTCACATCATTAAACAGTGGAGGGAAGATTTCAAAAGGGCTACAGAAAATGCTGTGGGAGTAGTTTCTTGTACCTCAAGTGAGTTTAAATAGCTCTTAGAGTTCTTTTACAGATCTTTATCATTATCCAATACAACAGAAAAATACATTCAGAATACAGTCACATAAAGGATGGCGAAACAAAAACACACCCTGAGTGCTCCGTTTTATAGACAAATACTGACAAACTCCTTTATCCCCTCTAGAATGCTGTGTATTTCTTTAAGGATTTTAGGAATTCCTGTAGCTGGTCCATGTTTCTGTTGTGCCCAGATGTTTCATGAGGGACCAGGGCCACGCTCTTATTAGCTGGTGCCACAACCACGTGCCTCCAGTCCCTTCTCAGAGGACCATGTAAACTAGCAGGAACACAAACGAGAAGGAGATCTATATTGTTTTCCATTTGACTGCACATTTTTAATGACTTCTCTTTCCTTCGAAACTTGGAACATGCCTGCTGTGTCCCATAGTTGCGGAAGGTGCTCAGGTGGGGGAGAGCTCTAAGGGAGGACAGCTTGGCAGCTTCATGCACCACCTCAAGTGGCTGCTATTCAAAAAAAAAAAAACCAGGATGGCAGAGATGAAGTTTGTGTGAGAAACAAGCAAAGCTTCTATTCTTGTCTGGAATAACAGTAAGGAGACAGGGAAGATAAAAGTAAGGCTGAGGCTGTGTTGAGCCCTGACAGTAGGGACAGAGAAGTTGAATTTGATTCAGGCTGCGATGGGTTGCTCATGTTCCCTGCACAGTTCTGCGCTCAGCCAGCCAGTGGTTTTCTAAAGAGCGCTCCTGTGCAGCGCCGGGCAGAGCCGGGCCACAGACTATCCCTGGATGAGAACACCCTGGTGACGGGGAAGAGAGCCCAGGCACACACCATGCCGCTTGCACAGAGAATGGGTCCTGGGTGTTTTATTGCAAATATGGGCGTACCCACCTGACTGCTGCAACCAGCTGGTTTTAAACTGAAGGAGGGTAGATTTAGACTGGATATAAGGAAAAAAATTTTTACTATGAGGGTGGTGGAACCCTGGCCCAGGTTGCCCCAAGAGGTGGTCGATGCCCCATCCCTGGAACCATTCCAGGTCAGGCTGGACGGGGCTCTGAGCAACCTGATCTAGTTGAAGATGTCCCTGCTCACTGCAGGGGGGTTGGACTGGATGGGCTTTAAAGGTCCCTTCCAACTCAAACCTTTCTGTGATTCTATGTAGCCTTTAGAGGCTTCCACAACATAAATGAGAATTTGTGATAACAGCGATCATTTAGGCAGTTCTATGAATTGAAGTCAATTTGAACAAAAAATTTTCTAATTCTTTAAAATGAAGAAACAGAGTGTTAACTGGAACGCATAATAAAATTATGTTTTGCTACACCTTTAGCATTTACCGTGAGAGTAAATAAAAATAAACCGTGGGGTAAAAACTGATGACTTGCTCTAAATAAACAAACGTGTAAAATCTGGAAGCACAGTGTGCAACTTGGAAATAACCACTCTGCTTTCTTATCCCCATGACTCTTTTGAAGCTCCTTTAGAAACGCACCATCTACTGTAGCTACAGCAATGAAATTACTGAAACAACCCTCAAAATGCAGTTAATTGAATTACCAATGGAATTCAGTGACATTATATATAAGTGGTGACATTAGATATAAATGAAGAAAACTTTGGCAAAATCACAGCCATCCAATATATGTATCTTGGTATTTAAAAAAAAAAAGTGTAACTTGAACAGTAAAACAAGTAACCCCAATCTCATACTCACTATGCACCAGCATAAAGGCAAGACCCCCCTCTCCCCTGAATAAAACCTAGGAATGCCCAGTGACATCCAAGCTTTGCTTATCTCCTCTTCTTCTGACAAGCACTATCAAGACCAAACTGAAAATGAAGGGAAATTTCCAGTTTACCTTTCTTCCTCAACAAATCATGAGCACAAATATGAAATCTTCAATTAATGCTGGTCCAGAAATGCTCATGTCTTTTTACCTTCTTTCTTGTGACAAAACAGCTCTTGTTTTTGCAGTAAGCACACAGTCCTGCTGCAGCTGTCTGCATCACCTTCCTGTCAATGTCTTTCTTCTGTGAACGGAATGTTTTTGTTGCTCATTTTTGACACAAGCACATTATAACCAAAGGTTTATTGTAAACTGATGAGAGGATTGGAGCCGTCTTGCCCAGATATGCTCATACACTTATTTGAGTGCCAGGTCTTAGTGCCACGCAGTAGGTTTGCCAGGACAGCTGCTGCACTCTTTGTGTTCAGAATTTCAGCCCCGTTCGCAGACCCTGTGTCTGCGCGGTGTAGGGGCCGTACCTACCCCATTTGGTGGAGTACTCGGCGTATGACCCTGCGTGTTAGCAGAGGCCCCTGCCAGTAACTCTACATGGCCATCTTTTGCTTAAAAGGTAAATATTTCTTTTTATTTAGCATTTAGTATTTGTGTCATGCATTTTGATGGCACTTTATTAGGCCAATTTTCATGCTTGTGTGTTTGTGAAGAAGAGGTTGCCTACATTGTACCATCTCCTACTGCTGTGGGTGAGTAGAGGGTCACTGTCCTTGCAGGATCCTGCTGTCTCTGGACTTCAAGGAGAGATTTTAAGAAACATGAGTTGGAAGAAACATGTCCTGTCAGCCATGTAACCCGTGACCTTTTGAGTAAGAGCCACAGAAGAAAAGTGGGTGGAGAAATCCCTGAGAGAACAGTCCCAATACGCAGGTTTTCAGGCAAAGAAGGAAAGAATTTTGCTGAAAGTTCTCACTCTTGTCCGGGAAGAGGTGACTTCAGGCAGGTCAGATAATGAGAGCAGCCTTCAAGCAGAATCCCCCATCAGGGAAGACGCCCAGCTGAGGCTGGGACACGCCGTACTCTGTAGCGCTGGCCCCATGGCACGCGAAGGGTACGCATTTACAGAGGTCAGCGTGCAGTTGTGCTTGCAAGTGAAGACAATATTTCATGCAGGTTTACCTACACGGCCATGACATCACCTCTGTAAAGGCTAATAGCAACTCGTGCGGGTGGGTGTTCATGTGTGACTGTGAATATGTGTATATATGTAGAAATGGATATATAAATATGTAAATATCCACTAATAATTACTAAGTACAGTCGGACCGAGGTAATAAGTAAAAGAAGTATCTAGGTCTGGTTTTGCTGATGCATTTTATCTTTCTGCACAGCCTCTAATGGAATCAAGAGGGAGGGGGCAAAAATGCCACTGAAAGATCTGATCAGTTAATTAGAATATACTGTTAGGGAATACTGTATAATTAAACTGTGACACACCGAGCCAGCATTAAATCTCAAAGCTTGGTGGAGTACATGTGCGTGGTGCCTCTATCCAAAGGCTACTTTAATCGTGTTACAAAGGAATGACAGAGATACAGATCGGTGATTGCTCTCAGCAGAGTAACACCACCCGCCAAGCCGTTGCACGAAGGCTCAGTGGCGCTGCTGTTGGTAGAGCAGCCCTTGCAGAAACTGTGAAGAGCAGATCTTTCCAGCAATATTCTGAAAAACACGATGCTTGTCCATACTTACACATTTTAGTGTCAATAAGGCGGTGTAGATACTTTTCGAGGGGTAAGAGTTGAAGGCAATATTGCCAGGTGAAAAAGTGGGGAGAACAACCGAAAATGCCAAGTTTTTAGCTCCAAGAGCAATGAGCCCAAACAGTTGGCAATTCCCCCTGGGTCCCCGGTGGTACATCCAGCAGCAGTTGCACGGAGGGAACAGGGTGGGTCTTGCAAAGGTGGCTGCCACAGGGATGAGAGCTGTCACCAGCAACCATTATCGGCCATAAGGTGTAAGACGGCTCTTGCTTTGGCTGTGAGTGGTCACCTTTGCTGAGGTGACAAACCTTCAGTTCAGTGGCCCCTTAACTCTTTGACTCGGCAGCTGAGCTGATCCCAAAGACTACAGTCTGTGTTTTACAATTCACCTTTCAGTTCGCTTCCCGGTGAGCTGCAGCGATCAGTAACGACAATTCCAGGTTGTCCCGAGTGTGCAGTGAGGTTCAACAGTGCGATTTTCTGCAGTACTCAGATTTTCAATTCACATGTTCTGAATCCAATGCAATCGTACTGCAAAGAAGCCGTGAGTGGATTTATCAGGTTAGACATGACAGACTACTGAGTGAATTAGAAATAACACTTCTATGAATAATTTATAATTAAAATAGATTTTTTTTTTTTAATACAGCATGCCATTATGCCACAGCTGTTAGTTGTTGTGACTCTTCTTTGCAATGGCACTGGCTTCTTCAGAAAGGTTTTTCCACGGACTGCATGTTGTCCCGTGCCCACGACAGTGATGTTCCCAGCGATGCTGCTGAAAGCGGCTCTCAGTTGTCTCAGACTATTGTCAGCAATATTGGTTAGTTCACTGGGCGCAAGGCCAGTGACCGTGGGTCCAAAAACTACATTGGCAAACATCCTCCTGTAGCTATTAAGGGTTCTCACCATTGCTAACCACAATTCAGTGGTGACCATGGTTTTTTTAAAAAGTATCCTAACCTTGCCAGAACTACCAACTCTAAGGACGTCCCTAGAAAAGACATTCTTTTTTTCCCGTGGTACAAATAGCCACTGTTAAAAAGGTTTCCTGTTTTGCATCTTTTTTCAGTCACATTGACCAGTGACTGCTACAGACAGACATTTCTCCCAGATTATACTAAATATAAGAAAGAACTAAACAAAAATGCCGTTCAGATTAGATGTGCAGATTGGTTCTGAGACAGGTTTCCAAACATATGGCATCAGACAAGTGCAACCTGAAAAGATTATAAAACTTGTAGTAGTACTGCCAGTTTCTAGGTTTCCCTGGAAAGCTGCTTTATATTGTACTTGTAACAGCAAAGAAAAAAAAATATTAAGAAAGTGCATTAATTTTCTGTGCAGCAAAAATGTCAGCCAGCAATTGTTCTGGTCCTGCCCTTTGTGACACAAGCTCAGATATTTTTATTTCACATTTTTATTCCCTTTAATTTCTGCCTCTCCTCTATCCAAGTAGCTCTGATTTAACCTCCTTGGAGAGTCAAAACAACGCTCTGATTCATCTTACAAAGGCACTTAGAGTTAGATCCAAAAGTATGCTGTGATAGCAATCCAGACGGAGCTTCCCCTGAGCCAGATACGATACACAGAACTAGTGATGCTGACACCAGCCGATCGTTCCCGTAACTACTGCCTCCTGAGTGGTCCTAGGGGAGTCCTTCCCTGCATTTGTTGATTTTCTGTTGTTCAAAAACTCACCCAGCTCTGACTAGCTCTGTTGTTCAAAACTTCTCCCAAACAAAAACATACCTTTGGGTTGCAAAAACATGCCTTTGGGTTGGGAGGGACATATTTTCCTGACGCTTTCCAAGTGGCACAGCTACTAGCTGAACATTTTGTTTCTCTTCTCACCTGGACAGTAGCCCAAAGTGCCGGTCTTGGGGAAACTGCTGGAGGTGATGAGAGCTCCCCGGAAGGTGGGCCAGCTGAGACACAATACTGAAATGGTTTCTTGCTTTGGTCCCACAGAACGAGCAGCTGGAGTGTATCACAGGGAGTCACGCTCTGGGAAGTACCAGCTCACCTATGCGGAAGCAAAAGCAGTCTGTGAATACGAGGGAGGACATCTAGCCACGTATCAGCAGCTGGAGGCGGCAAGAAAAATAGGTTCGATAAAAATCATGGCTATTTGCTTCTCACATCACTCATTCGTAATGTTGCCAGTCTTGTGTTTTCAAGAACGTTAGGAACTCTGGGAGCGAGAGACTTGTAAACACTCTGGATTTTTGCCCAAGTTGCATGCGATTTCCCCCCTCCGTCACAGAGCATGACTGCGCTACCTACAGAGCTGTCAGGGATAACATCTGCACGCAGCGCTAGGCATCCCCCTGAGCTCTGGCTGCAGCACAGTCCCAGAACCAGCAACACCTAGTGGAGAGCCATCTGGCTGAGCTGGGAAGCAGCAGTACCTCCTCAGCTCCAGCACCTGGGGGCTGCTGGGGGCTGCAGCGGAAGGCCCTTATCCCCAGGGAGCTTCTATAGTAAATGTGCTTAGCTATTTTTCATATCATCGGTCAAAGATGTTTCCATGTATAGTCCAGCCACGTTTTCTCTGAGAGGGAGCGAGTGGTGTGCTCGGAGTGAAAAGCAGAGCTGAGTGAGGGCTGCACTGTATCTCTATTTGATTCCTAGTAAGAAATTATTAATTCATTCAGAGCGTTAGGCAAACAATTGAAAATATCCTCCACTCCAGAAATTTGCAGGCTAGGCCGTTGAGTCAGAAGCTGGCTCTCGGCACCAGCACACATGCAAAAAGGGTACTTTTGTCTCTTCTGAGTAGCTCATAGTCCAGGGACGCCACAAATATGTTCCAGTTCGTCTGGTGAAAACATTGAATTGGTCTCTACCAGACAGTGAATAACATTGCATTCTTTGGCTATTGTTTTTAAGTTCTCAGCCACAAAATGCATTAACAGGATCTTTTTGTTTAGCAAGAGATACTTGCGGCATTTCAGGTATTTAAATTTAAATTGAAAGTATTTTAAGTAAATACTTTGTTTTCCTAGCTGTCTTTTGTGTGTAGTATTTTATTCATTCTCAGAACTTAATGCTGCAAACCCCTGAGATATGATTGAGTAAATTTGTATGGCTTCAAAAGGGAAACAAAGAACACACTTCCATAACTCATCCAATATATAATTGGATTACAAATGCTGGTACAGCACTTAAGACTCACTACCCAGGAAACTACATAGTCCATCTGCATTTGATTTTTGTTTTCAGATGAAGAACCAATAATGATGTTGTGGAGAGCACGATGCAATGTTATATTCTGTGTTTAAAATTATCCTCTCAAAGTACTGTTCTTTCCTGTAGTTCAATTTCTTTTAGGCCAATTACATGCAAGTCATTGATCAGCTTGAGTAAAGCTTTACTTACTTGAATAAAAAGCAGAGTTTCTTGCCTGGGATCAATTTATCACATCCACGTCTCATTTTCTCCCTGTTGCAGGTTTCCACGTGTGTGCTGCTGGCTGGATGGCAAAGGGCAGAGTTGGTTATCCCATAGTAAAAGCTGGGGCCAACTGTGGCTTCGGAAAAACCGGTATTGTTGACTACGGGATTCGCCTCAACAGAAGCGAGAGATGGGATGCCTACTGCTACAACCCTAACGGTGCGTTTAAAAATGACCCATTGCTCTTTGGGTCTAAGATGATGCCTAAGCGCCATGCTCCCTGGCTGCACAAAGGCACCCAGGCTCTGAACGAGGTAGCTTCACTACCATAAATATACTGTCTGAGAACAGGGAGGGGCACGTATTGACGCAAATTTATTTGGAGCTGTGCACCAAGGCCCCTCTACCGTTACCTATAGCTGATCTGGCTGCTCAGAGCTCAGTACCATGTATACCTGGGCCTAAGCAAAGTCCTTGCAGGAACTAAAAATGTAATGATATGCTGTTGTTGATTAAAGAGGTAAGTAATATTTCCAACGTGATGTGCAAATGTCTTGTTTTGTATAAGAGCGTTTTTATTTAAATAACTAATCTGAGGTGTTTAACATGGAAACCATTTCCCAGATATTTTGCCTGTAAACAGGCTAAACTTAGGGTTAACCCTTATTCCTTCTCTCTTGTGCCTGAGATAGAACAACTTTAAAAATGCATGCCGTGCCTGGGACTGAAATACCTGACAGTTTCAGCTGCCGGCAATGCCTTGTGTGTGTTTCTGTGTGCGCGTGTAACTAGGTGAAGAAAAGTGGATCTCCAAAGCAGGTCTGGAGGCACGACTCAAACACGACTGTCAAGGCTTCACCAGATATGGAACATCTCTCCATCCCCCTCCAGTCAATACAGCGCAGATGACTGAAATACTGATGTGGCCACTGTTTCAGTTTAGCTTGATACCGCTTCATATAGCAGGGAAGACAGAAAAAGTAGGCACCAACAAGAAAAGCAAAGCTTAACTTTGTGCAGTGCTTGGCTACCCTACTACTCCAAGCGTACTACCCTGCCTGGCAGAGCCAGAAGTTGGAGTTGTCCATGACGTCTGTACAGCTGTGCACATTTTGCTTGTGCTCACGGGGCTTGAGCTTGTTTATGTTAGCTGGGCAGTTGTTAATCAAATAGCTCTGTGGGGTGGGGGACGTTCACAGATGTTCAGCATACAAGGAGAACTGTAAGAGAGACTACTGCGTTCATTATTACCACATGTAAACTGGCAGCCTGACATTCTCCTTTGTCAGCCTTCTCCTCCGGGAAGAGAGGTAGTTATTTTCCAAATGCACTGTTTCGTTAGACGACAAAGGGAAACCAGAACTGCCAACACTCAGCAGCTGGCTTGAGGCTCTCCCATTGAAAGGATATATACTCACCCTTGATGGACAGTCTGCTACAAAGCCTGGCAAGTTGTCTGTTTGCAGGTGGAGAAAAGCAGCCTGGGGGAACAACAACAAATCTCTGACTGCAGGGAGCCTGTGCTCTTCTCTAGGATGCTAAAGGTGTCAGGAGTGGAGTTGTTCGCATGTTTGAAACGTACATCCCACCTAGCAATGATCTGGAGCTGAAAAGTACAGGACTTGCTGACAGCGTACAGACTAAGAGGGTTAATCGGACTATCCAGCTTAAGGTCCCTAACTCACGTGCCCTGAATCACCCTTAGAAAGTACCTCCCCCTCCCCCAGGTCTGAATTTGGGGAACTACAACAAATCCTCATCAGGCAGTGTGAGGTCCCCAAATTGGTTGGTCCCACTGTCAGGGAGCTGCTAAAGTTCAAATGGCCACTGAGTCAAACCGGAACGAGTGGTTTTCGTCCCAAAGGAGACGTTCCAAAGGGAGTGAAGAGCTGCAGCAGTAACGGGAGTACGGCGCGATGTATGCGATCACTGGCCTTTTAAAGTTTTTTTGTAGCAGACACACTTTCAAGAGGTTTTTGAAGAAGAAAGGATGAAACTGAATGCCAGGATGACTTGCAAGTACAGCTGTAAAGCTTAGAGTCTGACATTGCCAGAAACCCCAAATGCCTTTTACATAAAACACTTAGCTCTGGCCCAAGGTCCACTGAAGTCAATGAAAGCTTTCCCTCTGAATTTAGTGAGTTTTGGATCATACCTCTTGTTTCCAAAATAACTGCTCCCAGAAGCTAAGAATGACTGGCTCTTCTTGTGAATGCTGAGTGCTTAAACATATGAGAAGTTCTGTCACGCTGGGTGTTCCTATGTGATTTTCTACTGATATGCTGGGTCAAAGTGCACAAAGATTTAAACCACAGCAACATCCAGAATGAATACTTCAACTCTAATGTTCTTCTTTTTCTCTTAGGAAAAGAATGTGGTGGAGTCTTCACAGATTCGAAACACGTTTTTAAGTCACCAGGCTACCCAAATGAGTATGAAAATGATCAAATTTGCTACTGGCATATTAGAGTAAAGTATGGACAACGTATTCACCTACAGTTTCTAGAGTTTGATGTTGAAGACGACATTGCTTGTATGGCTGATTTCTTGGAAGTCTACGACAGCTATGATGATATCAATGGCTTTGTGGGCAGGTAAAGCAATTCCAGCTTTAATATGCAAATAATCAAATGATGTAATTTTTTCCCCAGAACAGTACTGCAGAAGAACACTGTATTACCTTACCCAATTAGCACCTCTGATACGCCCGTAATACTTGTACCAATGGTACCTGACTTATCTTTCCTGGCAATTTACTTCGCTGTCATTAACACAGGCCTGTAAAGAGTGGCAGAGAATTGCGCTTTGCCCTTTTCTGCCTTGGTAAATTGCATGAAAGCAAGCTGCAAGGCTTTTTAGTTAGCTGCTTATCTTAATTCTCTTCATTTTACAGGAGGAACTCCAAGCAATCTCAAACAGTATTTTGTATTTGCTTTAATTGAAAGGAGGGAGGTGAGGTGTTAAACTGTTAGTAAAAATGTATTTAAGTTACTATTTGCTACAGAAGTAAAACCTTTTCTAACAATATTAGACAGGTGTTATACATCACTTCTCTTACTAGATTTAGTTTCCCTCTTTGCTTAATTCTCACTTTGTTTTTTTCTTTGATGTCATATTTTCTCTTGTCCTTTAGCATTCGTATTTTGGGATGAAGTACCTCAGTTTTCCAGAGTGAAAAATAAACCAGATAAAGTGATAAAAACCACTCCCCAATTCCTGCCACTTTTCACATCCTCTCTACAAATCACGTGTAGCAAAGCAAGGATATAGTGCATTTGTTTTGCCTTTACAGATCATTTGAAATGTTTTTCTTGACAGTGTTCTCCCTTTCTTAGTCTTGGGCCATTGTTCTTTTCCTTAACCCTGTGTTAAATTGCTTTTTCTTGTTTTGCATCATTTACTTCCTGCATATATAGAAAAATGTTTCCTGCATTTTTCCCTCCCCTAAACCTTACTAGAAGATAATGACAAGAATCTTTTAGGCAATTGCTTTAACATATAGAGGAGAATTACGTAGACTGAATACCTATAACCAGTTCAGCCCCATGAGCCACAGCTCCAAAGGAGAGTACAGCCCGGGAGCCACCGCTCAGTGTAGGTATGGCATATTTGCTGGGTCGTTTAGTCATGACCATTTATACTTTTTTTCCAGGTTTTGTGGAGATGAGTTGCCGGACGATATCATTAGCACAGGTAATATAGTTGCACTCTTTATGGTAAAAACAAAAATTCAGCCAAAGTCACCTGTTGTCCCTACTTTCTAATAATATCCGGTAAAGGTGTCCAGACACAGTCCCTGCCTCGTGGCCAGCAAGTCATAAACTGCTATTCAAAACTGCCAGCATGCTCCTTCATCAATGCAGTTCCTTCTAAATCAAGGTAAAAGAAAAGAAGTCTAGTTAGAAGATAACCAGGGTGCATCCTGCTGCCTCACGGAGGTAGTACACCTGCACACGTAAGGAGTTTTCACACAGGCTACTTCGTACAGCAGCCCTGTAATCAGTGACCGAGCCCTACCTACGCACACAACCTTCACGCACCAATTTTACTCATAGAATCATAGAATCGTTGATGTTGGAAAAGACCTCTAGGATCATCAAGTCCAACCCCCAACCCAACACCCCCAGGCCTCCTAAACCATGTCCCCAAGTGCCACGTCTGCACGGGTTTTGAACCCCCCCAGGGCTGGTGACTCCCCCACCTCTCTGGGCAGCCTGTGCCAGGGCCTGACCGCTCTTGCAGTGAAGAAACTATTCCTAATATCCAACCTAAACCTCCCCTGATGCAGGTGGATTGCTCTAAAGATCTCAGAAGCAAGCAAGAAAGAGCACTTTTAAAATAACTCTGAAATATCACATTTGTATGCCACCCAAAAACGTAACCTTTGTTTTCCTTTCTCTTATCCCAGGCAATGTTATGACCTTAAAGTTTTTGACAGATGCTTCAGTGACTGCCGGTGGTTTTCAGATTAGATATGTTACTATGGACATGCCTTCAAAGCCGAGTGACGGGAAGAATACAACATCCCAAGCTAAACCAAACTTCTTATCTGGAAAATTTGGTATTATGTGAGCAGAGTAATGAGATACACTCATTCAGAAACATGTTTTAGAACCCCGTTCAGATACGTGTTTCTTCAGACATTTTCTCCATATCTTTCTAACTTTTTATGTCCTGATTTTATGTAAGTTTTGTTAATAGAGTATACTAGGAAATAAATTATAAAATATACTTACATGAATACAGACTACTTTTAGGTTACAAGTACTGTAAAAAATCTGAAGAATTCATTGTTACCAAAGATTTAAAAATTATTTTTCTATATAAACTGGTCCTTCTCCTCATTTCTTGCATCATTTGAACAAACTTTTGGTGTGGCCATTTCAATTATTTTTAAATTTAATATGCTATCCTTATTTTCCTGCAGAGTAAGCTTATTCTAAAGATACAGAAATTTATCTTGTGGGTGGCCTAGTGCCACCCATGTAATTGTCTGAAGTCAGAAGACTGGCAAGCAGCATGGACAGCACAGAATCAATGATATTATCATCATAATTTTGTTGTCAGATGAATCAGAAACTACTCAGTGAATTTTGCCAGGGTTTCCTCATGCAGAGAAAAGATGTTCAAGTCCTTTCACTTCTCTGGTTTCACTTAGTAGGGAATGAAATGAAAGACTGGGCCATGGTAATAAAGCTGGTGAGATGAAGCACCAAAAGAAATTGCTAACCGAGTACCAGCAAATCCATTCAGAAGGTGCTGGTGAGATGCTCTATGTTGTTTACACGGGTTTTAAGAAGACTGTACTATTTTGAATTGATGAACATAAGTCATTCTCCGTATGTTTTTAACTTCAGTTTAAATTCCTCAGTCTGAAGCAGCATTAAAGCTACCTCTGTTTTAATCGTGTTGAGTTTCCAAGAAATTATTTTTATTTCCTGAGAACTTTTCAGGCTTTGAAACATTTTCCTTGATTTAAAGCAGTAAATAAGTTTTAAGAGTTCCTTTCTTTCGCTCTGCATATTTTCCTGACCCCAGATCTGCTGAAGTCTAATGCCCCATGAGAATCTTCCTGTGAATTATTTTCTTGCTTGGAGCATTGTGAATTCCTCAGAAAGAATTCTGCACAAGAGAAGAATCTTAAGCTAATCAGACCCATCTTTGCTTTGTTTATTCTAATTCTCAGTTCTTTATTTAATCTTTGAAATTTTATTGTTGTAATTTCACTGGGAATATAATCCTGCTTCCTGGCTATACTGGAGAACAATCTTGCACCTAGCACTGCAGCTTCTCTCCCTGTCAGTTCCAACACTTTATTCGTGCTTCATGGGAGCGCGCGCTAGGAAACAAAGGTTCGTGTCATTAGGTTCAGTGGGATCAAGCTGCACCTAAAATCTCCTGGTGCTTTTTAATCCTGCCACCTGGTGGTTTGAATAAACCTGCTTACATCCTCCTGTTATGTATAAAATGTCAATCCAGTTCTCCAGGATCGGCAAAAGTGTTTTTTAATAAGGAAAAACACATTAAGACAATTGTTACCATTTTGTTTATGACCTAGAGTGGCTTTTTGTTGGTTTGGGTTTCTTTTTTGTTGTTGTTGTTTTCTCTTTAATTGAGAGGCAACAGGTCTTGAACCAAGGGGCGCACAGAAATATCTGCCTGTCTGGAAACCCCCACAGAGCCAGAGGGTGACACTGTTTGGCAAGAGCTTCTTTCCAGAACAGGCACTCCTGCTAAGCATCTCCAACACCACTAAGAGGCCCTGCAGGTCACTAAGAAAGAAAGACCCTACCATTAACGCTACTGCTCAGGCCTATGTCTGCCCCTGAGAAATGGGTTTATCTGCACTTCGGATTTGCTGCCAGTGCCATTATTTCATATTACACCCACATACGCCCTGATGTATTCACACATCCGTCACTCGTACCCTCTCAGTGGCTTTACCATGAGATGAGATATACAGTGCACAGCTAAGTGCTAACGTTGTTCCACCTGGAGATGATGGTGGTGGATGTTGGGCAGCACTTGGTGCTACAGCCATGGCGGGGGGCGAACACCCTGGGTGCTTCCTGTTGCACTCACTTTTGCTCACCATTTGGAAATCCCGCACCTACTGGGGGACCCTTGATTAAATGGCCATCAAAAAAAACCCTCTAGAAATGGCTGTGGGGCTACACATTCCACAGCGTGACCAGGGACCCGCCTAGTGGATGAGGGAAAGGCTGTGGATGTGTCTGCCTGGACTTTAGCAACACCTTTGACACTGTCTCCCACAGCATCCTCCTAGAGAAGCTGGCAGCTCATGGCTTGGACAGGCGTACTCTTCGCTGTGTAAAAACTGGCTGGATGGGCGAGCCCAGAGAGTTGTGGTGATGGAGCTAAACCCAGTTGGCAGCCAGTCACGAGTGGGGTTCCCCAGGGCTCAGTGTTGGGGCCAGCTCTGGATGAGGGGATCAAGTGCACCCTCAGTCAGTTTGCAGATGACACCAAGTTGGGTGGGAGTGTTGATCGGATCGAGGGCAGGAAGGCTCTGCAGAGGGACCGGGACAGGCTGAATCAATGGGCCGAGGCCAGCTGTGTGAGGTTTAACAAGGCCAAGGGCCAGGTCCTGCCCTTGGGTCACACCAACCCCAGGCAACACTCCAGGCCTGGGGCAGAGGGGCTGGGAAGTGCCCGGCGGAGAAGGCCCTGGGGGTGCTGGCTGACAGCCGGCTGGGCATGAGCCAGCAGTGCCCGGGTGGCCAAGGAGGCCACCAGCCCCCAGGCTTGTGTCAGCACTGGTGTGGCCAGCAGGAGCCGGGCAGGGATGGGGCCCCTGTGCTTGGCCCTGGGGAGGCCCCACCTTGAATGCTGGGCTCAGGTTTGGGCCCCTCGGGACAAGAAGGGCCTTGAGGGGCTGGAGCGTGTCCAGAGAAGGGCAGCGGGGCTGGGGCAGGGTCTGGAGCACAAGTGTGCTGGGGGGCGGCTGAGGGGGCTGGGGGGGTTTAGCTTGGAGAAGAGGGGGCTGAGGGGAGCCCTTCTCGCTCTCTGCAGCTGCCTGAGAGGGGCTGGAGTGAGGGGGGGGCTGGTCTCTGCTCCCAAGTCACCAGTGACAGGACGAGAGGGAACGGCCTCAAGCTGCATCAGGGGAGGTTTAGGTTGGATATCAGGGGAAATGTCTTCCCTGCCAGAGTGGTCAGGCCCTGGCACAGGCTGCCCAGAGAGGTGGGGGAGTCACTGTCCCTGCGGGTGCTCAAAAACACTGTAGAGGTGGCACTTGGGGACATGGTTTAGGAGACATGGTGGTGTTGGGTTGGGGGTTGGACTTGATGATCCTAGAGGTCTTTTCCAACCTTAATGATTCTATGATTCTAAGACCCACAATATCGGGCCCTAAGGGATTCCGGGTTTACACAGGCAGGTCCCAGTGGAGCCGGAGCTCCCGTGTGCCCGCCGAGCAGCCCGTTTCCCAGCCACAGACACACGGTCAGCGCTGATGGGCTCCACCGCCGCGGACTCGCCGGCGCCGGCACCGCCTGAGGCGAGACACAGACCAATCAGCGGCGGGGGGCGGAGCCCGCCGGGGGGCGGTGCCCGCCGGGCGCGGGAAGGTATCCATCGCTCCGCGCTCCGCCCGCGCGGAGAAAACGCGTGGTGCCGCTCGATGTTCTCCGGCTCGACCGCCGGCCCCGCCTCTCCCGCCTTCCTATTGGCTGGGCCGGCGCAGCCCGGTCCCGCGCGCCGCCGGTCCCGCGCTCCGCCATCTTGCCGCGGGAGAGGTGCGCCGGCAGGAGCGGCGGCAGGGCCGGGGCTGGCGGCGCTGAGCTGCGCAGGGCGCCCGGCCCCGCCTCACCATGACCGCTCCCGCCGCCTACTCCAGCCTGCGGCCTCTGCTGGAGACGCTGGAGGACACCGCCGCCCCGCCGGGAGACCTCATCGACGCTCACCTCACGATCGTGAAGTGAGTGCGGGCCGCCGCCGCCGCCTCCTCACCGGGCTTGAGGGGAGCGGGGAGGGCCGCGCCGTCTGAGGGGACGGCGGCCGCCCTTGCCCCGCGTGGTTCCCCGCCGCCCTGCGGCCGGCGGCGGTGTGCGGGCCCGGGCCGGGGGAGCGAGCCCCGGGAGCCGCCGGGGCGGAGCAGGGAGGGAAGTGGGGCGGTGGGGGGGGGAGCTGCAGGGCCCGGGCTGCGTGGGCGCCGGCTGGAGACCGCGGGAAGCGGTGGGCGCCGGGAGGCAGGGAGGGAAGGCGGGAGGAGGGCGCCTTTGTAGTGCCCGCTCCTCCGATAGCCTCCCTTCTGCATTTCCTGGGGAAACTGCGGGGGTGGGCGAAGGAATGTCGAGAAGTAACTTTTTTTCCTCCTGAAAGAAGACCTGCAACTTCCCAACTGTATGGTTAGAGAGGTTAGGGGTTTGGGTGGTTGTGGGGTTATGGAATCATCCTGTCTTACTTGCATTTCTTTGTGGAAGGTGATTCTTAACCCTTAAGTGCTGCTTTTACCTGAATCTTTCGAATTTATTAGCGTATGCAATGGCGTTGTCAAACCAGAACCTCCCTGGACTGCGGGGGCTGCTTTCTAGACCTGCCTTTGAGGAATGTGCTTTTTAAGCTCATGTATTTCTGTGGAAAGTTTATCTAACTTCTAGCAGCAATTTAAAGTTTGCATATTCACTTTAAATGTGGTTACAAAAGTTGACAAAATTGAAAGCCCTTAATGGTTTTTTTGTGCTTCTTAAGCACAAAATGGGTCAGTAGTCTCTTCTCTCTTCCAGTATATTGGGACGTGTGTACTTTGTAACACTATTTTACTGACATGTCAGACTATCTGGTGACTGGCATTTTTGCTCTTTGCCTTCTTCGTTGTTGTGTTTTAGCTCTCTAAGGAAAGAAGTGGTTCTGTATTAACTAATTGTGTATTAGATGTTTAGAGTTATGTCAGTTATAACATGTTTAACCCGTGAATATTGCTTGTTTTCCCTTCTGCTCCCTAAAGTCGCTTGACGGGTGAGGATGGCAAAGATTTCACTGCAGATGTCAAAAAACACTTTCCTCAACTTTGCAAAGTGTTTAAGGTATGTCTTTTCCATTCAATTTTCTGTGCTTCAGTGAACAAAGATATGTTTAGGTGGTCAAGGCCAGTGGCCATTGTAAGACTTGAGTCTGATTTCAAGCTAGTGACACAGCAGTAAGGGTTTTTGGCAAAATATATCTTTCACGTTATTAGAAATTACTGCAGAAAAAATAAAATACAGGGTCTTGGATGTGTTCAGGCTGTGGTATGCAGTCAAATCTGATCTGCCAGGCAGAAAAGATAATGTGTTCTATCTGCCTTTAGAAACAGTTCAGGGAATTTGGAATATGCAGTAAATGCCAAAATATTTTTGAAAATTAACGTAAAGACTGTTCTTAGCCATCTTTTTTCCCCTCTGTTTTAGGTGTTTAAAAACAACTGCAGAGTCAAGCGATAATATGTAACAAGCGAAGAAGTAAAAACTTTGGATGTTTAGAACTTACTGCAGTAAAAATGTCTAAATTACAGAGAACAAAAATGTCTTCAGAACCTCAAATAGTTTTGTTAATTTGGAGCGCGTGAAATCGGGAAGGGTTTTCTACATGGATGCATTTTTTTCATCAAGTGTTTGCTTTTGTCAGCTCTCACTTCATTGAGCAGAAGTGTTGGTATTAAGACAATACTTCACAGCTCCTTCTGTAAACTGAGGCTTTATGTACTTTTTTTTCAGGCACACATTTCTAGTCAAAACCTGGAGCTAAATAATGCAGCATTACAAGCGTTAGGATTCTGCGTTTTTAATCCAAAGAATACATCTGAACTATCTGGTAAGCAGCCTTCAGCGTGGATGCTGGTAATGTGTGTGTATACATCAGGGTTCTTTATTTCGTTGTTAGAATATACTTCAATTTTGACAAAGTTTACAGTTTGCAAGTGGTGCAGTGGTTTTGTCTCTAGTGTGAGCAGCGTGATCAGTTCACTCATTCCATCTTGTACGAAAAAACCTGTAATTCTTTTTCATGCTGTTATGCTAATACTGTGTTACTAACTTCTAGTCTCATTAAAGGCTTTGGGAGCAGTTAGGTACTGGAATTAGTTTTGTGGAATTACTAATCAAAAAAAAGATGTCCAGGTGGAAAAAGAATGAAGAGCGTTTGTTTTTATTTGTAAAATTTGGGTATCCCTATCCAAAGTCTTACAGCCCGCATTCCTAGAAAGCGCTAAATCACTTTAAGAACAGGTCTTGCTACTGAGAACTTGAGGCTGTGCACTAGGACTGAACAAAATCGTGTGTGGACGTGCAGGGAGCATTTTTTCTTGTGATTGCTGTTCTGTTTATCGAAATTGATTATTTCCCTCATTTATGCTACTCACTTTCCAGCACACTCTGCTTTCCTATTACTCAGATTTTTAGCCTGATTTCCTATGGCAATGAGGAATCCATAATAATGGCTGTGTGGTCCCTCTTTAACTTTTTTTTAGCCAGTTGATAAATTAGTTGATTTTGTTAGAGAATGTCAGGCTTCAGAAATAATTAAGTCCTGGAAACAGTGGAGAGTTAAGAGAGGACAAAAACCATATGTACTCTTGATTGAGGAAGGAATGTATGTGAGTTTATGCTTCTCCGATAGTGAGGTCATTTACCCACAAAGCCCAAATTTGTAAGAAGTCAGGCTTTGTTAGTTTTGAGTTTTAAAGGAATATATGATTTCTCCATCCGTCTTCTTAGCTGCATTTAAGTCCTTATGTTAGCCTTATTCTATTTTGTGTAATGAGCTTGCTGTTACCTCAGTTACCACTTTACTGCCCTCTTTAATAGTAAAGCCTCTTGAAGACCCTAGAATGAATTTATACGTGTCAGTATAGCAGTGAATTGACCAAAGTGCTGCTAAATTAATTTGAAATCCAAGAAGTTTTGAATAATTAAGTATTTAATTTTTAGCTCTAGCGTTTTTAGGTAAATTTGTCTTCTAGCTTTGTTTTCCTGGTTTCTTATAAAGGATAGGTACACTAGGTTAATGGTATCTATATGAATACATTCTGAGCCTTTTTTTGCTAGCTTATTTTGAGAGACATTTCAAAAAATTGCCAAAAAGTAATGTTTAAGACATGAAATTATGACCATTGGGACTTATAGTTGAATGAATCTTTAATAATGTTAACTGAGCAAAATGACCTGAAACTTGCTAAGAAGCTGACTAGAATGGCACGAAGAGAATCTGAGTGCTGCGCGTTCTGCTTTCAGCCACTGAAATACGAGGTTTGCTTTCCATGGTGAACAGTGTTGCTGTAAAAACTTCAGACAAAAACGCTCGCACTCGGGCACTTTGGGTGATCTCTAAGCAGGCATTTCCTTCTGAAATTGTTAAAAAGGAGGTAAGTTTCTTCACTTTTTTTTTTGTGTTGCCTGATTTCCTAGGGAGATGAGGCTTGTGCAATCTATTGGTCACTCTCAACTCAGTAGCTTTTGAATCTGAAGGTCATTTTCCATCAAATTTGATGCCCAAATATAGGACCTAAATTTTGGAAAAATTGTAAGGGAGAAAAGAACTAACAAATTACTCCTTCTCTTGAATGAGAAGCTGCTGAGTAAGCAGTTCTACTAGATACCAGTGCAGCAGCACAGGGGAAAAATGTTGTGAATACTCCAGTTTGGTCAGAGCCCTAACCCTAAAACTAGACCCAGCATAATCCAAATACGGGACGCAGTCCTGGGAAACAAAATTTCATAATTCCAGCTCCTCATGGAAATAATTGTATTTAGCTGCTCGCTCTAATGTTCTCTTATTTCCTCAGGTGTCCAATATTATTTCTACCCTGGAAACAATACTTAGTAAAGGAGATGTACAGTCTATGGTCGTTGAATATGAAGCACTAAATGTTGTTATACGGTACGTGCACTGTGATAGTAAAGTGTTAAAATAGGTGCTTTTTTTTTTTTTTGGAAAAAGGTTGAAACAAATTTTTTGAATGCTCTTTGAATCTTTCAATATGTTTAAGACTGTTCTCTCAGTGTTTGGTATTACAGTCACTAGAACAGGGTGAAATCGTGTGAGCTATCATCTCTGCTTCTGTCTCTCTCCCAGTGGTTCTCCTGAACTGCTTCTTTTGCAAAATATTCTATTAGTGGTAATATAGCAACCAATTCTGACACAAAGGTAGTCAATATTTAGATAAACTGTCATTGCTTTCATTTTTAATGGCTTATTAGGAATTATTTCTAAAGTCTCATGTGCGCTTCACAAGTTACATTCTACGTTCTCATTTTCAGACCCTACCTGGTTGAGATTCTCAGCCCATTATATGGGGTTGTATTTTAAAATGTCTCCCTGGTGCTTTACAAATTTTACTGCTGTGTTTCTTGTAACACTGCTGAGGCTACTGTTTAATTCCAAAGGTGACTTTTTAGGACCAACACCAACAAGAGTGCGTTGTTTTGGTCACTAGAATAGTAAAATTTTATCTTTACTTAGTATTAATTTAATTTCTTTATCAGTAAATATATTGAGCTTGTACCTTTACTACATGGATGAGTAGTACTGCATGAATGAGCAAAGAGCTTCTGGAGAAACTCAAATGGAAGAAGGAGGTTCACAGTATGTGGAAAAAGGGACTGGCCACGTGGGAGGAACATAGGAATGTTGTCAGGGTGTGCAGAGATGCGACGAGGAAGGCCAAGGCCTGCTTAGAATTAAATCTGGCAGTGCACGTCAAAGATAACAAGAAGGGCTTCTTTAAATACATCAACAGTAAAAGGAAGACTGGGGATACAGTGGGCCCGTGTCTGAACAAGGATGGGGTCCTGGTGACACAGGATGCAGAGAAGGTGGAGCTACTGAATGCCTTCTTTGCCTCAGTCTTTACTGCTAAGGCTGGCCCTCAGGCATCTCAGCCCCCACAGGAGAGAGGAGAAATTGGGACAAAGGAAGACTTACCATCTTTTGAGAAAGACCAGGTCAGAGATCACCTATGCAAACTGGATCCTCGCAAATCTATGGGATGTACCCGCAAGTGCTGAGGGAGCTGGTGCATGTTCTTGCTGAGCCACTCTCCATCATCTTTGAAAGGTCGTGGAGGACAGGAGAGGTGCCCGAGGACTGGAGGACAGCAAATGTCACTCCCATCTTCAAAAAGGGCAAGAAGGAGGACCTGGGGATCTATAGGCCAGTCAGCCTCACCTTCATCCCTGGAAAGGTGGCGGAGCAGTTCATCCTGGAGGCCATCTCCAGGCATGTAGAGGACAAGAAGGTTATCAGAAGTAGTCAGCATGGATTCACCATGGGGAGATCATGCTTGACCAACCTGATAGCCTTCTCTGATGGTGTGACTGGCTGGGTCGACAAAGGGAGTGGATGTTGTCTATCTTGACTTCAGTAAGGCATTCGACACTGTCTCCCGTAGCATCCTCACAGGCAAGCTAGGGAAGTGTGGGTTGGATGAGGGGACAGTGAGGTGGACAGAGAATTGGCTCAATAACAGAACTCAGAGGGTTGTGATCAATGGGGCAGAGTCTGGCCGGGGGCCTGTCACTGGTGGTGTTCCCCAGGGGGCTGTGCTGGGTCCTGTCCTGTTCTACATATCCATCAGTGACCTGGACGATGGGACAGAGCGTAACCTCAGCGAGTTCGCTGGTGATCCCAAGCTGGGAGGAGCGGCTGATACACCAGAAGCTGTGCTGCCATCCAGCGAGACCTGGCCAGGCTGGAGAGCTGGGCCCAGGGGAACCTCATAGGATTCAACAAGAGCAAGTGCAGGGTCCTGCCCCTGGGGAGGAACAGCCCCCCGCACCAGCACAGGCTGGGGGCTGAACTACTGGAAAGCAGCCCTATTGGGAAGGACTTGGGGGTGCTGGTGGACAACAAGCTGACCATGAGCTAACAACATGCCCTTGGGGCCAAGAAGGCCAACAATATTCTGGGCTGCATGAAAAGGAGTGTGGCCAGCAGGGCGAGGGAGGTTCTCCTCCCCCTCTGCTCTGCCCCAGTGAGGCCACGTCTGCGGTGCTGCATCCAGTTCTGGGCCCCCCAGTTTAAGAAGGATGTGGAACTACTTGAGCAAGTCCAGCGCAGAGCTGCCCAGGTGATCAGGGGACTGGAGCATCTCCCTTGTGAGGAAAGGCTGAGAGACGTGGGTTTGTTCAGCCTGGAGAAGAGAAGGCTGAGCGGGGATCTCATCAGTGCTTATAAATATCTGAAGGGCGGGTGTCAGGAGGATGGGGCCGGGCTCTTTTCAGTGGTGCCCAACGCCAGGCCAAGGGGCCACGGGCACAAGCTGGAACACGGGAAGTTCCACCTGAACATGGGGACAAACCCCTTCCCTGTGCGGGTGCCAGAGCAGGGGCACAGGCTGCCCAGAGAGGCTGTGGGGTCCCTTCCCTGGAGACATTCACCCCCCGCCTGGACGCGGCCCTGTGCCCCTGCTCTGGGGGTGCCTGCTCCAGCAGGGGGTGGGACGGGGTGAGCTCCACAGGGCCCTCCCAACCCCCGCCAGTCTGGGATTCTGTGATTTAAATATTCTCTTTTTGCATCTGGTTTGAACTGCAAATTTGTTTTAAAGTGAAATAGTTAAAGTGGTGATTTGCTTATTTTATCTCATTTTAATACATCAGCCTTCTGTAGTGGAGAAGTTGGATATTATAATTTACTTAGTATTTAGCAACTTCTTGCATTTGGCTAATTGTACACTAATTCCTCTTCTGCAAATTTGAGATTCAGTAGACAATTGTTTCTGGAAAATCGTATGTTTTACTAAATGGTTTCTTTAAATTATTTTTATATAGATATAATTTTATATGTGGTTATGGAAAAGAATGTAGTTATTCTTAAGAGCGAGAGTTGTACCTGAAAATAAACAGGTACTGGGCTGTCAGCCAGCTGATCGATGGCAGCGGTAAGACAATGCTCTTGTTCAGAAGTCAGGCTGCTGACAGATGTTATGGAAAAACCTGGTATTAAGGAGTACTTGTCCTCTGGCTTTAATAAAATTATTTGAAAGGCAGCAGTTTTCCTTAGTACAGCAAACCAAACCCTTCGTAAGCTGCAGCGATAGGGCTTTGACATCCTTGTGCCAAAGAGGACACTAGCAAAACTCTAGGAGTTGGAGACAAGCTGGTTCCTACCGGCCGGTTTGAATATGTGCCTGGCACTCCCATTCCTGAGAGTCTCGTTGGCTTCTGTGTGGGATGGTGTAAGCATGGAACTGTTTGTCATGCTGTGCTCTAACAGCTCGGTTGGTGAAGAGGTGTAAGATAAGAACGCTTGACCGGGCAAATGGGCGTTGTGTCTCTGCAAAGCCGTGCTGCTTCAGGGCTTGAGCCATATTTCAAAAGCAGGCATACATTGTTTTCAACATAATGACTGCTGGAGTTGGGCTGGGCTGCAACAAACACGCAAGGGACGGTTAATATGCAAGCTTTGTACTTGGTCACTGGTCAGGAAGCGACGCTATGTTCCTTTCAGGTTCTCAAATCAGCTTGGTTGCTCTAAAAGTTGTGATAGAATAGAAAGGACAACTGTAAATGTCAGTGAGTAGTATGTCTGCTGGAGATTTATAATACCTATACTTGTTTTTGGCATCTAGCTTAATGGAGCAAGCTCCAGCCCAGATGGGAGAAGAGGCTGTGAGGTGGGCAAAACTGATCATTCCTCTGGTCGTCCATTCAGCTCATAAGGTGCAGTTACGAGGTGCCACTGCTCTGGAGATGGGCATGCCGCTGCTCCTCCAGAAACAGCAGGAGGTGGCAGCTGTCACTGAGCACCTAATGACCACAGTAAGTGGAAATTCTGTGCCTTTTTTCTGGAGATGACAGGAATAATAATCGTTGTTTGGGGGATTTTTACTTTTATTTACAGTCTAGATAGTAGCATCAAAATGCTGCCTTATAGTAAAATAATGTAATAGCAATTTAAATATAGGACCACTGTGAAAGAAAAATTAAGCTTCTGACAAGACTCATTCATCAGGAAAATAACTTACTGTTTTTAAATGACCTTTAAGCACTTGTATTGCTAGCATTAACTCACCACCGTCAATAAACTTAAACATAGTGGAAGGCTGCAATTATATTCCCTCCCACCCCAAGCTAAACAAGCCTAGCTCTTCTATTGTGAATTCTGTCCCCTGACCATCTTAGTGGTGACCCTTTGCTGGATTCACTCCAGTTTGCTAGTAGCTCTGGTATTTTGGTGCCCAGAGTTTGGTACAGTGTTCCAGGGATGATCTGATGGGTACCAAGTAGAGGAGTCAGGTCTCTAGGCCCTTCTTGTGCTTTTGCTGGCGCAGTCCGATACGCAGGAGCGCATCCCTGACGTAACATTAAAATCCTTGTCCCCACCTCTTTTTCTGCAGTGCTGTTATGTAGCCCGTGAGTCCTCAGTGGGTAGCAGTACCTGGGGTTTGTCTGCCTTCGAATTCTGTGAGGCTTCTGTCAGTCCATTTTTCAAGCTTATAACGATCTCTGTGAATGGTGGCCCTGTCCTCCAGCGTATCAGCCGATGCTTCCCCCCATCATCGATTGCGTTAAACCTTATCAGCCCTTGTCGACCCTTTGCAAATGGCACACGTGAGCTGGGCTCTGACCTGCTAACCGCCAACCTTTGAGCCCAACATCCAGCCACACAGCTTGTAATCTCACTAACTAGTTTGGTCTCCCCACTTGGGCTACAAGGATGCGAGAGGAGACTATGTCAGAAGCCTTGCTAAAGCTAGAGTGGCAAACCTCTGCTTCACTCCCTGCATCTGCAAAACCAGGTGTTTCCTCACAGAACTCAGACTGGAAGAGCAGGTTTTGCTCATGGTAAAACGATGCTGGCTGTTTGTAAGCATCTTCTTGTTCTTCCATGTGCCTAGAAATGGCTTCCACGGGAATTTGCTCCACAATTTTTCCTGGCATGGCAGTGAGATTGGCTAGCTTGTAATTCCCCAGATTCTATCTTGTGCATTTTTTTGTTTGTTTGTTGTTTAGGTTTTGTTTTGGTGTTGGGTTTTTTTTTATGGGGGGAAGTTGGCATAAAATTTGTCTTGCCCTACCCCATCGCTGGGGATCTCTACCAATTGCAGTGACCTCTCAAGAAATAATTGTGTGGCCTTGTTGTGTCATCGGTCTTCTTCATCATCAAACCCTGTAGAGTTTGATAGATTTGTGTACATCAGCTTTATTTAAGCAGTCCCCAACTCATTGCTTGTCTGCCACGGGTAGTGTCTGTGTGACCAGCAACAAAGGTAATGGGAGACAGACTGTTGTGGCTTAACCGGGCAGGCGGATAAACACCACGCAGCCACTCGCTCACGCCCCGGCGCCAGTGGGATGAGGAGAGAATTGCCAAGGGCAAAAGTTAGAGAACTCATGGATTGAGACAAGAACAGTTTGATAATAAGAAGGAGAATATTGTGATGGAAAGGAGAACAAGAGAGACAGAAGCAAAACCCAAGGAGAAAAAACAAGTGATGCAACTGCCCACCGCCCACTGACCAATGCCCTGCCAGTCCCCCAGCAGCCATCGCTGCTCCCCCTGCTCCGGCCAACTGCCCCCCAGTTAATATACTGGGCATGACATCATATGAGATGGAATATCTCTTTTGCCAGTTTGGATCGGCTGTCCTGTCTGTGCCCCCCTCCCCTCCCGCTTCTTGTGCACCTGGCAGATCACGAGAGGCTGGAAAAGTCCTTGACTAGTATAGGCACGACTTAGCAACAAGTAAAAACACCAGTGGGTTGGATTTAGGATGAGAATAATGTTGATAAAACACAGCACTGCACCAGCTACAAGAAAGAAAGTTAACTCTATCCCGGCTAAAACCAGGAGGCAGATGTTGGAGGCCTGAGAGTAAAGACAGAGGCAAGAAAGGCATTACGTACCTTGGCGTTCTCCATGTCTGTTAAAAGATTCCCCGCGCTACTCAGCAGCAGCTGCCTTGGTCTTTTTGATGAGGCTTCTCATGTTCCCCTTCACTTCCAGAGCTGTAGGCTTATTCATCTTGCCTTATTCACTGCTGAAGTTAAGTATGTTTACAAAAAAAAAAAAAAACCCCAAACAAACAAGGTGGTTATCAGAGTCACAGTGTGTTTTGACTTGAGAGTTAGAGATACTACAAGTATTTAAGGAAATGGATTTTGACTTGTTGGTTGCCATTATCAGAATAATTGAAACAAACTCTAAACTTCAACTAGGGAGGTGACTGGGTGGTGGCAACATTCAGTCGATTTGCCAGCAAATGCTATGTGGTACAGAATTAAATCCTTCTGATCTACAAACAGCATAGTTCCAGGGTGGTTGTGTCTCCAGACATTGGTATGAGTATGTAGTTTTTAAAATACTTTGAATGTATTTCTTGTAGAAATTATGTTTCTTTCTGTTTGCAGAAAATAATTTCAGAGCTTCAGAAATTGTTTTCTACAAAAAATGAGACTTACGTGTTAAAATTATGGCCACTGTTTGTCAAATTGCTTGGAAAGGTAAGCAGAAAAGCGGTTAAGTTTTACAATCATGAATCTTTAGGGGAGGAATTTTTTACAACATAAGTATCTTAATTCTGAACTTTTATCTTCAGACTCTGCATCGTAGTGGCAGTTTTATCAACTCATTGCTGCAACTGGAGGAACTTGGATTTCGTAGTGGCTCACCAGTGGTAAAGAAAATAGCCTTCATTGCATGGAAGAGTCTAATAGATAATTTTGCTCTAAATCCAGGTAGATTAAAAAAAAAAGTTAACCTGAATTGTTTTGACTGCTGTCACTTCATGTAACTGCAAGAGAGTGTTCTGTCTAATCGTGGTCAATACTCTGGTGCATACCACTGGATATCCACATTGTACATCTGTGGTATATACGCAGCGGTATATACTGTGTGTATATACATAAGTAAAATTCAAGTTGTGGGGTGTTTTGGTGTTTTTTTTTTTTTTTTAAGGAAAGTGACAGTTTGATCAGTAGTTTTATCTTAATTTTTCTGCTGGGAGAAATGAATAGAATAAAATTAACAAACCCTTGCTGTGTAATGCTTTAATTGATCCAAACAGCAATGACACAGAGAATAAAACATTCTGTAGTTTTTATTTGGGACTGTGTGGATTAATTGGGGAAGAGCAGTGCTGTAGGATTCTAGAGGTGTTTAAAAAAAGTTGCTTTAAAGGTATAACTGAGACCTGAACAAGTCTTTTAAGTCCAACCTGCGTCAAAACACACAATATTTAACTTGATTGTGTGTCCTGAAGAGAAGCTAAATGTGGGCACTGCTTAGTTTAGCTGAATTTAACTTAAATCTTCACTTTAATTTGTTTCTTACCTGGTCGTTCGTTCTGGTCATGGTTTCCCATAAATTAACAAAGCACTTGATTCTGTCGGAAGATAAAATCCATGGCCCGATTGGCGTTCGCTGTGTGTGTTGTGGCGTGGCTAATACGGGTCGCGTGCTGCAGAAGCAGCCTCTGTCAGCAGTTCCTTGTGAGTTGCAGGTGGGCAGGTTCTGATGCTGCTGAGCTGGCTGGAAGTTGTTCTCTTCTTTGAGCACTTGCATAGGATTGAGCAAACTTCTGTCCAGACATGCTGTAGCTACTTCTGCTTCAGTGGTAAATGGTCGTTAGTGGCCTCAGAACATTGTATTTAAGATCATTCATACTCATCCAATGTTAATGCACATATATTCAGTGTTAGGTTTTTCTAACACAGCAAGCAAGAGTCAATTTCCCTCTGTGTATGTTGGTGTTCAGTAGGTTTCATTTCCATCTTGGTATTGGTGAGAAATACTTGTCATTTCCAGGGTTGTTCTAGACAACAGTTAGAGCAGTGAAATAGTCGGAAATGTTGGTGTGTTTACGATGTATTTTAGTCTTGCAAATTGTCATTAATAGAATTTTAAGCTGAAATATGTTGGGGAAAAACCTTTTCTGTTGTCCTGTGATTTAATTATTTAATTGTGTTGCTTGAAGATGCTTTTTTTTTTGTCTTCAAGATATATTGTGCAGTGCTAAAAGGCTGAAACTGCTTATGCAGCCACTGAGCTCGATCCATGTGAGAACAGAGGCTTTGGCACTGACAAAACTGGAGGTCTGGTGGTACTTACTCATGAGGCTGGGACCTCAGCTGCCTGCCAACTTTGAACAGGTAACAGGAGGGAAGATAGTCATAGTGTACTCGCTTAGCTTCACACGCTTGACACAGGCGAAGTCCCCTCTTCGTTACCGAAACTTACCCTGTACCTGCTTTGTCCGTCTCTAGTTTATTGTTTTGTCTTAAGGAACCAAATCTGACTTGCACATTTGTGTGCTCTGTGTGTTATGTACAGCAGGAGCGCTTGGGACTATACGTGCAATCTTTTTACCGCTCCAAAAGACCTGAGAGCGTATCTGCATGTCGTGTGAGCATCTCGGCGGCAACCTCCAGTGAGCGCACAACGATAGTAAACATAAGCACAGCATATAAGGGCTGCTTTGTCCTTCCACTGTGCAAGTGTGTGCTTCGGAAAGTCTGCCATAGGAAAACACACTGAAAAGATCACAAAATATTTCAAGACGCGTAGAGAGAAAAATGATCCGGGTGTTTCATTGCTACTCACATTATAGCTGGGATGAACATAATGTTAGGGTTCTGAATTTAGTGAAATCAAACTTTGGGAGTAAAGAAAAAAATCTCCCTCTTTAGATAGAGTACAGTTGGATCATTCTAACATGAGTTTTTGTTTAATCTAGGCATTTCTAATTAATTTACCAGTATGCACATTTTATACAGCATCTTAAAAATATTGTTACAAGTACCCAGAGAAACTCTGAAACACCGACGCTGTGAACAGCAGTGCAGCCTATGTGGTATTGGCAACACATGGATCTTTGTGGCCTGTATGTGTCATACCTGTTTTCACTGAGGTTTGATATCTTCGCAGGTTTGTGTACCGTTAATCCAAAGTACTTTAAGTCTGGATTCTGCTGCTGCGTTGCAAGGAACTCCCTCGCGTTTACCAGCCAACCAAAGTTTAGCCTCGGCAACCCCTGCACAGAAATCAGGTATTGAAGTACAAACCTGTTTCCAACAGTTTTCTGGGTTGGAGAAAATAATCTGTTCTATTTCACATCTTTATGCATTTTCATTTGCAATGTATTATTATTGAAGAGAGTAATTAATTTTTCTGCGTGTTCCTTGGAGAGCTCAGAGGAAGTTATTTACATTGGGTAAAATTAGGCTGTTGTAGTCGGTATTTCGAGTTTACAAAATTGTGCTCATCAAATTGTGTCGAAGACCAGTTTCAATGCCCTGGGTTGCATTGTTTTGCAAGGAGCTTTGGTTTGAAAGTTTTTTGTGTCTTCATACCTGTGCTATTTATATACGCCATTCTCATTTCTGTAGGGGTTTTAGTTTCTGCCTGAATAGTAACCCCATGATCATAACAGATCAATAATTTTGGTGCTGTACATGTGAAATCACACCTTGAGCTTTGTGTCTGTCTGGTTTAACCCTAGCCAGCAGCTAAGCCCCACGCAGCCCCTCGCTCACTCCCCCGAGTGGGATGGGGAGAGAATCGGAAGAGTAAAAGTGAGAAAACTTTGTGGGTTGAGATAAGAACAGTTTAATAATTGAAATAAAATAAAGTAAAATAGTACTGGTGGTGGTAATGGTAGTAGTAATACTACTACTACTACTAATATACAAAGCAAGTGATGCACGATGCAATTGCTCCCCACCTGCCGGCCGATGCCCCGCCAGTCCCTGAGCAGCGATTGCTGCCCCCCAGCCAGCTCCCCCCAGTTTACATACTGGGCATGACGCCGTATGACATGGAATATCCCTTTGGCCAGTTGGGGTCGGCTGTCCCGGCTGTGCCGCCTCCCCTCCCAGCTTGTTGTGCCCCTCCAGCCTCCTCGCTGGCAGAGCACGGGAAGCTGAAAAGCCCTTGCTTTAGTGCGAGCACTGCTCAGCAACAACTAAAACATCAGCACGTTATCAACGTTATTCTCATCCTAAACCCAAAGCACAGCACTGTACCAGCTACGAGAAAGAAAATTAACTCTATCCCAGCTGGAACCTGGACAATGTCTAAATGCTGAGGTACAGAACTGCCTCTTTCTCTTCTCTGTATGGCAAGCCAGCGTTCATGGCTTGTGTAATTCTAGACTGCTGTAATTAGAAGCCTCACATAGGTTGTGTCCTAGATGTGTTGATCTTCATTTGTTCCCTTTTTTAAAACGAAAAGGTTCATCTTAGCTCTGTGAGATCATAACTGAGGTTGGTCAAAAAATGCTTTTTTGCACATGAAACTACTTAAACTTATGTTCAGCGTAAAAGTTTCTAATGGCAACCCCTTCCTAGCAGCAGAGTTACACTATATAACTAGCGCGTAGCGTAGTGTGTAACTTCACCTGTAACCACAACTTCCACGGAGACTTCTGTTCTGAAGTTTGGTGCCTGAGACTTTGCAGTCTTTGGAAGATATTTTTGCTTTCAAAATACATGGTTGTAGCTGTGATGTTAAACCCTGCTTAACTGGTGTGCCTGCCGATACCTGGCTGTTAGAGGTCACTTTTAGCCAGGGCTATTCTGTGACATGTTCTTTTCATGGGATTTTGGTCTGTTGGACCTTTCCTTTCACTTGATTGCAGGTGAAACATGACACAGTGGAATTTTTCTCCCCTCACTTAGGTCCTTACCCCTTTGCAAGTCCAGTCACACCGAGGATGAACTTGAATTCTAGTACAGCAGGAGTGGTGGTGATCCCTTCCATTCAGCTCCTGGGAATTGAAATGCTGCTTCACTTCTTGATGGGACCAGAAGTTTTAGATTTTGCTAAACAAAATAAACTTGTACTTAGTTTAGGTACGTGAGTTACATATTTCTAAGTACTTTTGCATTATCTGAAATTGCCAATTTTGTTGGATTTAAAGATTTAAAGACATCTGACATGCTTTAAGCATTTAAAACTGTTAGTTGTAATCTTCAATATATTTAAGCTGATTTTGTTAAATGCTGTAAGTACGCGTATATACTTGATTATTTTTAAGGCTCATCTTAGCAATAGACTGTGAAATAACAGATTTACAGAACACCTTTTTTGTTCTCCTAGAGCCTCTCCACCACCCCCTGATCAGTAGCCCTTCTTTTTTTTGTAAGCATGCCAGCACGCTTATAAACGCAATTCAGGATGGCTTTATTGCAGTTGGAAAAGAAGTTCCTGGTAAGAATTCAGTGGTGAAATTTGATTTCTTTTCTGGAAAATCAAGTGGGGGAGGGAAAACATAACCACGCTGTGATATTTCAGAGTTGACATTAAATAAATTGGTCTGACTTGGTTTGAAAGCTTATGACAGGTTTGGCTTACATCAGAGTCTGTTGTTGAACACAGTTTGTATTTTAACTGCGGTTTTGTTTGGTGTTTTTATTACAAACTGAGTAAAAAATGTTATGTTGTCTTGTAGACTGTATGCTGAACGTTATATGGAAGGACATAAATGGTTATGTAAAAACAGCTATTGAATCAGGTAAAAAGTGCATATTTTATGTCGTTGCTGACCAGGTAGGGGTTTGGGGTTTTTAGGACTAGACCTTAAGTAGTGTTTGCTTCGTTGCTGGGAAAACTTGGGTTTAGGTGTCATCAGTAGTTGGTTTTGAAGCAACAACTGGTATTTTTCATGATGCATGCATCTTTGTGTGAGAAATACAGAATTGTTCTGATCTGATCCAGTGAGGCTTATCAGGGAAGACACAGCAACGTACGACTGCAGGCGTTTTGTGTGTAGCAGTAAGACAAAAGCACTTCAACTGCTTTTTTTGCTGAAGAAATCTTCCCATTTCAAAAAAAAAAAAAACTGCACCCCAGGTCTTTGGTATGGAGAAATTCACATTCATTGTATTACTCAAGCTAATGTAAAGGCTTTATGTGACTATGGCTCCCTTATTCTTCTTTAATTGGATTTTCTTAGTAAATCAGTGTCTTTACAGATGGATACCAGTAGGTTGTTTCCTATTTAAAAAAAAAAGTGCTTGCTGCTCTGTAAAGGCTTTGATAGTCCAGAATATTAATAGTCTTTTATATTGAAAGATCTAACTGCAAAGCATAGGAGCATCAAAGTGCTTTGCTTGGACGAATACAAAATTTCACAACTTTTTTTAAGGTGATTAATGATACAAAGGTGTTTCCATTTTACTAATAAAACTTAGTAGTTTGTATTTAAATTTCTCAGTTTCAGTTACGCTGTTCTTCAGAGCAGAGACCTGGTATCCAGATCTATTAAGTATTTGGCATATGTTTATATACACAGAATTTTTTTGACCTTACAGTACATTAAGTTTTAAGTGATGCTCAGAGTGACCATTACTTTGTTCTGCTCTAACTGTAGATTTGCTTTATTCTAGGAAATAAGAAAGAAAAACAAGGGTCGGAAATACTGACTATGTTGCTCCAGGCCTTAAAAAACACTGTTAGGTCAAATTCTCTTCCTGTGCAGAGAATCCTGGTAAGTCGGGTGGGTTTGTCTGGTTTTTAAATCTCACTTCTTTTTGATGGTCTGCGATTGGCAGCAGCCTTCGCATCAGACTTATCAGAATGGTCTCTTTAAGAGACAGGCTTTTTTGGTGTGAACTCTAAGTTACGCAGCTCTGATCAGAGCACATAGTCCTGCTTAAGGGGTTCTTTCTTGAAAAGCGTTTTTCAGATTTATCGGCAGTGTTCACAGAATTGGGTACGTGGTTCTGCTGCTTTGAAGGACAGTTACTTTCACAATGGATTTTTTTCCTTTTTACTAATGGGAAGCAATTGTTACAATTTTGCTTTTATTTGTGGTGTTAGTTCAAATATTTGACCCCTCAGGAAAAAAATATTTACCTGTGTGTTCTTTTTCCCCCCTACTTAGTCCCTCATTGATATTACTGTTAAGGAATTGCCCCCAAAAGTACTGGGATCACCAGCTTATCAGGTTGCTGATATGGATCTTTTAAATGTAAGTCTGACTTCATTGCAGAACTTTGTCTTTATTTGTGTTGAAATGTATTAGGTTGTCATGGTTGCACAGATGTACAGAGCGCTTCATAAGTTGTGAGGGCCGGACAGTCCTGGGAACCATGTTATTCTGTGTTCCAGGATGCAGACTTTGTCTTCAGCCCTCACATCTGATCAGTGATTTAACCCTCTATAGTTAAAAAGGGATATGCTGAAAGTACTGTAATAGGATTTCTCATGTTCGGTCATGATTTAAAACGCAGGTTGCAGATACTTTGCGAGGCGACTGCACGGTCAGGCTACTTATATACTTACATACCGAAAACTGATGATTTGGGGAAATGCTCTGAACTCAGTAGAGTGAAGTGCTTTAAAGAAAGGTAGAAAGTGTTATTCCTCAGGAAAAATCAAATGCAGAGAAGCAAAGCAGAGGCTGTCGTGCTAGACAGCATTATCTCAAAAAAAAGTTTAGAAGTTACTGTGAACTGAAGCCTGGCCTTATTTTATTGGCCATAGTCCACTGCAGAAGACGTGCTGGTACTCCTTAGTGGTAACTCCTGTTCTGCTGTGGTCCTAACGAGCCCCAGCCAGAGGGCTGTGCTGTGCTCTGCTCTGTGTGCCACGTTGGCGGGGGGAAAGAGGTGATGGCAATCTAGAAAATAACCACAAAAATAACCTCTGGGAAAAGGCTGAAATGACACTTTTTGTGTGTGTGTTTTGTTTGGGGTGGAGCAGGCTGAGTAGGAGGGTGCTGCCAGTTAGATTTAGTAACAATTGAAAGGTTGTTTAGAGAGTTAAAATTGGATGGCAGTCACCTCTTCCACATCCACCAGTAGACAGGGGACCGCTTGTTTATTGTGCAGCAGTGGAGGCAGAGCTTTTTCTAGCCCATGGAAGTAGCTAAACATTTACATCGTTAGCCAGGGAGTGCATGGAATTCATCTGGAGGCTTTTAAAAGCAGACAAGTGTCTGAGAGAAGACCTAAGTGTGGCAGAGTAAGCGAATGCATCCACTCAAGCGAGTAGCGCAAAATTTTGTCTACCAGAATTGGCTTAAGAGCTCAGCTCTCAAAATTATTCCCAGCTTTTTTCCTGGGTGTTTTGTTCACGTTTTCCAACTTGGGTACAAGAGTCACAACTTTATTAAGGTAGTTGAAGCTTTAATTGGCAGGTATTAAATGCATTGTTAAACGCTTTAACATCAGCAAACCTGAAATACTCATGATGGATTTTAACAGAGGTTGTCCAAAAGGTGTCTTGCTGAAACCTTGAAATAAGCAGTTCTGGGGTGGCTCTGTCTTCGTTCCGTGTATCATAACACGCATTGGTTGCGTTAAGTACACCCGCCGTACTGTGGTGTGTGTAGTTTCAAGGCAGTGATGACAAAGTACTATAAAACTCACAGCCTTTTAAACAGAAGTGTTTTGCTTTGACTATAGTATAACTGGTATTCTGCTGAAGCACCGGGATCTAGCAGAAGCTTAGGTGTCCAGCTCTGCCTCACATTTTTATTTTGAAGTGCTAGAACTGACAATTCTTGACAACTTCTAATAATTTGCAAATTTCTGTCTTAGAGTTAAATATGGTATGAAGATACACGTGTAAGTGACGTAACCGTTTCATTCCATCGATGTATATGTTGTTTTGACCTCTTGAATTTCTCTCACAAGGGAACACCAGCTTTGTTCTTAATTCAGCTGCCGTTCCATAATAACCTCTTGGAATGCTGTGTAACAGATGAGAGGTACGTGGTGGTGTTTGTAACAAGCACCCCATAGTTTAAGACATCACAGAAATTTTTCCTAACCTCAGCTGAAAACCAGTGTCTTACCTATTGAACTTTCTTTTCTAGGTTCTTTGTCATTCTAGAAACGCTGGTGGGCTATGTTTTGTCTGGGCCTACGTCTCCGCTGGCTTTCAGTGAATCTGTGATCTGCATTATTAATCAGAGTGTGAAGCAAGTGGAAAATAAGGAGCATCTTTGGAGAATGTGGAGTATTGTGGTTAACCCGCTAACCGAATGGATCAATCGGGTATAGTGGCTCTTCTGTTCCCTTCCCCGTTCCTGCCTCCCAGGAAAAATCCCAGGAAGGCTTTGTGCTGATCTTTTATCTTAACGTATTTTCAGGGATTACATGTCTTGAAGTGATGATAAAATTACATAAGCCTTGGTAGTATTTGTGAAACTGGAATGTGTGCAGCTTTGTGTCCCTAACCAGGGAATGAAGGCTTGCAGCAAGGTGGGATGCAGGGCAGTCATGGAATAGTGATCCAAAGCGTGGCTTAAAGTGATTCCAGTCAATAAGAATGATTGTTCTTAAGTACAGTGTCCAGTGTAGTGTCGGGAACGTGTTTCTCCCTTTTTAAGATCATACATATGTTTATAGATGTGCTTCAAGCCTTCGCTCCTCAGCGTAGTCTTGCTGCTGCAGAGGATGGAAACTTGGCCGTTAGGTCCTCTTAACTTTTCATAGAATCATAGAATCGTTAAGGTTGGAAGAGACCCTTAAGATCATCCAGCCCAACTGCTAACCTATCACTGCCGAGTCCACCACTAAACCATATCCTCAAGCACCACGTCTGCCCTTCTTTTAAATACCTCCAGGGATGGAGACTCCACCACCTCCCCGGGCAGCCTGTGCCAATGCCTGACAACCCTTTCGGTGAAGAAGTTTTTCCTAATATCCAACCTAAACTTTCCCTGGGGCAGCTTGAGGCCATTTTCTCTCATCCTATCGCTTGTTACTAGGGAGAAGAGACCAACCCCCGCCTCGCTACAACCTCCTTTCAGGTAGTTGTAGAGAGCGATAAGGTCTCCCCTCAGCCTCCTCGTCTCTATACAAAGAGGCTTGTTTGCTCTGTGTGAACACGGAATAAATCCTGAGTTGTGACGTTCAGGATGTAATTAGAACGGCATTTCTTACTGATGTTAGATGTCTTGATTGGAAGCCCTAATGAAAGCCATGTGTAATATTCAACAGGTTCTGCCGATTGCTCATGAGAAGTATGGTGACTGACTAACCCTCGCGGAGTCAGGGTGCCTAGAAACCTTAAAATTTATGAAGGAGGTTTTAGGTGCTTTTAAATAGGTTGCTGTCATCATCGTACATAAGACATTTTCAAACTGATTGTTTTTATTCTTGGAATTACTAAGAAACAGTGCTTTTTATCTCCCTAAATGGTAGGATCAGCTTCAACTCTTGAAAGAACAGAGAATAGCTAATTTCAAATGCCACTGTCAGTGTAGCTTGCACAGCTTTTATGTCCAAAATAAATGTATTTAGAACAGCCTTACTTGTCACCTAAAATTCGCAGCTTCCTTACCCAGAAAACTGTTTTCCCATTGCAGACTAATGAAGTAAATCAGGGCGATGCGCTGGAACACAACTTCAGCGCTGTTTATAGTGCGTTGTTGCTCCCGATATCACACATCTTCCCCGCCCAGGAATTTCCACAGGTAACACTGAACGCATAAAGCTGATTAGAAACTATGTGGGGTTTATGAAAACTGTAAAGTACTATCTCATAATCTCAGAGTAGAGTTTTAGTTACTGGTACGTATTTACGTTGGACCACGGCTCCAGGGTTGGAGTTCTTGAGCTACGTAGGTTTTGACAGAAGGAGAAAACTTAAAGTAAGTTTTTATCTCTATGCACGGACATTGATATTTATAAACTTTTTCTTTCTGTTGTTAAAGCCAACTATGAAATCCTTGTTGCGCACTTGGTCAGACCTGTATAGAGCATTTGCTCGCTGTGCTGCTTTAGTTGCAACAGCAGAAGAAAACCTATGCTGTGAAGAACTTTGTGCCAAAATAATATCTGGGCTAGAAGGTGAAACTCCAGTAGTGAGTATAAACCAGTGATATTGAACTATATAAATACTATAGCAGATAATATTTTAAATTAGCTATAAGAACCTATTGTAAACTTTGATGTAGTACTTGCTATAATTTAAAGTGTTTTGGGTGAGACTTAAAGCCGTAACAACATTCCGTTAACTAACGGGAGTTGGAGTTAATCTAGAAATGGATTGAAAGAAGAGAGTAAAAGTAAGAATAAAGCTTAAATATAAAATAGCAGTTAAGCAGTCTTTGGATTTGTCTTCTAACTATTTAAGTAATACTGGTTTAGTGAAAACAAATGGTAAATACGATTTGTCTGGTTGATATCTGTGTGTATATAAAGTGACTTCCGGCTGAATTAACAAATGCCTCAAAACCAGGCACTTTGATTAGGAAGGATAGATAGCGCTGTAGCATTCCGAGAGCGTAACTTGCTACATGCCTGGTACCGTCAACCTCATACGCTAAAATTTAAAGACTTTCCTTCAAGGCTTTATAAAAGATAGAGGTTTTGAAAGAGGAAGCCTTTCCATTATCTGTCCTGCCTGTTTGCGAGCCCTCATCGTATGGGGAGATAAAGAGTGTCTGTAGGTGTCAGTGAACAGGAGCTTTGGAACATAAAATCCTTCGAAGTTGACTGGCTTTTGAAAAAATGCTGTGAAAGGAACAAATAAACAGATGAGAAAGGAAAAATGGAATTTGCAAACATGGAGTTTGGAGGATTGCATCGTTGTAACTTCCTTTGGATGCTGCTGTATCCTGAGGATAAACCTCCGATTTAATTTTCAAAAATTAATCATTATTAACCAAGCCAAACTTAAACGACTTAGAGCTTCATTATGTAAGTTGTATTGAAACTAAACTGGGCTTTTGGCCCGCGATATCAATATTCCTTTTAAAAGGAAGGGTTTTTTTTTTATTTAGAAGAATTTGTGATAAATTGGAGGGGAGGAAAAAAACTCAACCCATCTTTTTGTATGTACTATAAATCGATCGTGCTTCCTGAATGTTAATGACAACCGTATCGCTCTGCCTACAGTGACTTTCTGACAATCAGGCTTTGTACAGTAACTGAACTCAGGCACACCCTGGCATGTGGTAACGTGCTTCGCTAGACAGCCAGTATCTTGAACCTTAATGTTTTTGATGCATCTTGTTAAATCTAACACCGTCTTAGAGCGGCCTGTTACTGTTTTGCTTCTTTAGATCGTATATATGCTTATGTCTTATTTGGATAGAACGGGAAGACTTCAGCTTGTGTACATGCGTATATTTAAAATGTAATCTTATCTGAGTCTTACCTGATAATGCAGACAAGTTTCATCCACTTTCAAATGTAAAAGCTGTTTGTATTGCTGTCCTTGAATGGCCAGCATGGTGGTTTTTTCCTGTTGCTGTTGCTCTCTTGGGCTTTGACTTCTGTTTCCTCCGCAGATGTTTTCAATGATGGATGGTCTCACCCATATTATATCGGTTATGGTTGACTGCATCAACTTTGCACCGTATGGTACTAAATATCAGCCCAAAATCAGATGTAAGAAAATACTTGAATATTGGGGGTTTCTGTGTCCTTTCTTCCAGCGTTGGTTGAAATTTAGAGTTGTTGTTAGATGCAGAAGTGGTTACATGTAAGCACTGAAGGGATTGACAAAAAAAGTCATAAAAAGGAAAGAAAAATACCATCCAGTAGCATATTTGAGTATCGGATCTTTCCTATTTGTCAAGCAGTTGAGTAGTTACTGCAGAGCCTGACAAAACGCATCTGAAATGGATGTAAATGTCGAGGCCACTTCTCAGTTTGCTGTAAAACGCCACTTGTTTCTGAAGCCGTAGTTGATGCTGTGGCTACAGGGTCATTTTTTGCATGTGGAATCTGCTGCTTTTGCTTCGTTCAGGCGTAGTCTGAAGCAGTAGTGCTTGATCATAACCCACAGTGTAATTACAGAATCCCTGCCTAAACCGATGAGGAGCAGTAAACGTAACGTTTGAAAGGCTGCTGCTCCTGAAGCCACTTGGCATAGAATAGTCAAAAGAACAAGTTTAACAAATACAAAAGGTCATTATGTTCTTTGTTCTATTTTCTACTCCCGACTACAACTATTAAAGCCGAAGTTATTTACAAAACAAAGTTTTTAAAAATTTCTCTGCCCCATATGAATTTGTTAAAGCAGTACGACATAGCGTTGGGCTGCTGAGAGAACGAAATGCTTTAATTGGAAATGCTGATGAAGAAAAACGTGATGGAAATTTCACTTAAAAATAAACGAACTAATAAAACTTCCCCTTCCCTCCTCCTCACCTGTTCCAGAATTTCTGTGTATCAGCTGGTGCCTCTGGAGCGGTTGCTGTCCTTTTGCAAATAGGCACTAAAGATACGTGAAAGCTTAGTCATTTGTGCGACCAACCATAGCTATAAATCAGAGGAGTAGGAATTGTAGCTGTAGTGGTATGATGAAGTCATGCATTAAAAATGAATGTCTTCTGTTAGGTCTGGTTTTAAACTATCTGTAGATACAGTTTGGGAATCAGAGTTCCGTTTCTGATACGGACAGAAAGTTCAGATGTGTTTTGTTGTGATGCACGTTGGTTAGATGGGGGAAAAATATAAAATTTCTTTGTTAGCTCCACAGACACCTACAGATTGGTCTAAGAAGAAAAAGGAACCCCTCGGAAAGCTTGCCTCTCTATTTAAACTCCTGGTGATGTTACTAAACTCTTTCCATGTGTTCAGTTCCAAAGAAATCTGTTCAGAAACATTGGTCTCTGTTGGTCCTTCAATTATTGCTGCTATTCACAACATCATCAGCCACGTTTCATTGCCTTCAGTGATTGGGACTATGTTTGCAATTTTTTCAAAACCCCTGGCAGTGTTTTATGAAAAAACAAAGTGAGTATTTTAAGAATGGTTGGAAAACTGGATTCATTGTATTGCTTCATATTGGGGAAATCTTGTGCGGTCTGTAGCGCGCCGTGTATTTAATCATAGCTCAGGGGCTTTCAGAGCTTTGGCACTAACATGCTGTGAATCTTCCACTCCTGCCAAGCCTCTGGCCTTTGAGAGCACCACGTCTTTGGCTAGACTCAGCCTAGCTAGCAGGTACCAGTTCTGCCGTGCGCCCCGACACCGAGAGGGATCGGGCCTGTGAGGGAGTCACTGAGGGCTTGCGGTTTTTCGTGACGGCCGCGCGTGACCTGGGGCTGCCGGGACTGAGCGCGGGCTGTGCGGGGGCGCCTGGCCGCCGCGGTGGGTGTAGCCGGGGAGCCTGTGGGCAGCCCTGCCCTCCGGCGACTTGCCGAGGGGCTCAAAAAACCGCACGTGCGAGTCGCAGTCACGTTGTAATACTCTTCTGTAGAGATAAAACCAAACCTGTGGGATCGTACAGGAAAGGAAACCTGTAGGACTTCTGAAAGCTTGGTATTTAAAATTGCCTCTTTGGAGCGATTGTATTGTCACCTCCGCAAGAGTGAAGTGCTTGGTTTTCACCTGCTGTTCACTTTCACTGCGGTGAAGGTATTTATTAACAGTAATTTGTGTTCTAGCGGGCAGGAACTGTGTGAGGTTTTGTAGGGAAGAGAGAAATCCTAAGTTGAAGTGCACTAAAATCCTGTAAGTTTTCAAGCAGAGGGAAGTACTGAGTAACACTGGTTGCTCTGCACTTTTTTTTTATATGGCTTTGCTTTTTTATTTTTCAGTTGTTGTCAGCTTCTCTTCCCAGGACATGATGGAATTATTAGGGGCTTGGTGGGAGGGGGCTGGCAGAGGCTTGTCTCCAGTTTGTTGGTGATGCGAGAGGTGTACGCTTTGCTCAGGATAAGGGAGAGAAAAACGGAGTACGGCTTTGAGCATTCTGGGAGGAGGGTGGGTAGGGTAGGATGGGATGGGATGCTGCTGGTCAGCCCCTAAATGTTTTTTGGAAGCTTTTACTGAAACCCAAAGCAGGGCTGCTACCACTAATCTAAGATTTACCCGGAGTCCTTTTCTCGGAGGCAAGAATCCACTTGCTCCTGTGTAAGGCTGAGTTGAACGCCGCCTCTCTCCATCTCCCATCTCATCCGCCGTTGTTTGAGCATTGTCTTTTTAAGAATTATTCATTAAGAGGGAGAAGCGAGTGCAGGATATGATTTTTGAAGGAAGGCATGTGCAAGCAAATACAGGTTTGGGAACCTCTTCGGGTCGGAGGTCGCAGGCTTCTAAAGCCAATTACTAAAGGCAGTTTTCTCGCATTCTTCAGGATGGTGCAGGGGCTTTACTTATGTGAAATTACTTAGTTTAGATGGTGCTTCAGCTTTTTAAGCAGATACGTGTGGGGCCTGGGAACTCTGGGGAGAGTTAAGAGCAACAGAAAGGCAGCAGTTAGACGTTACTTCGTAAGAAAACCTTTAAGTTTGTACTAATTACTATTGATCTTTTCAATAGCTCCTCTTAAACTTGGCGTATAAGTGCCCGTGGGGGTGTTAAAGGATAGGCTTACTTGAAACTGCATCAGGAAATGGTTTAATCGCCCAGTGGGAGGCTTGTTTCCACCACATCATTTCATCACTTGTATACTAGAAACAGTGTGCAGTGCTCGATTGCGTTATGTGTTTAATTCTTGTGCTTGGGATAAATGAGACAGCAAAATATAACTTTTTTGTTTGTTTTGGCAGGCTTGCTGATGTATCTAAAGTATACAGTAATCTTAACCACAAGGTAAATTTGCTAGAGAAATAGCTGGGGTTTGGGAGAAATGTCTGACACAAGAGTTTTGCCATTCATCCTGTATTCTAAAAAAAAATGTAAAAATGAAGGAAGAGATTTAAATTTTTAAACTATTTATTTTTCACTAAAAAGGCCGCTGAGGGGAGGACCACTAAGCTTAGCTATTAGACTTTCCGTGTGGTGTGGCATTTAAATGTCTTTGTCCAGGCCATACTAGTCGATGGGATAATGACGTTTTAAGTAGTGTTTTAAACTTTTAAATAGTGAATGTGTGCAAGATTTGAAATTAAAAACCCTCTTGTTTCTTCTCTCCATCAGCTTGAAAAACTACTGGGCGAGATTATCCTGTGTTTGCAGTCTCACTGCACTGGCTCTTACGACAGCGAGCTGCTGGAGCAGCTCTCTCCGTTGCTCTGCGCAGTATTTCAGCATAAGAGCAAACAGATGCGCAACCAGTGCGCCCACTTCTGGAACGCAACGTTTGCTAAGACTACGTCGTTAACGTATCCTGAAGAGTTAAAGTAGGATACATTTCTTTTCTATATTCCTGTATTTTTAAAGGAAGAGATCTTGGGTTACGCACAAATGAATTGGTCTCGTTCTGGTTACCATTTATACTCCTTTTCTGCAAGCTGGGGTATCTGCTGCTCTTGTTGTCCGCCTTCTCCCCCACCTTCCGTAAGTTTAAAATTCTTTTTTGTTGAGCAGATCTGTGTTAAGCCAAGCCAAAAAGAAAATTCCACTCTTGCTGCCCGCTTTTGAAAGCGTGGGGGTAGCTGAAGAATACAGCGGCCCGTTCTCTGACTCGGTAAGTGTTTTGTTGACCCCAACGGCCGCTTCGTTGTGTGTGGCTTGTTGGGAACAGCTCAGAAGGCAGTGGCAAGGTCAGTTTTGATTTTTAGTGTGGTTGGCCAGCGCTTGCTTTGTGTTTGGAGTGATGAGCTGTGCTGGGTAAGCACCATCAAAAGACTGAGCTGGTTCGTAACAGTTTGTGCATTTTAAATTTGGGGTCTACTAGCTTGTTTGAAATAATTAATTTTTTTAAAGTTGTCCTCTACGTAATTTAGAGGAAAATGGGAGTGTGGGACAGTTCAGTGGTAGGAATTAATGTATCTTGGAATGGGTTTGTGAGCTTTGGAGTTCTGCCATACAATGCATTCAGGGTATTTCTGTTTGAATAGACGGAAGATTCACAGCTGGATGCGAAGATCAGTGGAATGGAAGTAAAGTTGGGTCAAAACCGATACCCTGCATTGGCACAGGCGAGTGAACTGAAAAACGAAGTAAGAGACAAGTCCAGTAACATGCAAGTAGCGTCTGCAAAGGTAAGGCGTTTGCAGATAGGTGTGACGGAGCCCAATCCCTTATGTTCTGCCGCAGAACAGCTAGTCTGCTGCTGTAAATTCTCAGTAAAAAATAATGCACTTGGTGATGCTGGAACGCTTTTTGTGCAAGCGTAGGCTGTGCGGCACACCTGAATTACATTTTCCTGTTTAGAATTCTTCGATAAATTCAGATTTCTGAGTTTTAAGAGGGATCATTGAAGACTGTTTGATGGGTGGGAGGAGCAGCAGCCGGATACAACATTCACGCCTCGGTCTGGCTGCAGGTTGTGAGAGGTTTGGGTGTTGAGGTGGATCTTGGTTTTGGTAGACGTGTGCTGCACGCTGACCTGCACTAGGGGGAGAAGGGTGCTGCATTCGTAAGGAACCACTGGGTTAGTAAACAACAGGAAACAGCAGTCCTCCGGAGTATGGAGGTACCTGTGCCTGTTACAGGCTTGGAATGCCAAGAGACGAAAGGAAGCGCAGAAGCTGGCTTAGGAGCACGGAGGAGGGGTTGCAGGATCTCTCCTAGGTGGTGCTGGGGGGTAAAAAACACACGTGAAGAAACTCAGCACCTACTTGAGGGAATTGTGCCCATCGATAGGCTGAAAGAACTGCGGTTGTTTGAGAACTGTTCCCCTTAGGGTGGCTGTATCTGAACAAGGAAAGCACTTTCAGTTCCTCTGTTTTGTTTCTAATCTGGGTTTGATGGGTTTTTTTCCTTTCTGTAGTTGAAACTGGAATTTTCATCCCCGAAGACTAAAAGTGGGACGCCTTTGGAAGAGGAGAAATCTGTTGATTTTGTGTTTATTCCTCCAGAAACAAAAGCAAGAATACTGACAGAACATCAAAAGGAAGTGCTTAGGTCAAAGAGGTCTGTAATTTATTCTGTTTTAAACTTAATGTGAAATGTAATTACATCGACATAACTTCAGTTCCTGTATCTCAGACTGTTACAGGTAGCTCTTACTCCTCCGTACAACTTATAAGATTTAAAGCTAACGAAATTCCTTGCTTTACTAGTTTAAAACAACCAAATTACTCTCTGATCTGCCTTTTCTCTTTTGATTAAATACACTGTTATCTGTTAGGAGATTGGTCATTTGGGGTTGACATTTTTATTCATGACTCATGTGCAATGTGAAATGGAAGATCTCATTTTTCTCACATCATTGAAATGAAAGGGATTTTTTCACCTGATCGGAAGGAAAGACTTCAAAATTTGAAGAGAAGTCTTACGTCAACAGCATATCAGAAACTGGGATGTTCTCAAGACTCATCTTAATTGCAAGGGAATCTTTAGAATTACCCTCTTTTTCATGAGAAAGGAATACTGGAGTATTTTCTGTACTTGGGCAGCAAAAATGCAGTGTAAGGAACATTGTGTACGTGCTGCTAGACAGGAACTCAGTTGGGTTATGCAGTTAGCATGTGCTGATGAATTCTTTGCTAGTGGGATCCTAATCACAGCTTTTATTTTTTTCCCCAAAAAGCATGTTTGAAATTAAAGGTTCAATGCAACTGAAAGTAGCGGTCTTGGAACAAGGAGGTAAATCGCGCTCTGCAGCCGCCTTGCGGTTTGCCAGCTGGAGCGCCAGGGCATAGCAGCCGGTTGCAATGCCGTGCCTTCTCTGCCCCGCTGTCTGTGCGCAGGCCCTGCTCACGCGTGGTGCCGTTGGAGTAGTCTTGAGAGTTTGGAGGTTTGGTCCACTCCGTACAAGTATCCGCTCGCTTGTGATTAACGCATTGTGCTGCCCTATCCTTTAATTTTTTAAATTAAAAGAAGAGCCTGACGCACCGATTCTGGGTTTGTTTCAGGGTCGGTATTCCTGCCATGTACAACAATCTGGACGCATCGCAAGACACTACCTTATTTTCCCAGTACACTCAAAGTCAGGAAGATTCTTTGTAAGTAAAGGTGGCCAGTGTATACCCTAAAGGCCTCCCCCTTTTCTGCTACGCTTCTAACTTAAGTAACTTCTGTTTTAGGGAAAAATCATCGTTAATAGAAGACGCAAAAGAAGATGCTAAAAACAAGCCTCAGGTAAATTTTTCTTGTCTAATGGTAATTAAGATGTCAGAATTATAACTGTACCGCTGATGGTTTCTTCCTATTAGTAGCTCTGGTAACAACACTCTTTGGGTTTGGTTGCTGGTTATGGTACGGATTTAAGCTTGGTTTGGAAACTTCAAAAAAGAAAACGTACGCCCAAATGTATCGGCTCAGGAATAATTTCCTTTCTCTGTATTGATTAACCTGTAAAACTCTGGAGAATATCTTCTTTTTCTTGGGGTGCCTCTTCTTTCCCCCCATGCCTGAGCAATACTGGCGCAGGCCGCGTGGCTGTAGAACACCCTGATGGCTTTGGGGTCTCTGTTTCATTCTCACCAGCACATTTGAAGTAATACCACTGCAGCGTTCTTTGTGCTGTGTCCTGCTTTACAAAATTCCCACTAGAAAGGGCCAGGCATTGAGCATTTTGACTTCATTTCAAAATGGGGGGTTTATATAATTGGTTTTAGTGAGGGTGTGTTTGTTGTTACACAGCCGCAGGCATTAGAGGGACTTAGGGATCAGTCGGGTGTACACGCTGCCGCTGACTAGTACGGTATCGGGGCAAAAATAGCCGAACGCTGCAGCACAGACTTGCCGTGACTTGCTACGGAGCTGTTCTATGAACTGTTTAATTGCCTCGCTTTATGTTAGGAGCCATAACTTCTCTTCTGTAACCCTTTTTCACCCCCTAGCAGATGCATTTGGTGTGCATCATGCTTTTCTGGAACTATTTTTACATTTAAAAGTGAATGTGACTTTTTTAATATTGATTTTTATATTCCTCTAGTGGGCCATGCTTTTAAACCTCTTAGCTATGTTTCCACATTCTGAACTGCTTTTGGATGAAGCTCTAAAGACTTGAGGGGGGCTAAATAGTAGATTTGGGGGCGGGGGGGGGAACATTGTAAATCCTAAATATAGATCCGCTCACTTTTGGAGAGGAGTTGGCTAAACAGCTAGCGTGATCAACTGTAGTGCCCAACAGACAGTAGGGAAAACCTGACAGCAGATTTTTCATTTAAAAAACTGTTTTAGTAGTAGGTTTGTTCATTTACGTTTTGCAAGAGATATTGTTTTGCAGTTCTTCGAGTCTTGAGATTAAAAAAATAATCTTCTATAACTACCAAAGGACAGATAATACATACAGTAATGTGAAGGAAGGGTGGTCTGAAGAACATCGTGGGTGTGTTGCTTTCTATTCCACCAGAGCTGCTTTTTTTCACGTATTATATTAATAGCAAAACTATAACACTTTTGCTGTTTCATATTTTTGGAACAGGAAGATGTGAAGGACAGCGAGAGCGAAGGACATGCCAACAAATCGGATAAAATCACAGAGGACTGCAAATCCAGTCACCCTGTTGCGAACGCTGCCTGTGTGAGAAAGTCGCCTGCTACTCACGCAGAGGAGAGCTCGGCTTTAAACGGCGAGGAAGAGTCAAAAAGCGACACGGCTGAAACGATTCTGAAGGAGCCATCGGTTGGAGAGGGGTTAGAAAACAGCACTGTGGAAGCAGCTTCGAAGGAGGCCTTAGGAGGGAATGGAAACACTTCAAATGTCAGCAACAATTCATCTTCAAGTGACATAATTTCTGGAACACCGCAGCCTACAAGCCGACGGCAGTCTTTTATTACTCTGGAGATATTTGGGAGTTCAGAGAACAGACCCTTTAGCCTTTCAGCACTGAACAGTTTATCAGAGGTGTCTGGAAGTGCTTCTGCAGCAGGTAAACAGGACAATGCCAGCGTATGCAAGACCGGTGCTAACGCAGAGAAATATGGAGAAGATAAAAAGCCTTCAAAATCAGAGTCTGACCATATGTTTACTGCAATACGGAGGCTAACTCGCAGGCAGAGTAAAATGGAGCACAAAGGAAATAAGCAGTCCAAGTTCTTTATTAGGTCAGAACAAGAGAAAAGCATGCAAGAATCTCTTGCTTCCAACAGTATGGACAATAGTCCTAAGCTGTCTTCTCCAGTAGAAGACATGGAACATGTTCTGCTTGCTCAGTCCCAAGCACTCCAATCTACAGAAGTGGAAATCAAAAAAGTTGAAGACACGATAGCAGAAATGGAAAAGGTTCGGACATTGGACATGGATTCTAAAGAAAATACACCACCGGAGACGACAGTGTCCCCTGACCAGGTGACAGGCGACGATAGCCAGGTTCCACAGGCATCTCCTAATCAGAAAATACTACGGCGTTCTTTGAGACGACGGTCAGAAACTGTAGAAGGTACAGCAGGTAGTCAGGATAAGGAAGATGGCCACCAAAAGAGAGACAGGCGTAAAGAAGACGAAAAATCTGGGCAAAAGAAGGCGCTGCAGACTAAAGATGACACACCGCAAAAGCAGAAAGCAGTTTCTGGAAAAGCTACAGAAAATACAAATAAAAAAGAAAGCAACCTGCCTGAGGGAAGTGCTGCAGAGGACTTAGGCTCAAAGGAGTCTCCTGCTGCTTCGAGGGGCCTTGATGAGGAAGCGAACAGAAGCGCCAGGATGTCAGAAGATAGCATGAAGACTGACACAGAAGGTCAGGGCTGTAGCTCAAGTACAGTAGATCAGAAGAAGAGTGAACGCCCACGATACCACACAAGAAGAGCTTTACAAGGCTTGCTTTCCAGCATAGAAAACTCAGAGGCTGATGTTTCTGAGACCAAGGAAGAAAGCACAAGGAAGAAAAGATCTGGAAAAGTGAAAAATAGAAATGATTCTCTTGAAGGTAAACTGAAAGATGTACAGCCGGGAAGCTGCAGCCATGAGGTGTCTTCCCAAGGAAACGAAGCTAAGAATCTGTCAGAAACAGCTAAAGGTGAACTAAGCTGTGAAGTCAGCACAGACACTGCACTGACACCTGAACCGCGTGACCTGAAAAGCCAAGTAATTCCTGCAGACGCGAGCGAAGCTGTGGGATCTGCCAGCTCGGAGGAGCCACCTGACGCACAGAACGCGTGTGTGGAACAAAACGACAGCGAGGCATCGGCGGAATCGTTCACCGACCCTTGTGTATCTGATCAAGATTTGAAAGCAGCGGAGGAAAACAGGCAGGTGGAGAAGGAAACAGGCGCAGAAGACTGTTCACCTGTTCTGCCTGAATGTATAGCAGGAGCGAACGCTTCAGGCGGCAGTCCTTCCTCTCCGCAAATACCTGAGTGTCAGCGCAAAAGAAGCAAAAGGCTGAAAAGACTAAGGAACTGCAGTTGCTGTTATAAAAAGTCAAAGCAGCAAGTCACGTCACTCCCTGAATCGGAAAATGGGAACGCTCGTGAAGTGAGCGAGCCCCAAACCAGCCCAGTTCAGGCGTCTGTAAATGCATCGGAGATGTCTGGTAATTCAAGTCTTGATGAGAGCTTGCCCATGGCACCCTGCGCGGTGAGCACTCCGCTGCGTCCTCCTGAGCAACCCGGCGCCTTTAACTTGGAAGGAGAGGGAACATCTGAAGATAATCTGCAAGGGGATGGTGGTGTAGTGGAGGAGGACCTGGATTATCCAGAGTGTATAGCAGATGAAATTAATGACTCGATAGCAGAAATGAAAGAACCTGCTGATCAGAGTGACCAAACCGGACGGTGTCTGTCTGATTGTGCTTCAGATAAGCCTGGTGAGAGCTGGCTGGCTGCCAGGGATCCAGGCGAAGAACCAGCAGCTACAGAAAAGGAAGAAATAAGTCAGAACGGACAAGTGGAGGAGGTGCCTGAGGCACTGACTGTTGTTAGCAACCCTGAGGAAAACCAGATGAACGAGCTAGAAAGTGATCAGGATGATGATGAAGCAGCTGAGAAAGCTTTAGGAGAAACTTGTGTTATTCAAGATAGAGAGATGAAGGAGGAATTAGTGGAAATTGAAATTACGGTTCCTGAAAATGTGGCCTTAGACAAAGAAGATGCAGTAGAAAATAACAGTGTGGATTCACCTCAAAAGCTGGAAAATCAGGATTCTTTAGCGTTAGCTAATGAAAGCCCTAATGGTATGCAGGCGCGCTGCATGTGGTCTCCTTCAGCTTCTCCATCCACTAGTATTTTAAAGAGAGGCATAAAAAGAAATCAAGAGGACGATTCCCTGTCACCTGCTAATAAGGTATTGCCATGTCCTTCATCCTGTCACTCCTGAGTCGTTCTGTCCTCAACCAGGGGGTCTGCAGTGTAACGAGTTCCAAATACATTGAATTATTGACTGTTTTTTTCATCGCAAGTGGCTGTGCAGAAGCCGTACAGACTTCTTACTGTAATGCTGGAGCACTGACGGGCTTGTGTTACGGGGGCTTGGGGCGGGGAGGCTTGTTTCGGAAACAGAGCACCGAAGTCTAATCTGCCGCCTGGGTTGCAGCGCAGCAAACGTTTACTGCAGACCCGCTGTATGTGTAGGCAGGGTCTTACCCCTGCATTTTGAGCGGCTTTTACAAAACGCACGTAATGTTTCCTTCAGCGATAAGGAATTCATGGGTTCTGTGCTTGGGTGAAGCATCGTCACTGTCGTTCGAGAACTTTAATGACTATTGCAAACTGAGCTGTTTTGTCTCCTTAGACTTTACCAGCGTGCAGTGGTTTGAGTTGATGCTATAAAAACTGTTTCTCTCTAAAAACAGATCCGTCGAGTCTCTTTTGCAAACCCAATTTATCAAGAAGGGCTGGCAGATGACATAGACAGGAGAAGCCCAGTTATTAGATCCCATTCTTCTTCACCGTCTTCCCGCGGTCTTAAAATTTTATCGAATATTCAGGCTAAGGTAAAATCCGTCTCTTATGTGTGTCATAAGTACTTGTGTGTCTCGTCATAGGTAACGTTGCTTTAGTCTATGTTCACGGTTGCTTGCAAGCAATGGTAAGAGCAGAGGATCAGTAAGTGCAAGAAATAGCTCTGACTGGTTTAGCCTGACTCATTCTGTTACTCTCTGAAGACAAATGCACTCTGAGATCTAGGTAGCTAGAATCTTACTGTTAACTGATTTCCTACAATCCTGAGAGATATTTTTTCCTCTCTTTCTATCCAGCACATTACCACTCCAACCAAAGGATTTCTGTCCCCAGGATCTCGTAACCCTAACTTTAAGAGCTCAAAGAAGTGTTTAGTAAGAAGTGCTTTGGTTCACGTTTCTCTTCTAATTTTTTTTTTCCTGTATTCAGTCGTGTGATAGTTAATTTAATAATTTTTCTGTATTATTCAAGATTTCGGAAATGGCTAAGGAATCGCTGCCTTGCCCTACGGAATGCGTGTATCCTGCCTTAGTTGGCTGCAAAGCACCGGTCGACGTCATTTTACCTCAGATTACATCCAACATATGGTAAGTGGGTTGTTGCTTTTGAAGATTCCACTTTAATGGAAACGGAATTCTTGCTGAACCTACCAAACCAAATTTGCCAATGCAAAACGTGATGACTTAGAGGCATCTTTAGCCAAATATAGTAAGAGGAGGGAGGTGGGTTTGGTGGGGGAGACACTTAAGTATTTTGGAAATACTCAAGTCTTTTTTGTAAGACTGAAAAGCTTGTGCCCAGGAACAAGCTTTTGCCATTTCATGTGCAGAGCCGGCTGATCCTAGTGATCCGTGACAAAGCAGTTGGAGCTTTCTGTGTATTGAAGGTGAAGTGGGATTTTAAAACAATCTCCATTTCAGATGTAGAAAGGCCGCGTGCCCGGCTAGCTGGCTTTCCCATCTGAGTTGTGATGACTTGCTGTGACAGACTGTAGGCGTGCAGCGGGAACTGCTCAGAACGGCCCCCTCTCGCGTACTCGGCTCCTTCTTCCACCCGTGTTACGCAGGAGCGGGCTTTCGAACGCCGTTCTCTGACGGCTGTAGGATAAACTGCCGAGCGCTGTGCTTCTGCGGATAGAACGTCGCTGGCATTTTGTTCTCCCTTCACTGTGTGCTTGTGAACTGGCATTCTTGTAAGATTCCTTTCTGCTCCACCGTGCCAGGCAGAAAGGACATCAATTCTAGCGTAAAGAACCATTTTCCTTTCTCCCCTGCTTCAGCGCCAGAGGCCTGGGGCAGCTTGTTCGAGCGAAGAACATTAAGACAGTGGGCGATCTGAGTACTTTGACAGCATCAGAAATCAAAACTCTTCCCATCCGCTCTCCGAAAGTTTCCAGTGTTAGAAGAGCTCTTAAAGCATATCATGAGCAACAGGTAAAGTTTAATTTTAGTACCCAAAAAGCCAATATTAGCCTAATGAACCGCTAACATCCATCGTGAGGAATAACGGCCCAGGTGGGGAGGGGGGAGGCATGTCCTTCCTTAAAAATGCGCTTTTAAAATGTAATCTCTTCCTGCCAAAGCAGCTAACATGGGGGTTCAAGGAACGGATTACTTGGTTACAATATTATTAACTGGAGCGATGATGGTGTTTATTAGGAGGTTAAAACATATCCTAGCATGTAATCCTTTTTTCTTTTCTTGAAAATGCATCTCTTGTTCTCTCCCAAAAAAATCTTCAGGTAAAATCTCGAGGATTTGAGGAAATAGCAGTGCTTGAAGATGCAGAAAAGCCTGTCAATAACATAGAGGATAAATCTCTCTGTGTAGATGAAGAAAAACTTGCAACAGGTACCTATTGCTGGCTTTTTGCTTAGGATTTGGATGTTTATTGCTGCTTTCCTTCTCTCCTAACGGGAGCACTTGATCTGTTTTTGATTAGTGTTTGAGTTAGCCACTTTATGAAGCCCTGTAGCAATGGCTTTTTAAAACTGGTATGTTACTTTATATTTTATAGAAATATAAAACATATTTTGAGGGAAAGATGCTGGTTTTCCCTAAACGAGCTTGCATAAGCATGCAAAGAACATATTGGGCAGGGCTCTAAGTGGTTGGTTTTCTGAATGTCACCCGGGTTTGTCTCCTGAGCTGTTCAGTGCCCTGGTAAGTGCTGTGGTTCTGGGCAGAAACAAGAAGCAGCGGTGCCTCATCCTGAGGGGGGCGGGACAGGAGAGGGGTGGTTCCCTGGTCACCCGGTTTGGATTTGGGTGCCTAGATTAGATTTGGATTCTCCTGCGTGTGCGTTTTGGGAGTTTGGCCTGATGGCTCAGACAGAGGAATCCACGTTTGCTCTTCCTACGAGATTCTTGAAGCATTTGGTTAACTGAAGAACTCAGAACTCAGAGTAACTTCTCCCCAGCTGTTTAGTTTAAAAATTGGACTTTGGGATTACACGTCTTGAAGGACACTGATGGTATCCGAATGCGATCGAATACTTTAATTTCTGTCCTTAGGGGGTTTTTTTTTGTACAGTCATGATCAAACATAATGAAAGTCACCCCAAAGAAGAGGTTCTGAGGGGTGCCTTTCTCAGCAGCTCCCATATTGTGTGGAACAAACACTTTGTAGGCTGCTTGAGTATGTTATTGTGTACAAAAGAAGCTGTAACGATCTGCTACAACATAATTCTGCTTGGATTTAAACCCAAACTGCCCTACTTTCCTTCCTTTTCAGATTTGATTGAACCAGTTGTCCTGGATACCCACGACCAGCCCACAGCAGATCTTCTGAGCCAAATTGATGCACTTGCTGCTCAGCTGACATCTGAAGATCTTCATGGCTATTCCGGAAGCCAACTTTTTGAGATGCAAGAAAAACTTGTTGGCATGACAAACTGTATCATGAAAAACCTGCAGTCCCGCTGGAAATCGCCACCCCATGAAAGTTCTGATTAGTTGCTTATAATTTCTAAGTAAGGAGGATTTTGTTACAACAGTTTTCCCCAAAATCTGCTTTTCTTACTGGTGAATTATTCCTTAAGGTGTGCATTTTGTACTACAGAAGGTTTTTTTAACACCTATATGAGCAAAGTATATCATGGCTGGTTTTTTTTTTTTGTTTCCTGGGGTTTTTTGTTTGTCTGTCTTTAATCTGTGGGATTGATTATTCCCTATTAGAGGTATTTGTATTGCTATGCATATTTCTTTCAGATAGTGAAAGAAAACTTGATGAAGTTGTGCAATAGCAAAGACTGTGAAACCAAACCAACAGAGTAATTAAATTATTTTTTCAAATCCAAAGTGTTCTTCCTGCTGCAAACTCTTACGATCTGGTGAGAGACCGAGCTCCCAGCTCTGCTCATCTGCTGCCCGCTTGTCTCCTCTGAAGCTGCTGAAACTCTGACAGGCAGCGGCTCTCCTCAGCACCATTTTATACTGAGATAAGCTGTGCCTAATTCCTTACAGCAGCAACAGTTGAGGAACCTGGTAGTTGACAACCAGCTGACACCTATTTTTGCATGTGTTTTTATAAGAATCACACTAAGAAGCCGATAATGCGACGACCCCTTACGGGTTGAAAGGCCGCGCAGCACTCCTCGGGCTGTTCCCGTGTCGTGTTCGCAGCAGTGCTCCTGCGGAGAAGACTTTTTTTCCTTGGGGAAACAAATGGATTTGACGAGAGCTCTTTGTATATTATGTACAGTCCTATGATGGCAAATGTTGGTTAATAATTTATGATTTTGAGTTCTAATTGCATGGAATGTATTGCTGCTTCTCAAGAGACCTTCAGAGAGAGTTCTTGGGTTTTACTCTGGAAATCTAATTTGTATATATTGTACTGTAGCTATCAAAATGGACATTTATCGAAAGGAGTTGCTGCGGGTGGTTTTAGAATTTACACGTGGGCAAATTAAACAGAAAATGGTTCCCAGCTGCGTTAATGTCATTGTGGTTTGGTGGTGTTGGTGTTTGTCTTGAACCCTTCAGAGCGGTTCAGCCCTCCCTCAGCATTGCCTTGGATTCACAAGGTTGGGAGGGACCCTGGAAGGGCATCGCTGCTGCCTTTTGGGAGGTGCAGGACCTCAGCGACAAGTCGTACCGTGTCCACAGGACTCGATCTGTGCTTTTCAGCTCATGGAGAAAAGGAACAGGTCAAAGAGGCGTCTTGGCACTGCAGTGCGAACAGCACCAGTGACAATGTGGCTGTTGGCTTTTCTTGCTTTCTCAGATGTGTTACTTTGGCACCAAATCTGCCTCTGTAGGTTTTTTATCGCTTGTCTCCAGGGACCTGTGTGGCTGAGGCTGTTCTTGTTTAACTAACACCCTTCAGTGCCAGCAGGCCCCACTCGCGCTGGGAGGAGGGACAGTTCCCTCTCAAGCTGGTTGTGTACACCATGATGTGCTGTGAGCGCCCTTTGAACAAAGGTCCTCAGAGTTAATGTTGCAACTGCTTCTACTGCTACCTCATTTTTAATCTTTAGCCTATCTTGGACACAATATACAGGGATTTCTTATTGCCCTCTCATGGAGACTGCCTGCTACCATATGCGTAGTAGCTGAAGCAGGTAACCGCTGTGTTCAGGTACAAAATAATTTGTCCTGTTCATTCGCAGCCCCTCGGCTGGACTTTGCGGTGGCTGTTGCATCCTCTGCCACCACCTGGGCTCTTTCGCAATGCAGCTTTCTGAGCAAAGCCAGTTTGTTGTGAGAGCGATTCCCGCTCCTCAGCGTGAGTACATCAAACATGCTGCAGAAACATCAGCTTTATTTAGTCACTAATTTACAAGTAATAACAGCTTTTGACCCCAGAACAGTTGCATGAAAAACACATGCAGATGAGCTCAGCAAGCAGGAGAGGCTTGCGGCTTTGGGTTTGTTTCCCCTGACCCCCCCCCCCCCCCCAGTTAAATGTTGGTTTGAGACATTAAGCTTAAATGTTGCTTATATGGAAAAATGAATATATTCAAACATAACAGCATAGCCCAGAAAAATATTCTTTTATGGGAGAATGACTAAATTAATACTTGGTAGTCTTAATCTTAAGTACATGTATAGGATTGCTGAGGTTCTGAACTGGATTGCAGGTCAGTGTTATGCTGCGATGCTGAAATGTTTGAAAGGCGAGGCAATGGGTAAAAAAACCACCAAACTTTTTTGACATTGGAAGACACACAGGCCTCATAAGCATGGCTCATGCTTTGAAGGGCTGTTTCACAAAGATTTTGCTCTGCAGTTACTTTTTCTTTTTTTTTTCTTTTTTTTTTTTTTTTAAACCTCCTGTGTCCTGCGGCACTACCAACATGGAAGACAAGGCACTCGTTGTTGGGGAAAAAAACCCATTACAAACTGTTCCCTAAGGCTTACAGTTTAAGTGCCGTTGTGTCTGGGCCATGCAGCTAATGCCTGATGGACAGAGGGGCTCTGGTTTAGACAGCTTCGACGTAGTTGGCTGGCAGCATGCCGGTCTTGCCGGTCCTCTGGACAGTCCCATACATCCAGCCTTCATCGATTGCTTGTACATTGACAATTGTGTCACCGTCTTTGAAGGAAACCTCGTCAGCATCGGCTGCCATGTAGTCGTACATGGCCCGGTAGGTCTTCTAAGAAAGGGGGGGAAGAGACACGTTTATAGCCCCACCATACAGCAAAATGTAAGAGCAGGCTTGGGGCAGGGTCTGTTTTGGCTCAGGTCAGTTCCCTAAAGGTACTGCTGGCAGGCTCCTGGCTGGGCTCTTAAATTGCCTGCTTTCAGATCACGTGTTTCGTCTCACTAACCAAGTGCCCTAGTTACCCAAACACCACAGTACCTTACGTTAGAGCCTCTGTGTCTTAGTGACACTGAAGCCAAACAAAGTGTTTTTGCGGTGACTTTGCGTACTATCAGCTGGAGGTAGCTCCAGCTGTAACTTCAAGGGGTTGCCCCCCAGCAGCTGGTGTGGGGAGGAGATGCCATACCCATTGTCATGTGTCTACGCTTAAGACTCGGTCTCAGGAGTAGGAAGAAGTGTTAATTTAAAGTTTTCAAGAAGAGGTGGGGGTGTGTCCCCCTTCAGTGACTCTTACACCAGCACCTGGTTTTGTACCAAGCGGCAGCCCTGGGCAGGCATGCTACCGCCTCCATCCTGGAGCAATGCCAGCTGCCGCCTGGCACGGCAGGCACCATCAGCTGGTGGGACCTCAGGCAGCCGGATTAACTCCTCCAGCAAGAGGGGGCGTCGCTGCCTTAATGCACCCGCTCAAGGTTACTTACGCCAGCAGTAGACGGGTGAGATGGCACCGATGACACCGTTGTTTGCTGGGTGGCAACTGAGGATGACCGTTGTTGTGGTAACTCTATGGTTTTAGCATGTTTGTAGCCCACTACAAAAGGAAAATATATTTTGTATTGTTTGCTACAGACTTGGTAATAGGGTTAGAGCTGCTCTGACTAAAGATCATGGGACAGGGCAAAGGTGGGTGAAATCTGCCTTTTACCTGCTGAAATATAGCTTTACATCTATTGAGTTATGGCTATAACCAACATTTTGCAGGTGTACTCCGGGGCTTTTTCCTGGCTAAAGGACAAGCTGAGCATGAGCCCATGACACATACCGCCTGGCAAGGTGGTCTGGACACCGGTTGTCCTCATATGTGAATAAATGGCATTTCTGTTCTCCCCGTACCTGTGGCCGTTGTGGTGAAGAAGCCCCCATTGCTGTAGTAGGACAGATGTTGATCCACACCATCCGAGGGTTCGGATTTTTCATCGCCACCACTGAGGCTCAAGGCACTGGCAGAACGGGAGTGCTCCCGGCTGCGGCGCTGGGCCTGGACTGCAACGAGAGCAGTGGGAACCACTTTAGGGCTTTGCTTTGTAGGGAGCTGCACACAAAAATATATGGGTATATACACATGTATATAGGCTACTTCATACACACACACATACATATTCTGTAAAAATACCCAGAGCTCTATCCTTGCTACCAAGCGTGTAGCAACTGTGCTTATAGTGAGTAGAAAAGTGACCCAGGCCACGTGCATGCAAAGCACAACTGGTTACTCTATTTTACAAAATTAATGGAAAAAAGCATGTGTGTTAATCAGAGACTGTTTTTATAGTTCCTCAATGGTATTTGTCAGGGCTTTTCAAAAGCATTCTGTGGTTGCCATGCTGAAGCTCTGCTCGGGCAGGCACAGTGGTGATTGATACCCCCGTTATTTTTAACACCCTGTCTGAAGTCAGCACATAGGGCAACGCTTGCGGTCTTGCATAGGCAGAGTGCCAAAGCCGTGCTTGGCAGTCCCCAAGCTGACAGTTTCACTGACCGGATTTGCACACGTATAAAACCTATTTTGCACAAACAGAGCAGCCTATGGAACAAACCAGAGATCATATGTAAGCTTCTGGACTGAATATTGTCTTCTGCCGGGTCGTAGTCAAAGACGGACCCGGGATTAGTGCGCCACACACGAAGACCTGCAAGAGAAATAGTATTTTCTGAGGAGAAGCTGTAGCTCAGGCAACTTTTAGAGAGCTTGAGCAGCACATGTCTGTCCTGAGCAAGAGTAAAAGCATATCAGAAAAGGGTAAACAGTATTTAATAAATTTGTTCTCAGATCTATAGCACAGATTAGCCTGGCTAATATAAATTTATCTACATTAAGTAAGTGTGGTAAAGTATTTCTCTAATATGCATGGAGCTGAAGTTAAACATATAAGTAAAGGTCTTTTCCAACCTAAATGTTTCTATGAAAATCTAGCATTACATTACAAGGTTGGGCAGAAGGGGAGCAGCAGCCCACAGACAAGTTACAACTGCTGTAAGAGAATATTTTCAAAATGGACTTTGATAAAAACACCATCTCCAAGCATTGATAACTTTGCATTTATACGGCTCAGCTTAAATAAAACAATTCATCCAGGCCAGCTTGTGTTTTGTGCAAATGAAGTGCTCAAGCCATTAGAAAACCTGGGTCCTACTTACCTGTGAGTGTCTCTTGATCCTGGTCCACACGCTTTCGCTCCATTTCTACTACCCGCCTTTGGATGCCCCTATAGCTAATGTCACTGAAGTCCTGCATGTTCTTTTTCACGCGTTCTGTAATGGGGTCGGTAACTACGGGGGTGAAACTACCTTTGCTTTTCTCAAAGTCTTCATGGTACTTCACCTGCAATTGAAAATGAAATGTCAGGTCGCTGTAGCTTAGATGAATAATCTTTATTCCCGCTTACCTCAGGTGAATTTCTAGTAGAGAGGTGCACTACTATGCTGAACTTTATCCTTCTCCGAGCCGAGGAACAATGAGAGGGAGCCTAGTCCCAACCATGCCTTTCCTGCAGTCACTCTTGCCTTTAGCATTTCAGAATTTGGGTACCCGAACTTGTACATTATCCTTGAGCTGCTAATCCCAGATGGTCTCGGGAAAGACATTTTTATTTAAATCCCTTGTGAAGTTAAAAATACATCTATAAATGCTCTTACTGTAGAGATGTGTTTCTGGGTCTCTCGTACACGCCGCATTTCAGGTGTATCCAGTACATACGCAGCTTTGCCTTGTACTTGTTTTCGGAAACTATCTGAATAAAGAACCTGCCAGATGGGAAAAAAGAAGTGAGCACAGGGCACAAAACTACTTCTGCATCGTGAGGAACGAGCTGTACTGAAGCAACCCGGCAAAGAAGAAGGGGGAAAAAAGCAGCAGCAGCTGTGTTGGTGAATAACAGAATGCAAAGCAAAATTCTTTTTCATAATTATACAAGACAAGGACAGCTCTCGACTTGATCCCAAACATTCCTTTTCATAGCTAAAACATCCTTACCTTTTTTTGACCTTGTAACAACAGGTAGAGGTAACACAGCCACAATGTTCTAAGCAGTATTTTCATACATTTGACATGCACCTCACTGACTTCAGTCAAGTTACCAGTGTGAACCGGTCAACAGGATTAGAAATACTACAATTTTTGCTGCATTTGCAGGGTTTCTTTTTGGAGTGGTAACAGTTGCATCGTGCTTCTCTAATGCAGTTGTCGTATTATTGGCTTTATCGAGCAAGACATGACAACATTCCAGCTCGGGCTGGCCGGGGCTCTGAACAACCTATCTGGTTGAAGGTGTCCCCGCTCACGGCAGGGGGTTGGGCGAGCTGGCCTTTAGAGGTCCCCTCCAACCCAAACTGCTCTATGACTCCATGATCTGTCATGTACATAGACCTTCACAGGCTAGGCTACGTCTGGATTTACCTCTGGAGTAACAGGTTAGCGGAGAAGGGCCGAAAGAAGGCCATCTCCAGATTTGTCATGTTTTTATATAGACTGTCAGAAATCGAACATAAAATATACTGTTACAGAAAAATGATCATTTCGTATAAAGTCACGCACTTTCAGACCAGTAAAACCAGAAGATATTTGCTAGAGACTCGAATGCAACGTACGTTACTTGAAATTAAACTGCCGTTTAAAAAAAAACAACCCCAAACTAAAGCAGTTCCTCACACAGGAAGAAATACTCAACTGCAGCAGAAAGTAAAAAGCAAGTATTAAGGGATTTGATTTTAGCATGGCTATTTCATACTCCCAAACTAGGTAGCTAGGGAGTTATGTTAACATCTGCACTGTTCATCTGAGTAAGGGTTTCAGGGATTGAACTACTCTTGAATGTATTTTCATTTATTGGCTGACTAGAACATACCGAGCTGATGTTTTCTTGATTGCGTTTAGCTCTCTCCATCTCTGGAGTCATTGGCGTTGGCGTTCCTTTCGCCAGATGTTCCTTGTACAAAACCTACAGGGTACAGAAAGGTGTCCAAAATCAGGTTGGAATAATTCATGGCTCATTCTGTAAATGGTGTTATTGTTTAAGTATAGTCACCACTGCAGGGGTAAAAAAAGATCTTGGGAAATAAAGCAGCTAAAAAGTTATTTGCTAGAGCGAAAGGTAAAAATCAAAGGGAAAAACAGGCAAAAGTAAGGAAAATTGAGAAAACAAGGCTAGATTAGAAGTGGAGTTTTTGTTCAGAATGGTTATTTTTAATATAAGGTGATTGTCTTTCCTCTTTCAGTACCGAGCTAATGTGTTCTTGATTGCGTTTGACTCTCTCCATCTCTGGAGTGACCGGTGTGGGGGTTGCCTTCCCTAAGCCTTCTTTGTATACAACCTACAGATCACAAAGTAACTCAAAGTCACAAATGTGCAAACTAAAAACTGTAACGTTACTGGTTTTAGAGTAAACACCATCCGTTATGAAAGGAAAAAAAAAGGTCAGAGGAAAAATAGTATTAAAAAGTTAATTGACAAAAAAAAAATCTTTTATTATAGTACTTAAGAGATGACTTTCTAAGTTTGAGAGAAAAAAAATTAGAGGGTTAAATAAAACCACGCAGACTTAAGTTATTAAAAAAAAAGTGCTCTATCATATCCCCTTTACTTCCTCCAGACAATACCGAGCTAATGTGTTCTTGATTGCGTTTGACTCTCTCCATCTCTGGAGTGACAGGTGTGGGGGTCGCTCGCCCCAAGTTTTCTTTGTACAACACCTGTGGGATACAGAAGATGTATCCGGTATCTTAAACACCCCCCAAAATCAGAAGGATTTGAACACAAATTATTACTTGGTTATCAAATATCCAAAAAGTCACGACTGATTACGATATGCAGCACTGCACAAAAGCCAAACATCTACTGCTGTAAGGAAGGGTAAGAAAAATAAACTGTAAAAGAAAAGCTTGTTATTTTTTTTTTGGTTAACAAAGAAGGGCTCTATCCAGCTACGACTACGACGCTGGCTCCGTGGGCGCAGGGAAGCTGCCTGCAGCCCGGGAGTGCTATTTGAGAAATGTTTTATCTGTATTTGAAGCAATTCGCGACCGTTCTGGGGAGGAAGGAGGGAGTTTTGTTGCCACACCGACACTGGGTGTCTGGTATCACTGCACCATTACGCCTCCGCATCTCCCCAGCCCACGAGGCTGCCTAAGAGCGATCGCTGATACGCCACCCAGAACAGGAACAGTCTCGGTCCTTTTGTGTCACCCTCTTTAAGGCACCCTAAGTCACCTGCCACAGCAATACAATCTCACATGGGTCAGAGAGGTGGGTGTTTTGGGGGTGGGGTGACAGGCTTTCCTGTTTGTATACTTTTTGCTAAAGCCAAATACCCCTGAAAAGCCAATGAAAGCTTAAACGCGAAGCACAGAGAGCTAAACTTGAATATCTTCACCAAAGGACGCTAAGCTCTTAATATTGTCTGGATAGAGCCCACAGATACACAAACCAAGTTGTAGAAAAGGCCTAAATTTCTCGATCAGACTGTTAACACTAGAGTAATTTTAATTTGGGAGTGCAGAATTTAATTTGCAGAAAGAGTTATATCTATTTTTTTAAATTAAAATCAACTTTCAGTAAGTAGTTAAAATGTTACGTTGTTAAGCACAAAGGAAAAAAGAAACGTATCTATTTTAAGGTACCGAGCTAATGATCTCTTGATTGCGTTTGACTCTCTCCATCTCTGGAGTGATTGGTGTTGGGGTCACTTTCCCCACATTTTCTTTGTACAAAACCTACAGGATACAAGGGAGTATCCAAATGTCATTAAAAAGGCACCATCAACAACAACAACAACAAAATCAAACCAAAACAACATACAACATAGCTTTTGAATCATTCCGCTCAGAAAGGGTTAGGTCTGGGGCGCAATGCTGTTCCCAAAAGAAGCTACGGGAGCTCTGCCGTTAATCTGCTGGGACGCAGGAGCGGCCCCTGTGTGGAATCAACTCCGCGTGAAAGCAGACTTGTAGTAAGAAAGGGTTAAAAAAATGGCTGAGGAACAATATCCATCCAAACAGGGTCAGAACTAGTTCTAGTAAAATCCTGCTTCGGGCAGTGTTAAAGAGAAGATACTAGGTTTGCTTGTAAGCACAGAAGGTGGGAGGTTGATGCTACACGGCAGATTCATTTTATGAAGTCAGAAAGCACAGGTTACTAGACCGCTACAGTCACGTTAAACACTTCAGTCAGTCAGATCTTTAGGAACTGGTTTCCTGTTAACAATACCGAGCTAATGATCTCTTGATTGCGTTTGACTCTTTCCATCTCAGGAGTGACAGGTGTCGGGGTTGCTTTCCCTATGTTTTCTTTGTACAACACCTATGGGACATAAGAAAGGAGCCGAAGAAAGCAACAATAAACAAAAAGCTATCTGTAGACAAACTGAAAGCATAAGACTTTTTTTCCTTGCATTTATTTTCTCAGGGCCTAGGTATTATATATGTTTTTAAAGAAGGTACTTAGTAATATTTTACTAGAGAAGTAGGGTTTGGCAAACTGGCTTTTTAACTACAGGATCACTCGTAATAAATAGTGTAAGTACTACATAAATGAGACCACAAAAATACCATCTTGAGGGGCTGAGGGTGTTATGAATATGTAAATTGTAGGTTTTAAAAAAAAACTAAAATCAGCATTGCAGAGAACATGAGTGGAGCTTGTTAAGTGTTTTTAGGATTAGAGTAGGGCATTAAAATCACTCTTAAAAAAACCACTAAAAACTGTAACAAGTTAAAGTCACCGCTGTAAACCACAGTAAGACATGAGTAAGAAGTAATCGCTTATATAAGCTGCTTTAGAGCTATTTCAGAACAAGCGTTACAACGTCCATTTATCAAAACCGTTAAAATGGTCTTTTAAATAGAGTTAAAGGGAACTTTTTTTCTTAGCGAAGTACCGAGCTACAGATTTCTTGATTGCGTTTGACCCTCTCCATCTCTGGAGTGATAGGGGTGGGGGTTCCAGTCCCCACGCTCTCTTTGTACAACACCTGTGTGGTAACGAGAAGCATCCAAAAAGATAATCACAACTCAGTAATAATTACATCCAATATGAAGTCAAGTATTTGAGCCTGCTGGAGCTCAGTCTGCTCTAATGTGCCCTAAAAGCTACCCCTGGAGCAACAAGGACTGGATTGCACCCGTGCGGGTCTGAAGGCAACGAGGCTTTGGTTTATCTTAGCAGGTGCGACAAATCCAACAGAGAAGCCCCTTACGTCAAATACGTTTTCATGGTGGAGGAGAGCTTTTAGGCTACCACTGAAGCCTGCTAGAAAGTCAGACCCTCCCCTCTCCTACGAGAACAGCGTTAAAATCAGAAACTGATAGGATTTCAAGGAACCCACACATACAAAAGAAAAGAAAGAACAGGGAGCAAAATGGTTAAAAATATTTAGGATAATGTAAATAATTAAATATACAAAGGAGTGGTAGGTCAGTAACATTGGAGAATATAGTACAGCAAAGAGGAAAGGATGTTTTTGTAAGTTGATTACATGGAAATAAGGAGAATTGTTCATTTTTTAATAAAGGTTAAAAAGTTCCGTTTAAGTGGAGTTAAAGGGAGTACGTCTTTTGCTCCACAAAATACCGAGCTAATGTGTTCTTGATTGCGTTTGACTCTCTCAACCTCAGGAGTGACAGGTATTGGGGTTCCTGTCCCCAGATCCTCTTTGTACAACACCTGTGGGTAACACGGCTAGATTAAACAACGAAAAAAGGAACAAGCAAACAGTAGTAACGTGCAGCTTGCTGAGAAAACAGACCACATGGGTTTCAAAGGCGCTCTGAGCCAAAGCTCGGAATAAAAGAGAAAAATTAAAATGCTCCTCAAAACTATACAGCGGAACACTAATGCTCTGCAACACCTCTTGGCAGCACGCTGGAATACCGGCTTTATTTGCTTCTCAGGAGCTACGTAGAAAAACTCTGTGCAACAGCAGACTGTTACAGATTTCCTAAAGGCAGAAAGTATCAAATACAACACCAAAGGAACAAAGAAATCAACCCTGTTTCATTTACTCCTTCCATAACCACCACAGCAGGTTACACTGGCATGTATTAGAGCACTGTTACACTGAGATCACAGCCACAGATTTGTAGCAGGCACTGAATAGTTTAGTTCTCATATATAAAGTAAGTAAAATCAGGAGGAAAAAAACCCACCGCACAAAACAAAACTAAGGATTGTTGTGACTAAGAAAAGGAAAATGGTGGTTTTTAAGAGAAAAAAAATTAGAAAGATAATCAGACTCAAAGGTGGAATTAAAAGTTATTATTAAGATGACACAATAAAAAAACGAGGAACCAGAAAGATGTAAGTAACTATTATGGAGGGGAAAAAAAATCTCAAAGGGACCAGGATATTATTTTTCGTGTAAGTTGATTATAGGGGAGCAAGAATATTTTTTTATGAGTTAAAAGTATTTAAAAATAGATTAAAAAGGAATTTTCTGGTTTTCAAAATAAAAAATACCGAGCTAAAGTTTTCTTGATTGCGTTTAACTCTTTCAATCTCAGGAGTGACAGGTGTTGGGGTTCCTGTCCCCAGATCCTCCTTGTACAACACCTGTGGGGTGACACGGCTAGATTAAACAACGAAAAAAGGGAACACGCAAACAACAGTAACACTCTGTTTGCTGGGAGAACCCACAGAACATGAAAGATGTTTTTCTGAGATGCCCTGAATACACATAGGGATTAAAAAAATCCATAAGAATAAAAAAACTAGTTTAAACCTCTGAAGATAGAGTTAAACACTAATACGCCAGTGTGACTCCTACCAGGATGCTACAATGCCTTCCTGACTTGCTTAAGCGCTTCTCCAGGAGGATTAAAGTCTTCTATAAATTATAATGAAGCGTATTATTGTCTTTCACCAGCAGCAAGGTAAGCTTTTTCCTGACTGTACTCAAGTCATTGCAGGACCAGGTCCCAACGCACCTCCCTAGAATTTTTCTCTATACACACACCTCAACAAAGAGTCACCCTTTCCCTGGGTGAAACGCTACCTGCTGTCCAGAGTTCTTCACCAAAGGCGTATGTGTGAAAACGGTACCTGAGAAATTCTATTTCCTAGTGCTCTCCTATCTTACATGACATCCTAATGCTACTGATTTTTTTACCCTGCCAACCCGGGCTCCCAACACATCTAGAGCAGTTTACACCGGCTGGAGATTTGGGCCGCTGTCTCTGTGGAACGACATTAAAGACTTCCTAAAGGAAAAAGGCATAAAATACAATGCAGAAGGAAGAAAGAAATCAATAAATACCGTTTCATTCCCCCATTCCATAAACATCACAGCGGGTTACACTGGCATGTATCGGAACACTGCTATACTGAGCTCATTTCCACAGATTTGTATCAGGCAATAAATAGTTTAGCTTTTATATGCGGTAAAACGAGGGGAAAAACCAACAACCAAGCTTTGAAGTGATTAACAAAAGGAAAAGCAGATATTAAAGAAGAAAAAAATATGTTCAGAGTGAAAAAGGAGGATGGGAACACAGAATCTAAAAGTTATCGTTAGTAAGCTCATCTACTCAAAACAAAGTAAGTAACAATTACGGAGGAAAAAATGCCAAAACATGGGAACAGGATATTCTTTTTTGTGTAAATTGATTACAGGGAAATACAAGAGTATTTTTTTTTATGTTAAAATTATTTTAAAATAGATTAAAAGGGAAATTGCTGTTTTTCAAACAAAAAAATACCGAGCTAAAGTTTTCTTGATTGCGTTTGACTCTTTCGATCTCAGGAGTGACAGGTGTTGGGGTTCCTGTCCCCACATCCTCTTTGTACAACACCTGTGTGGTAACATGGGAGTTTAAAAAAAGTTAAGAGAAAAAAAAAAGTACTGCATTTGATGAAGGTAACACGTATCCTTTTTATGCCCACTAAATATACTAGAAAGCAGGAAAAGTTAGGAAGTATAAAACAGTTAACAGTTGTGATAAATTCAGAGGAAGTCTTCTGATAGCTACAAATACTGCATCCGAAATCTTTAGATGTGCGTCAACAGAATAATAAAGCATTAGAGGAATGGAATCAAGCAAATAAAAAAACCCAGTGCTTTTTAAAAACACAAAATACCTTAAGCTTCCCCAAAACCAAAAAAGCTTTAAAAAATTAATAGGTATGAAGCATCAAGTGTTGTTATTACTATTAAAAAATCTTAAAAAATAAGTACGTAATATATAACTAACAATGACTAAAAAAATTAATAGCAGAAAGGGGATGTTTCTAAGTTAATTAGAGAGAGTAGAAAATTTACAGGTGTTAAATAGTTATAGGGAATTTTTTTTCTTAAACGACAAAAAATACCGAGCTAAAGATTTCTTGATTGCGTTTGACTCTCTCCATCTCAGGAGTTACAGGTACCGGGGTTCCAATCCCCAGCCCCTCTTTGTACAACACCTGTGCGGCAACAGGGACGTATTTAAAATAAAAAAAGGAAAGGACAGGAAAGGAAAGAGGAGGACAGGGAGGAGAGAGAGAAGACAAGAAATTTAATATAGTGAAACTTTGAAGTATGAAAAAGAGAGTTTTGTCAGCCTTGTCCAAAGGCTAGCAAAAAACCAAAAAGAATCAATTAAAATAATCGGCTAATAGTGCTACGAGGCTTGTTGTCATCTCACCTGGGCGCACATAACTAATGCCAGCAAGAACTGCAGGCGTGCTGTGCTGGAGCCGTGCTACCTGAAAACTCTTTGCATTTATGTCTTTTGCCCAAAGGAGTTTCGTTACTCAAGCAAAAGATCTTGAACGAGCAGCTTTGCCTCCCAGATTGTGAAATAGGCTCACAGCGTGAGAGCGCGCTGCGATGACCTCAGAGACAATCAAATGTAGCAAAAAGTTTAACAACAGTGGCTTCTCTGAACTGTGCCATCAATCTCGAGTCAGGACTGAATTTCGTGTCAGTCATGTCTGAATTGGGTCAGAGCGAGTCCAAATTAGTCCTAAGCTGCTCTAATTAAAACAGGAATATAGAAGAAAATTATGACATAAGAGTCATTTGACTGGAATGTGTTAGGAGTAGAAGCAATCTGGATAGACATTCATTACTACAGTAATTATATTCCTCGTCTTTGCAATTTTCATCATTTTTTCACGTTGCAGACAAACAGAGATGCCACCCAGCTTTTCTTACAAAGACCTGTAGGATACAAGAAAGCATCCAACACAGCAAAACCAGGAAATCAGAGAGCACACGCCAGCTGCGTGAGATGGCTCTGCTTCAGGAAGAGTTACGAGCTCATTTTCCATTTGCAGTGCAACCAGCGTGGTCAGTCTGAAGACTGTTAGAAGGATCGGCTTTGTTATCGAGGAGTTGAGTGACATCACTCAGACTACCACTATTTCATTGGGAAGGAAAATAAGGTACTGCTTAACTGCTTTATGAGGTTAAAATCTCGCAGCTAGAACAATTTAATGACAAAGTTAGACAGTGAAAAATTAAAATATACGGATACTGACAGGGTTTTAGTGCTTTGATTAAGTTAGGTTGTTCAAAGATCAACAAAGAACTGAAAGAAAAATTTAATATGGAGGAGTTAAAGGGATTTGATTTGCATTTGAAACTGCAGGTGTTGTTTTATTTAGCAATACCGAGCTAATGTTCTCTTGATTGCGCTTGACCCTCTCCATCTCTGGAGTGACCGGTGTGGGAATGCCAGTCCCTAAGCCCTCTTTGTATAACACCTGTGAGGTACAAGAAAGTTTCCAGAAAAAAAGCACTCAACACAGGCAAACTCATTAAACCTGACTATTTTGTGAGTTACGTTTAGCGCTAGAATCGCTTTTTAATTAATTTCACACTTGCTCTAGGGGCAAATATTAAGGAAGGGGCTGATGGTGGATTATTCTGCAAAAACGTTACTACAAATACTAGAAGATAAAGGGTTAAGATAAAACAAACATGGAGAGAAACACCATGTTAATGTCACAGCTGACTTTCAGTTTTGGTTCTTAAAAGAAATGCATGTAAAGTTGTAAATCACCAAAAAAAGTTAAAGCACAAACAGGTGGAATATGAATGAGTTAAAAATACTGTCAGGGAAACGACAGGAGCAGGGTGAGATTCTAAACCGTTGAAGAAAAACGCATTATATGTTAGGATGTTATGCAAAAATAAGTTGTTATAATTTTTTTTGTTGTTTAAATACCGAGCTAATGTGTTCTTGATTGCGTTTGACTCTCTCTATTTCTGGAGTGACAGGTGTTGGGATACCTGTCCCTAGGTCCTCTTTGTACAATACCTGCAGAACACAAGCACCCAGCAAGGTGAGAAGATCATATTCCTTCCACAACTACAGTACATTTGCATAGATAATTTACCTGCTTTATTAGTAAACATAATCTAGGATTATGTGTAAATCTGTACATCTTTTTAAGCAGAGTCACCAGCTCAGCACAGCACTTAATGTCTGTGTTGAGGTGCTTGAGCACATTGAAGTCAGGGTAGTAATTCATTATAGTAGGACACAAGTTTAAATATTCTGCTGACCTGGCATGAAAGCTAGGTATGTTCTGCTTTTCATCTTAGTTTAGGAAATGTAATAGTATTACTTTTCAGGCAGTCAACATTTCTGGAGGATTATTTTATGTTGCTAACCTTTCACCGACATGTTTAACATGAAAACACTTAGCTACAGGTTCCATTTCATCCTGATTTCTGTGACTATTTGTTCATAACACCACTATTTTACTTTGTTTTAAGTCTCTATTAAGAAAAACAATTGGATTTTAGCTCTCATATTATTAGATTTAGCTTAACCTCTTATTGTTTGATTTTAATAAATTGGATTTTTCATGAAAGGAGTTGCATAGGAGGTGCCTGGGTTGGTTTAAACCCAGTCATGTAGAAATATATTACAAATGCACCAATGGATCTTCTTGCAACTAGTAAAATATTTGCAAGAAAGAGCTAACAAAAAAATTGACTGCTTGATGCCACTGAAACAACAAAAAATACAAAAACAAAGCACTCACAGCAAGGGGAAACAAATTATCTAAAAGAAAAAATTAAGATTAATTTGAAAAAACAACTCAATTGTGCAAAAGGGAGCTGTAAAAAACATTAGCATAATGAATAGCTCAAAAGGGAAACAGTTTTTAGAAAATCAGGAATGGAAAATCCTAAGATACTCATTATATGGGTGTCACTGCTCCTCAGCATTGTATAGCAAACACTTGAGGCACCAATAATCACACGGCCGTACCCTGCCCCAATTCAGTATGCAGAGGTCAAAGTAAAGCAGTAGTGGCTCAAAATCAGGCGAGCACGCTGTGATTATTAAAATCTACACTTACAGATGTGGAAAGAACAAGGTACCGTTTCCACTTAAAGTTGTCACTAGGTTTTGTGATTACAAAAAAGGCTCCAATTATTTTTTCCCACAAAGTTCTCTCTAGCTGATCCATTTTTTCAGACTAATTGTAAGGCTTCATCTGGGTAGTCTTTTGTTTCTAGTTCTGTGTTTAGATAAAAGGTCACAGAAGTAATACAGGGAAGTGCCCGACTGTAACGATCACTGCAAAATTCAGGTATTTGAACTTTGTGCTGCTGAACATAAGGATTTAAGAGAGCTGTTTTCTTTTCAACAAAAAATACCCACAAACACTACCAAAGTCTGGAGCTTGAGCTCTGCACAGGTATATAGGTAAGCAGAAAATATTGGCCATTACCGTACTGATGTGCTTCTGCGTCTCCTTGACGCGCTTCACTTCTGGGAGATCGGGAATTGGAGTTCCTTTTCCAATACTCTCCTTGTACTTAATCTAGAAAGATGCAGACACCAGGAAAAAGTAAAAGGACTTACATCAAAGCACAGCTGATGCAGGTACGTGGAAGAAGTTACATGAATAATGAAACATACGTCCTTTACACTTTACAAACTCATTCAAACCTCAGGTACTAAATGTATTCTGATAGGAGGAAATCATCACGGAACCTTCTGTTGGGGCTACCTGAAAGCCAACTCTGCCACGCTTCTACAAAGAGTTTAATAATAACTCAGCTCAGGGTAAAAAAGCAGTCTTGTCTGAGCCAGACTTTATCAACTGAAGCTTAAAATTTGGGTATCTAACATCTCCCAGGAGCTTAATTTCAAGAGCAAACCCCCTGATTTATAACAACTGAACCGTTTCAAGGTTTCTTACAATGTGTTCCAAAAAATTGTGACTATTAAAAATTTAAAATAATTTCTAAAAACCTTAGTCTAATGTGAAACAGGCACCTAGATTCCTACATGGATACATAAAAAGCATTCTCCTGGTCTCAAGGAAACTGACACTTTAAAAGATCTCATTGGCTTTAGCATGAGCAGAGAGCTGCTGTTAAAGTATTCCCATCATCTTCACAAGCAATCTGTTCAAGGGTAACTTTAGCTGTTGATGAGATGTCACCAGGAACTGTAGTTTACGAAAAACAAGTGTAAATACCTTTGAACCTGATACCGTTTGGGCTTTCTACTAACGAAAGAAGAATTTTTGATTTGTTAAAAAAATCTATCGCATTCGACAAAGGTGACAGTCACCATACAACGCTTTAACAGCTACAGTACTACCTGCATTTCTACTTAAGTGTAACAAAAAAAAGACTAGCATTTCACAGGAACATATTTAACATACTCTGCATGAAATAAATTGGCTGAAATGTTAGTGTTTTATACTAAAATGATGTCAGCATTCAAAAAACATGAAAAAGATTTACAAGTTTAGAAAGAAAAGTAATACATAGAGTTATTCCAATTTTAGAGTGCTACAGTTTTTATACAGCGTAAAAGCTTTAGGAGACATGCTTTAGTGAGCCTTTTGACACTGTTTGCCCTGGCATCCTCACAGACAAGCTAACAAAGCCTGAGTTAGATAAGCGCACAGGGACATGGACTGAAAACTGGCTGAATGGCTAGGCCCAGAGCATTTTGATCTGTGGCACAAGGGCCAGTTGGAGGCAAGTCAGCAGCGGCATGCCCCAGGGGTCAGTACTGGGGCCACGACTGTTTAACACCCTCACTAGTGACCTGCCAGGACACAGCGTGCCCTCAGCAAGTTTGCAGATGACACAGAACTGCGAGGACTGGCTGACACACCCAGGGCTGTGCTGCCACCCAGAGGGACCCTGACAGGCTGGAGAAATGGGCTGAGAGATATCTCAAGTGCAACAGAGCGAAAGGCAAAGTCCTGCAGCTGGGAGGAATAACCCCAGGCACCAGTACACGCAGGGGGCTGGCTGCCTGGGAAGCAGCTTTGCAGAGAAGGACCCTGGGGACCTGGTGGACAACAAGCTGACCATGAGGCAGCAAAGCACCCTCATGACAAAGGTGGCAACAACATCCTCGGCTGCATTCAGAAGGGCATGGCCAGCAGGTTGAGGGGGGTGATCCTTCCCCGCTGCTCAGCACTGGTGATGCCACATCCAGAGCTCTGTGTCCAGTTCTGGGCTCCTCAGTACAAGATAGATATGGACTTACTGGAACAAGTCCAGCGCAGGGCCACAAAGATGGGTAAGAGACAGGAGCACCTTTGATATGAAAAGAGCTGGGACTCTTCCGCCTGGAGAACAGTAGGCCTGGGGGGGACTTATCAATGTGTATAAAGACCCCATGAAAGGAATGAAGAGGAGGAAGCTACTCTTCTCAGTACTGCTCAGTGACAGGAGAAGAGGTAATGGCCACAAATTAAAAAAACTAGAAAACTCAATCTGCACACAGGAAAACACTTTTTTACTGTGAGGGTGGTGAGACGCTCAACAGGTTGCCCAGAGTCATTGTGGAGTCTCGATCCTTCGAGATATTCAAAGCTCAACTGGACATGGTCCTAGGTAACCTGCTCTACCTGATCCTGCTTGAGCAACGGGGTTGGAATAGATAATCTCAAGAGGACCCTTCCAGCCTAAACGACTCTTCGATTCTGTGCTAAATAAACAATGTTTGGGATGAGATTAAAAATGATGGCAAGAGCTTTCATGTTTTAGAAATGGGTTGTAAGTAACAAATTGAATGTTAAGAATTAGAAAGATTACTGTTTAAGTAACAAGAATAGGCAAAAACTTTTAGAAAGTAACCCTTAGTTGGAAGGGTTATTGCCAAGCCACTGTTAGCAACATTTAAAGAAATAAAAGGGGAAAAAATTATTATTTCAAGTTGAATTAGCACTGGTAGAATATTAAAAATCAATTCTTTTGTACCGAGCTAATTGCATCCTGGGTTCGTTTAACTCTCTGCATCTCTGGTGTCTTTTCAATAGTAGTTCCAGTTCCAATATCTTCTTTATATAAAATCTTAACATTTAGAATGAAGACAACAAGGTTAAGCATACAAAACACAACATTATTTCTTCTAGAGAGTGAATACAGGCTCATGACAGGGATTTGTACGTAACGGTGCAGACTGAAAGCCAGCTAGGAGGATTATCCCCAGCCACTGCCTCATTGCCCATCTGCAGTCTGTCCTACCGCGTGAGTGCCACCGTGCAAAAAAGGGGCTGATCATTTGTATTTGTAGTAATGCATTTTAAGTAGAATGTCAAAAGATTTGCAGGCTAATTATAGGATTGAAGCTAGTATTTGTTCTAATTTGTTGCTTTTGTTCTAATTTGTCTTACTATGTTTTACACAAATGTCTTCCACGTAGTGACTTCCTGTGCTAATGGTGCTAGTGGCAAAATGACACAGCAGAGTTCAGGCACTTCACGGTAACACATGGAACGTGAAACATCAGGCAGGCACTTTGCTCTTCCCTGAGAGAATACAGTTGAGACACAACAAGAATACACTGCTTCCATGGTAACAGGACGTAGATACCAGTAATACCAATTTAAGCACAGGATTGATTGTTTAACTATATCACAGCTATGTCTATGTGAAAGAGTACAATCAGGGCACTCCACAAAAACCAGCAGATAAAAAAGGGTAGCAAAAACCAGCTAAATCTACTTAGAATAAAATTAGTTTTGTTTGAAAAAGTTCTTATACATATTTAAGCAGATCAAGAATGCAAGTGCCTGTAAGGTAAGAGCCAAAAATAGTTACATAATTGAACATATTAAACTGTACTTTTTGGAACGAGAACTGAAAACAGAAAATAACATACCGAGCTGAAATTCTTCTGGTTTTCTTTCACACGCAGCATTTCTGGTGTGTCCTGTACAACTGTAACTTTTCCTTTACTGTTCTGTAGGTCCCACTGATACTGAAGCTGTTGAAAAAGTTGAAGTAAAATGTCAAATGGTGACTCGATGCCATTAAAATTTCCTCATAGAGTTTTCTTTGAAGAGGAGAAAAATACTATTTTCAAGTACACCTCATACGGAGGTCATTTTAAGACCACCATTAGTGATATGAAGATGTACCATAGTTACAAGTATTCTCATTTAAATTAGCACTAGGAGATCCTTAACTAGATTCACTGAAAAATCTTGAGAAAGGTGCCACATTTTATATCAAATAATTAAGTCTCACGAATGAAAGTTAAAGATTTCAAGACAGATTGTGGAGTTCTGTTACTGACCATACAGCCTTGCAGATAGTCCCACTGACAACAACAGACAACTTCTCTAAGTATAATTCTCTATTCCTTGCAAAGGAATTGCCAAAGCACTGCAGCAGAAAGTTTTTTTTCAAGAAAATTACAGAATCCTTTTGGTTCCCTGTGTAATGCAGAAGTGGGCTGCTGCATACGTAGTGGAGCCTCTACTTGAAGGTCCCTGAGAATATTAAGGCAGCCTAGTTGGAATTAGTGTGTGGTATCGGGACTTATTAAGTGAAAAAAGGCTGAACATTTTTAATAAGTTGACAGTAACAGTAATTATTAATTATGTACGTACTGTGCTGAAGTTCTTTTGATTCTCACGGACTCTCTGCATTTCTGGTGTGTCTGCTACAGGCACATAGTATGGCATGGTCCTTTCTGCATCTTCCTTATACTTTTTCTGATAGAAAATACAACACGTATTCCATTAATATGAAAGCAGTAATAAACAATAATCTGGCATTACTTATCATTGCATAATGCCCATCTTCTTGGAAATGGGAGTACTTCTGTGTCTGATACAAATTCAGATTATGCCTCTGCGTAAGATTTATTTTAAGCATTAGGTTATTAAGGAGTAGGAAAATTAAGCTAAGTCTACTTAGAATAAAGTTACCTTCGGTATTGCAAAAGAAATAGAAATAATTTTCTCATTTAATACACTATTAAAACAAATTCATTTCAATATTGACATGGAATTTCAGAGTGAGAGATAACAGCTTTAGAGAAATTTGGTTTTTTCTGGTGCATCTCCTGAATGTTGTGACTGGTAGTTATTTAGGTGCTCCAGATTAGTATCCACTCGAGGTTCCCCCATGAACAATGATTAAATTGCTTCACTCAAGATACCTGGCTCGAAAGGTTCTTGACCTGCTGGGCATGAATAATCTCCGGAGTATCGACAACACTGGTGTAGTTGGCTTTCTCCATTTCCGCTAATTGTTTGTATTTGATCTGATGGGGAAAGCTCACATTTAGGTGCCTTAATTATATCTTGACAACAGTTTTCAGTTGTTTCAGTAGTTTCAGAAAAAACTGTTAATAAATTTTCCTCTAAAGAAGGCATCAGATGTGCTATATGAGATATTCACACAGACCTGGCTGGCAATGTCAGTGGCGTTCTTTGCTCTCACAAAATCTGGTGTCTCCAAAGCCAGTTCTGTCAGACCTTTTCCTTTGATTTCTAATTCCAAGGCTTTTTTGTACGCTTTCTGCAGATGAAGACAGTAGATAGGTATTTTGTCAATGTGAACCCAACACGTTTAGCAACTTCAGGTAGTTTCACGACCACACCACAAAATAGGAACACTACTAACATAAACTCACAATTAATCACACGAATGGTGTCATTAAAGTGTGTACTTTAGGACTTAAATCCTGAGAACAAACAGGCCTACTCCAGCAGTAAACAGAGCACGGTACAGGGCAGCTGTGTTAAGGTCACTCTTCATTCTCACACCAGTAATTTCAAAGTCTAAGTTCCTTTAGGCAATCAGCAATCGGTGCAAAACAGTAGCTTGTACAGAAGGGAAGCAACAGAGAGCGAGCAGTGTATGAAATGCATGTGGTAGTTAAGAGTGGTCACAGACGTTTCACACTAAGCATGTCCAAAACATGCAAAGTATCAGGATTCTCTGTGATATTTTGGCCCTTTGGAATGAATACCTAAAAACTCAGTGTGGCAGCAGCCACTCTTCCCAAAGAGAACTTCCACAAAGGTCTAAAAGATTTATTTTGCATAGATTGATATAATTCATATCTGTCTATGCCAACTCTGCTGAACTTAGCTGAATATGTCTGGAATATTATGGTAATAAAATATAGGCTCTTTGAATAACTCAAAACCTCTGCACTTCTAAGCACGAAATGCTGCTGTCAGTAAGGATGCTTATCTTAAGACTATTCAGTTAAGAAGCAAAATCATAAGTAAACTAAAAAGTTACTATTTTCAGCTTTCAGCCTGATGATGCTAAGGCTCTTAAAATATGAGCTAATCTTATCCTATGAAAACAATTACTATGAAATATTTATTATACCAGTCCACCACATAAATACAGTAGCTGTTAGGTTTGCACCCTGACTGTCTGCTGGCCACCTCTTCTCCATCAAAGTGGGGAAGACTGCCTCGGCCATCAGTCCTGCAGCTGCCAACCAGGCAGGGTCCCAGGCAGGGGGAACTGATCGTGAGCGTGGCTGGTGTTTCCGACTCACCCAGCAGGCATAAAGCATTCATAAAGGGCTCTTTGCTGCACAGCACGCCTCCCAGAGCAGAAGCACATCCATCTGGTTCCCTCATTGTAGTCCCTTTCTGGTTTCTCGCTTTGTGTTTTGTTTCCTCAGCCTTGGTCCTTAGTTCCTAATCCTTGGTAAATGCTCCTGACCTAAGATGCCCAGCTGCCAAAACTGACACCTCTGGTTCCTGCGCTTACCCTTGCTGCATCCCAATGCCGGTTTAGTCTATCCCTTGACTGATCTGACTATTGATCGTGGCACCTGTTTCCCACCTCTATTCCTGACAGTAACTGCAAAGCCTGAAAAGAGGCTCACTTAAAAGTTCAGGCTCCCAGTTTTATCCTTAGTCACCCATACGCATTCTTTTTTCTCCCTACTCAAGACTTTCTAGGGAATGACAAAGTTCATACTAGTGTCACACAGCCATAAGCATTTATTAGTTGGAGGCTGTTACATCCATTCAGGTATTTTCCCAATAGCTTTTGACGTACCTCGTTCAGGATTTGAGTTGCATTCTTCGCTCTTAACATGTCTGGAGTCTCCTCTAAAGCTGTTAGTCCTTTACCTTTGACACCTTCCTCCAGATCCTTCCTGTACTCTTTCTGCAGAAGAAAGAAAACGAAAGCTGCAAAGCCAGACTAAAGAGAGTTCTGCACTCTACAGCTTTGTTGCAAAAGTGTTTTGGTTTTTTTTTAAAAAAAAAAATTCCAAAAGCTCCCAAAGAAAAAAGAATTTATTAGAACAGCAAAGAATACGGTTTAGGGTTATGTAAGAACTACTGCAACAGATATTGTTGTTCAAGGTAAATTGCCAAGGCGCACACACGTACACCCCGCTAGGGAACAGTCAGGCTGATGCACGTCAGAGGGACACAGTAAATGTGAATATAGTTAACGAACAACGAAATAAATGTCCACGACAAATTAGATCACAACACAAAATATACATAAACATGCTTAATGTGAACGGTTAGGAAAAGGAAAGCGGGGAAGAAGAAACGCTGCTGAGAATATTTAGTGGAATTATTTAACTTGACAGAGGAAATAAGCACAGAATAACTGCTACCTCGCTTGCTATTTTGGTTGCGTATTTGACATGTAATAGGGATGGTGTAACCTCCAAGCCAGTAAGGTTTCTGCCCTTAATGGACTCTTCAAAGTCCTTCTTATATTCTTTCTAATAAGAGTAAGAAGAAAAAAAGCAAAATAGCAAGTATTTATTACATTATCTTTAATTATGTGAAAAACTACTGGGAGGACGGAGCAGTGGTTTGGTATTGATTTCACAGTGACAATCTGCTACAGTCAATGCCGTGGGCACCTAAGGCAACAAATTCTGTTTCTACTAAAGCCCACAAAACAGCTCATTACTTTCAATGGAAATATGACCTGACCCTGCCTTTTTTTTTTCTTTTTCTACTTATTTGTATATGCAGAGAAAACATTCAATGGAATCACTCAAACGTAATGACTAATGGCCTTTATACACCTGTTTTTCAGCGTGTATAAGCCTTCATCTGCGACAGAACAAATTATACTTGAAACAAACAGAAAAGAACTGCTCGAGGTAATAGAATGACAGGTCAGTGAAGAACACTATGACATTAGAGACAAACAGGAAATAAACGAGTTTCTCAAAAATAGAATTCGGAGGTGAAAAGACTAAGCAGGGTACTTTCAGTGGACTATGATAACCGACACACAGCCTATACTCGCGTTGCAAATGTTTAAGTGAAATGTAATTCATATCATATTTCTTCTAACGACTCGAAGACTTGCTGAGCTTCATTTACTGATAGCTTCTTGATGAAAAATTACAGGTAATACATAATTCATCGTGAATGGGAAAGCTTAATGAATTTTAAATGTAGTATTTCATAACCAATATGAAGAAATGGGATATAGGTATAATTTTTCAGTGTATCAGCATACACAAGACGCAAGTGTAATTGCCTGTCTAAATCACTGTGAAGATTTAGACTAAAAACCTTTAAAAATATTTTTTTTAACTATCCGTATTGATTTTAACCATACCTCGCTCTGCATGAGCTGAGATTCCTTTGCAGTAAGGTATGTTGGAGTTTCAAAGTCCAACATAGGTTTGCCTTTTTCCTTCTCGTACTTTTCTCTGTATTTCACCTGAGAAGGAAAGAAAAAAGTTACCCTCCTAAATAATAAAAGAACCAATTCATTGACTAGTATGTGCCTACTTTGGTCAACAGATCTGTGGTAAAAAGAATGAATGTCTAATGCTGTTTACCTTCCTGAAATCCATATTATTGACCATAAAATGTAAAATCAAAGGCCAGACTTGCAGCAAAATGTGTGTGGCCTAAAATTCTACTGACTTATTTCCAGTTGCAGAGAATAAGCAGTGGCAGCTCAGATTTCAAGAATTTACTTGAATTTACAAGAAGGAAGACAGGTAGTTATAAACATCTAACTTGAAGGCAGTCAGACTGCTCGCGACCCTGGCTGAAGTCAGCCACTTAGATGTTAATGGATTGCTGGAGCGTTAGTGGCAGGGCTTGAAAAGACACAGTTTTGTGACTTGCTAACTAATTCTGTGCATGAGTCTCCAGGGAGTAAAATGTCCCCAAGGATGAAGATATTCTTGCTTCAAATTAAGGTATCCAGCCTTTAGGGCATCAGTTTTTAGACTGCTGCATGAGTTACTGCTGTGTCTTTGGCTGAGACAGATCCTGATCTCAAACTGGAGCAACACATAGTCACTTAACCTGATTAACAACCATTCTCCTATACCCTTTGCTGTGTAACCTTTTTGCTTTTCCATGGCATGCAGCAGAACAATAACTATGGCCCTTGGCATTCTAGCAGTAATTTCTCTCTTGCTTTACAGTCAATAAATACCTGGAATAGAAAGGATTAGAGACCAATTCAGGGTATGAATTTCTCTGGAATGATTCACCATTTGCTGTATTCCAGAGGGAAAAAAATGTCTGACACATCTAGCAGCAGTAGGTATTGTTTTGGTTAAAGCAATTTTGGATGCAGAAAAAGAATGGCTGAGCTCTCCTTTGTATCACTTGAGGCCAGAATGGATAAAGCCACTGAAAATCTACTGTCGGCAACAACCCTACTTCTTTCAATTTCCAGTTTCTGTTATTACCAGGTCCCTTTTTCTATAGACGAAATCACCCTAATAAATGTATTATAGTGTGTAAAAAGATCCACATACAACAGACGTAAGTGACTTTGAGATCTACTCCAGAAGGAAGAAATCATACAGATATTTTATATGTGTTCAAAACTTGCAAACATGCAAATATTTCTCATTGACTTGTTTACTTAGCTGTGCAGTGTTTATAAAGCAGATAGGACCAGAGATTGTTATATACTGGAGAATTTGCTAGGATGACTTCAGTGATGGAGACTGGTACTCAGTGAGTGGGGTTAATGAGAAACACATGACCAACTTACGTGGCTCTGTAGTTCTGATGCCTCCCTTAGATGAACCTGCTCAAGATTATCTGGCACCACATGGTAGTGACCCTTACTCTTCTCATATTGCTTCTTGTACTGGTACTGAAGGGAAGGTGTCAAAAATCATCTCAATAAAAAAAAAATCCCTCAGCAAATTTACTTCTTAGGTCCAATCAAAGCAACACTTCAATGGAACATCAAAGAGAAATTAGAAATACAAAAAGCAAAACAAAACCAAGAAGTTTAACTCCAAGTATCAGATACCACTTCCAAAGATGTGGGCGAATAGTTATCTTTTTTTGACCATTTTGATTGCAAAGATTTTTTCAAAACCAGGATTAAAAAAAGAAGAAAAAGAAAGAAGAAAACACAGTGGATACATGAAAAGGCTGTACTAGGCAATAATGATTTTCATCTTTTCTCAGTAAAATGATCAAGTATTTTGTTAGGCATAATTCTGTACATCTGCAATGGGGGATGTTAAACATAAACATGAAATAAAAAAACAGACAAAAATAAAAATTTTAAATATAGTAAGCAGTAAAGAAAAAAGTAAAAAAAGAACAAAATAGTATGTTAGTGTGATGCAATCAGTTAAAATGTAATAAAGAATCAATCCACTAAAAATTATTAGAGGGTTTAAAATATTAGCAGTTCTACAGCTAATAAAGATTTCACTTCCCAGAGGACAATTGTGGCAAAGTTGCTAGTTAACTAGGAAACAATCATTAGGAAGAGAAGAGATCACTACCAGGTGATGTCCCATGAACAGTAACGGAGGGAGTAATTGTTACAGGAGTAGTTAGCAGAGATCAATTCCGATTGGGTCAATAGTAACGGAAAAATGAAATGGATCTGGGATTAATTAATGAGCTTACGGCACTGGCGAGTTGGCTTGTACTCAGGACATGGTTCATGATCAGCGATTCAGACATGTCTGTGACAGGCTTATGAAGCTTCTTTAGATCTGCTTTGTATTTCACCTGCAGGTAAGAAAGGACAAACGACATCAGAAAAGCAGACCGCTAATAAAACCTGTGCTGTTGAATGAATAACATAAAGGAGGTCTTCGTTAAAGAAATTTGAAACTTTTAATTTCCCTTGAGGAAAAGCATAAGTAAACATACCTCACTTGCCATATTGTGAGCATCTTTCATGGTCTTGTAGATTTTAGCCTCCTTTAAGTCATACTTTGGCTTTTTACCCATCTCTTTGGAAAAATTCTCCTTGTATTTCACCTAAATTAAAAAACAACCAGGTATTACAACTGTTCTTGAGTACCCACTTGTTCACTGCAGAAGGCAAAGAGACCCTACTTCAATGCTGACGGTAAGCTGAAGAGTGAGAGTGTAGTAACTTGAAAGCGTCCACTGGAATAAAGGCTATTTTAAACATGACCTGACATGAAAAGAAAACCAACCTCCGTACTTACAAAACACCACTTGCAATTTTTCTTTCAGGACATAGGTTACATCTCTTCATTGTAAAATAACAGATACGGTCAAGAGAAATGTGTTGACAAAATACAGCTAAATTCTGACCCTTAGAGATGAAGAATTTTTCACTTGCTGGGAACTGTGTATAGATAAAAGATACCCTATTTCACAAAGAGACAAACACTGACACAAGTATAAAGAATATTTAGAAGAACTTTTTATGTATGTCTTGGAGAAATAGGAGCTTTAAAAACTCCCTCAAGCACTGAAGGTGGCAACATATCACATACTTTTATATATACTGTTACACCCATATTGTGTTCTGTATAAATCAGAGGTGAAGGATGTTAATGATGACAATCAGCATAGTGATACAATTAATTACTAGTAATTAGGTTACGCAAGAGGCTTAGTAACGCTTCCAAACCACATTAGCATCAGCAAGGTAAACCACGGCGATGGAAGCCATAATATTCCAGCAGACCCAGGCTCAAGGCACAGAACGTTGATAGGAATGAGTTTGCTAATGACTTAAATGAGGGCAAGTCCTCCCTCATCATGACTTGTCCCATCCCACTGCTGCAGGTGCAGCTAAAGGCTAATTCTCTCACTGTTTCTTCTAAACCTACAAAAGAGACAGTTCAATTAGGAATATTTTGGTTTTATTGCTTTTTTTTTTTTTTTTCTATCAGAGATGCATAAAATTATTTCAGAAGAGTTACTGAAGAGTGCAAGAAAAACTCAAAGGATTAAAGATTAAGTTCGGGTTTATCTCAATGGACGCCATAGTCAGGAAGTATGGTCATCATCATTAGAAAAATTCTGAGGATTTGTCATATCTTTCCTGTAGCAGTATTCTGCCTGGTCTGGAAACAAGTAGGGCAACAGTTCTTTCTGTTTACCAATCCACCTTTCCTTGAAGATGCTTTATACTAAATAAGCTAGCAACCCCTACCCCCGGTCTGAAGAACAAGAACTGAACAACCATCATCAGTCTTTGTGAACGAATTTGATCTTCTTCAGGACCAAGATAATACTGATAAAAAGCATGCAGAAAATATAAGACTGTGGCCGATGAGGAAAAAGAATTACTGGTTCTTCAGGAAAAAAAAAAACCCCGATCTCCCAAGATATATTTCTGTGAAAACTGAAATGAAAGAAATAAAATACTGGAGAAACGATAACTAAGTTGAGGAACAGCTGACTCATGCTAGAGGGTTTTTTTATGACAATTACAGAAATGTAAACAGATAATTTTGTGTTAGTAAAAAAAGAAACATGATTGAATGCAGGATTAAGCCACATTCCACAATCACATTTTACACTTTGAGTTCATTGTCATATTCTTGTCCATACAGCGCCATACGGCTCATGCTTCACAAAATATGCCAACGTTCAGATAAAACACACAGTGAAACGGGCAAATCAGTTATATAGCTGCTGTAAGAAAACAAGCAACATTAACATTTCTCACATGAAGGAATCAGTGTTGGTTCTGACCTCACAAAAAAGAAAATCAAGCAGCATACCAGAATCTGTTCAGTTTTGCAAGCTATGCAACATATGATCAAGATCAGACCATTGTGCCAGAGTTCACTTTTTTAAGCCCAGAAGAAAGGTTACTGGAAGATCTACGCAAAATTAAAAGCAAGCATGCCAGACAGGCAGATGAAATCCAACTAAAACAAGGCAAGTGGATAAACAAACTGGACGTGATGGTTTATAAAGAAAAAGTTTATGAGAAGAAACAGCTAAGAGAAAAAAAAGTTAAAGATTATGCCAATTATTCTTTGCTCCCGTACTGGCCCTGTAATTTTTCTCTTAGGACCAAAATAATCTCATCAAAGCATGTTTATAAGACTAAGAGGAGAACTGGCTAGGATTGGAGCAAAAGCATGAAAAAGGAGGATCTCACTGAATGGCAATAAACAGAATTTCTTCTTTTTCTTCCAGTTGAATCGTTCGGTTTAAGAATCCTTGGTCCTACTGAAAAGATTCTTGTTCCTCCTGACAAACACAGCGGCTGACATTCAAACATGCGACAGTTACATGCAGCAGTCACGGCTAGACATGGAAAAACCATAATCCCCCTTTGTTTTCATTTGGAAATACATGTGCAAAACCAAAATGGCACAGATCCGTCTGCTGCCACTTCAAACACTGCTGTGCAGCCACCGGTTTTCTAGCATCCAAAGGTGTTGAAATGGCAAAAAATATAGGTACCGATGTGCTCTCAAATCGCTACAGGGTACACTTCTCAGAGGCTCTGGGGCTGATTTAGTCATAACTATGCTTCTCTTACGCCAATCCAGCATGATGTAAACAGAAGAGTTTAAATGAAGGGTAAATAGAAGTTTGAAGTTTGAATGGTTAAAATGAAGTTCTAGTGTGAATGTTATGCATATGGTAGGATGCTCACTGAAAATTACCGCCACCATGGTTCGGGTTTGCCACACACACATATTTCCATTTTTTTGCACAGTTTCAGGAAAACCAGCTCAAGCTTATATGTCCAGGTTTAGGTTTTTTGGGTGAAAAAGGTGAGTTTTCACATTGCATGAGTGCATCGGAAACTCCCATTAGAAACATCAGAAGTTCCAAAACCATTATGAAGGACAGTCTCACAAGTTTTGCTACATTCAACACAAAAAGATCCAGAGCAACTGACGCATCATAAACCCTTTAACAGCTTGGAATTGTAAGAGAATGTGCAAGCAAGAGACAGATGCATAAAAATGGCATTCCCAGATGTGTCACTAAAAATCATCTTACATGACTACTTAGCATATTAGCTTTCTTAAAGGTTCTCATCCATGGGGTATCATAAGATGCAGCTCCATGCCCTCTCATATGTCGTTTGAGGTATTCTGCCTACAATGCGTAGCAAGAAAGTAAGATCAGAAATGCAAACAATTACAGGATTAAAGCACGAAGTGGTGAGAGAGAACCAAGTTGAACCGAGGCCCCGGCAGAAAAAATTGTCACAGAAAAGAGCAAGCATGTGCTTCAGACTGATCGGAGAACATGGCCATTGTATAAAAGTAAGCGTGCTTCTATTAATATAACATATTAACTTCAAACCAGAAGATTCTTTTAAAGGCACAAAGTAGAAAGAAGGTGGCTGAAAGAAACAGAATGTCCAGCTCATGAAGGGTGGATAATAAGAGTTAGGTAAAAGGCTGCTTTTGTTAAAGCCAATACCCAGAAAAGGTAGAAAAAAGACAACATGGCTAACACCTCAGCCTCAGTATTTAGAAGATCTTGTCCTGGCATAATTTTAAGAATATTCTATACCTCCCTTACTGACACTTATTAATTCAGTAGAAAACTTTATTTAACAAAGAAATACCTTGCACTGGGATTTCATTTTTACTTTAACAAATTCCCTTTAAAATATTCCCTTATCCCCTAATCTAGAAAAAATTTAAGTTATAATATTTGTATTCCTCTATAAGTTAATATTATGTCTCATTTCTCTCACTGCCTCAAAGTTTCACCCACTTTTTATTATTACCTGGCTAGTTAGTTTGGACACCTCCTTCGCCAGCTCAATATCTGGTCGTCCCAGCATGGTTACGCCAATGCCAGCTTCTCCGCGCTTTTTATATTCAATCTAACAAGGAAAAAAAAAAGTATAGTTTAGTAGTGATGATATCCCCTTTTAGTTATTTTACTGCCATTGTTTTTAATAGTAAAATTACTGCTGAAGAATTATTCAGAAGACATAAAAAACACTTACATCACTAATTAACTTGGCAGCCTGAGTTGCTTTCTTGATATCGGGTCGATCTGCTATAGGTGTGTAGTGGAGCTTTGACTTGGCATCTTTCTTGTATTCAATCTAATCCATGATCATAGACAGAGGAAAGAAAATTACTGAGGTTTGTTCATGAGGAATATGCTTAATAAGGACTCAGCAACATTGCTGGGAAGGTGCATGGGGTTTCTTAATAAATAATTTCACAAGGAACGGATTTGGGGATCTGTTTTTGCAAGGTGTCTACAGATGAAGAAATAAGCATGTGCAATTCTGTCTGTACTTGAAGGAATGAAAAAAATTATTGGACGTGATTTGCACTAGATTACTTCAAATCCTACCATGTGATTAAGTAGAAATATGATTTTCAATGAAATCTTTTATTTCAGTGTAATTTGTATTTGCACCTTTATCTTCCAGAATTACACCTGAACATGGAGGCTGGGAGGAAATCCAGAAGGATGCGAACTTTTGTGTTTACCAGCTGACTTTGATTGAAATGGCTTACGCAAGCTACTTAATTCATGAAAAGACAAGACAAACTTACTGTACTCTGTTTTTTAGCAACTTCCATGGCATGTTTCACTTCGGGAGGCTCCAACATGACAGAATAATTAGACTTGCCTTTCTCCTTCACAAACTTCTTCTTATAGTTTGTCTGTTAAGAGCAAGAAGGGCCATGTGTGATTTTTTAATTTCACATGGAGGTAAATTCTACTGAAACTTGGAAATAAGCTCACTGAAACTCTTAAGACAGATAAAACGCAGTCTTCTCAGTCTCAAAATGTATGGTCCCCAGCTTGTTTGTTATAATTTGCACTTTAGATAACACAGGCTTGCTATTTGGAGATTTGTGTTTAAACTGTGCTCTGTGAAAAATAAAACCTGAATTAAGGGCACCCATTAGCACTCCAGCCCGTCACTTCTCTCCAGAGTATTTCAACAGATTTCCAATAAAATGTGTTTAGCTGTTTGTTAAAGTCTCATTCTGGTAGGAGTTAATCTTTTCTGACTCCTTGGGCATTTTACCATGAGACTCTAAATGTGTTGCATTTATACTAAAACAGCCTAATCAGTTATAGGCAGCAGGGAATAATCTCGCCATAAGTTGTTATCACACTAGTTACTTACCTCACTGACGTTCTTGGTCACCTCCTTCACATGAGCAGTGTCTCGTGTCTCTGGCAGGGTTGTATAAGACCCATGCGGAAGCTGCTTCTTGCTATGTTCTTTGTATTTGTTCTGAAAACACAGAAGAAAAATAGGTAAAAAGCAGCAATGCAAGCCCCGCCCCTCCCCTCTATATTAAAAGGATGTACTTAAAACGAACAAGTAAATCTCCAATGTTTTACCTCAGATACAAGAGAGCTGACATTCTTAGCCAGGAGGATCTGAGGTGTATCTGGAACAACATGATACGTTCCTCGAGCTTTGACGTGCTTCTCTTTGTATTTTATCTAGCAGGAAGAAAAGATATTAAGTGCAAGGTCCTGCACCTGGGAGGAACAACCCCACACAACAGCACAGGCTGGGGGTGACCTGATGGAAAATAGATTCACTAAGAAGGCCCTGGGAGTGCTGGGGGGCAGCAAGGTGACCCTGAGCCAGCACCGGGCCCTTGGGGCCAAGGGGGCCAGCGGTGCCCTAGGGGCATGGAAAGGAGTGTGGCCAACAGGGCGAGGGAGGTTCTCCTCCCCCTCTGCTCTGCCCCAGTGAGGCCACAGCTGCAGTGCTGGGTCCAGTTCTGGGCTCCCCAGTTCAAGAAAGACAGCGAACTGCTGGAGCAAGGCCAGCGCAGAGCTGCCAAGATGCTCAGGGGACTGGAGCATCTCCCTTGTGAGGAAAGGCTGAGAGACCTGGGTTTGTTCAGCCTGGAGAAGAGAAGCTGAGGGGGGATCTCATCAATACCTATAAGTATCTGAAGGGCGGGTGTCAGGAGGATGGGTCGGGCTCTTTTCAGTGGTGCCCAACGCCAGGCCAAGGGGCCACGGGCACAAGCTGGAACACGGGAAGTTCCATCCGAACATGGGGACAAACCCCTTCCCTGTGCAGGTGCCAGAGCAGGGGCACAGGCTGCCCAGAGAGGCTGTGGGGTCCCTTCCCTGGAGACATTCACCCCCCGCCTGGACGCGGCCCTGTGCCCCTGCTCTGGGGGTGCCTGCTCAAGCAGGGGGTGGGACGGGGTGAGTTCCAGAGGCCCCTTCCAACCCCCGCCAGTCTGGGATTCTGTGATATCCTTTTAAGCAATGGGTATCTTGGCTTGTGGCAATTTAAAAAGAAATTACTACAGCGGTGTGTGTCTGCTTGTTAGTGCAAAAGTTTGCAGAAAATCCCATATTTTGATGTTTTCCAAGATAAATTCATTCCAGTCTATGTATTCCTATTGGAATTCTATGGATATATTGGAATATTGGAATTTTATCAATATATTGAATATTAATATATTGTTAGTAATTATAAAAGATACTTTGTGTTATGCACAAGTTATACATGCAGCTTTTTTTGTGATTTTCTCCAGATAGTATTTTCATTTCAGTAACAGGAATGCAGAGATATACCAAAAGTCTAGCGTGTTCAGACAATGTTAACTTTGAATATCTATTTAATCCATGAACTAGGGCAGTGACATTTACAAGACCAAATTTGTTCAGATTGTGCCAATTTGTTAATGAAACAAACAAGTCAAATCAAATGATGAAGTGAGACTGAGAACAACTTTTCAAAGCTTCATTCTTAAGCCAATCATATGTCCAATAAAGTAGTTTATGTATTAAGTAAAGTTCTAGTAGAATAAAAAAAGTGAGTGTTCAAGTACTTACATCACTCGCCAAGATGGCATTATTTAAGGCCAATACTGTGTTTTTATCATCTGTGACAGAGAGTTTGCATCCCTTTAGGAATTCCCGGTCCAGTTTGTATTCATACTGCAGGAGTTAAAAAGATAAAAGAAGAGAGTCTCAGACCTCCTACAGGTTTTTTTTACTCGGAACATGAGAGATGTGGGGGAAGGGAGGATTCGGTTTGTTCTGACTTTCTTACATCACTCTGTTGCAGAGACGACTTGGCTGCCTGAACAAAGTCAGGCCTATCAGCAATCCAGTGCCAATGAGCCTTGGCTGCTTCATATTTCTTCTTATAATCCAGCTGTTTATAATGAAACAAGAAAAAAAAGAAGTTAATTGGAACTTGTGTACTTCACACATGGCATTCATACAGATGCAAATTCTCTTCGATCTGTACCAATTAAAGAGAGAAGAGGTAAGAAAGTGCATCTATATCGGACTAGGGCTTTCCTCTGAATCGTGTACTCTCATCAAATGGCAGTCCATTTACTCTAGTTTTGCCACTGCCAGGTGGAGAAAGGAATGTGAATGACTGGAAAGATGATGTGATTTTGAAGAAGGTGAGTACTTTCAGTTCCTTGCCTATTGAAGTGGGTGTTGGGCCACAAATAATAGAAAACACAGGAGAGCTTCCCATGAAGCGTGCGCTTTGTCTACAAGAACACCGCCACAGAGAATTTTGGGACAGTTATGTCTGTCAGGAAAACAGAGGGGGACTAGAAGAACAGTAGATGTGTGACATACAAGGACCTCAAGTGACCTCAAGGACAACTTGCAGGAATGAGCACTCTAGAATGAAATAAATGTAAATATCTTTTATTCAAGAAGCAATGTCCAAGCTCAAAAAATTTCAGTTGAACTGAAAATAATTTCTCATGGTCTCCACTGCCAGTCTCAAACAGTATCCATAATAAAATTAAAGTATTAATAAAACAGAACTCACGTTGCTGTTTAGCTTGTAAGCATGCCTTGGAGTCTTAATATGAACTGAATCTGCTACCACATTGCAGTGAGATTTATTCCTCTCATACACTTCTTTGTATTTCAGCTAAAGACAGACAAACATAAAAAATGTTTGCAAAGCTAATATCATTGTCAACAAGAAAAACATCAAAATATGAAAAACAATATTAAAAATTGCTCTAATCAAGATAAAATCCTAACAGAAGAAGAAACTGTATCAATACAATTTGGTATCAACCATCTGTCTGAAAAAAGGGTCCTCTTCAGCAGCAGTCCTCTTTAAATAGAAAATGTGGCAGGCATAACTCACTGTGAAGTAGAGACTAAGATTTAACAAAATCTTTAACAAAAATTTAACAGCAATTCTGTCTGTTTCTAGGTTTTTTGCACCTAATAGAATTGCTTTAAAGACATTTCATCTTCTGATAGGCACATTCAGTGCTTTCTGAAACTTCCTTTATAGAATCTCAAATTCAGCACTCAGTTTGGAACCAAAAAATGTACTTCAATTCGCAGATCACTTTTGAACATCTCTGTCTCTTAACGACCCATGTTAGTATCTGGATGATATGGTTAGTTTTTCTTCCTAGATTTACTCATTATATAGATAATCCATGTAGTATCTGAATGACTTTCACGCTACTTATTCTTACATTATGATATTGAGTTACGGAAGTGCTAGTATCCTCATTTTATTTATGGACATCTAAGGAACAAAAATACAAAGGTCAGAGAGAAAGTCTAGGGTAGGAGGAGGAATTAGGACCAGGACTCACAAATCCTATGATATTATTCTATCCACTTCATCCTCCTTTCCCTCTTTTTTTTTTTTTTTTTTAGCCTTCTGTTGCCCCATAGTCAAAACACATGTTTAATTTAGGTCAGAATATTTACCTTATATAGTCACAATATCCATAGAAGAAATGAATAAACACAGTAATGTATTTAGTACCTTATTCAAGGCTCCACAAAAGCCACTAGCCAGTAGAGGAAGAAAACCCAGAAACAAGCTCCCTACATCCATGCTTTAATTAGATACCAGTTCCAGCTCATGGCTTTTATTACCAGTGAGGGCTGCTCTACCCCAGCAAAAATGTTCCAAGAGCTACAGAAGAACATTACACAGAAAAACTTTCTGAATACTTTCATAATCTATTGTGTTTTTTGAAAAAACATTAAGTACTTCTGGAGTTTTACACGCAAACAAAACCAACGCAGTCTAATAAGAAGCTGTTTTGTAATGACGGTGTTATATATAAGTTAGAAGTATTGCACATCAAAGCAAAAAGTTAATCATGTGTCTTTTTGATACCACCGACAAGGGTAATTTACTTACGTCACTTATTCTGTCCTTGACCTTGCGCACATGCAATAACATAGGTGTATCATGGATTGTAGTATAGCCTTTAGGCTTTGCTTTGTTATATTCCAACTTGTAAATAATCTGAAGATAAAAATTATAGATTATGTTATTTCTTGACATTATTGGTGTCAATTGAAAAAAAATAAAGATGATTTTCACACTCTTATCACACTTCAAAGGGCAGAGTTCACAGGAGGAGGTATGCTTGAAAGGGATTGACCACACTTACATCGCTAATCTGTTTGTTGACTTTTGTAGTCCTTAGGTGTTCTGGAGTGTCCACAACTGTAGTATACTTGTCCTTCTTCTTTTCATAGTCCTTTTTGTATTCAACCTGGTGATTGGGAAAGAGCGTATGTTAACCACACAAACCAAGACAACACGGCTTCAGGAGATACGTTTATATTCCCACATAAAATTGCAAAATCCTTCCATCAAAGCCAATGGAAGCCGAACGTGCACAATGAGCTAAACTTTGCAAACCCCTTTTTTGCATAAGAGGCTGCTTGTCTATTTGTGTGATTAATTTTATATTTATTTCACTGAGTATAAAAGCTTCATTTCTATCCTAAATCTCCAGGATTGAGCTGAAGAAGCAATCTTGGCAGATCAGTGACTTTTAAAGTTTATAACTGGACAATATCCCATTTTAAAAATATATTTTAAATATTCATCAAATGGAGAGAAACGTAAAACATCTTACATAGCAGAAGATAAAAACATCCACTGAATGTGGATGCCAAAATGCCAGGCTATTTTAAAGGCTTTGATAGCAGAAATTTTTTCTTGATAATTTCTTTCTTAAAGATCATCTCGGCCTGCGCAGGACTCTAGACCTGTTCTCACTGAATTCTGTGAGAACAGACTCTACACCAAGAATGATAATTCATTGCAGACAGTCTGAGGGCAGGTGGAAGAGGTTAGACCATATTTTTAAAAAAGAACTTTCATGCTCTATCTGGCACCAGAAAATAAAACCATGCTTTTGAAACAGGACTACGACAGACACAATATAAAAAGTTACATACAAACAACAAATCACAACATGAAGTCGACTCAGATGGACATGCAGGTCAGGCAGAGTGCTAATTTTTTTCTTCAAACTTACAAAAACTTACTGCAAGGAGTTTTTAATGAGATAATAGAAATCCATGCATAAATTGAACAAAAATGGCTAGTAAAGATCTTCAGTACCTTATTACTGAATAATTTTATTAACTATGCTGATAGTAACAAAGAAGAACATCCCCCTCCCTCTCACGTAATTGTTTTCTACTGTTGCATTTCCAGTTTATAATTTAAATGTTACATGCTGGTTTCACCTGGCCCAGTCAGGAATAATTTTTACTGTTGAAGAGAGTAAGGTGACTGCTAGCAGCTGTGATTTCAGAGCAGAAATAAATATATATCAGTTATTTAATAAGTCATGCTTTCATCCAGCTGGTACAACCAAAATATATATGCTGGAATCCAGGTTGAATGAAGGTAGAATGTGGAAAATTAATTATTCACATTAATATCAGGCTTTCTTTTACATCATCAGAAATATAAGTGTTAGGTTCTTTGTTGTGTATGAACAAACAGATGAATCATACTCACTTTCAACATTCTGATTCTTATTACAACTGGCAAAAGGAGAAAGTATTTTTTAAAAATAAACTATATTATGTGACTGCACGAGGACTGCTTTGCTAGCCTTGTTTGAAAGCAGTAGGTAGAGAAAGAAATTGATGAGAACACGATTTACTACAGAGCTGTGCACCTATACCATTTCTAAGGGCACTTAGAAGTGAGATATGACTTTGTTCTGCATCTAGGCACAATCTGACACTGCTCCTAGGCAGAGTGGTAGACAGTTGTTGTAATCTACTTGCCAAAATTACTTCATCTCGTTCATACTGAATTAAGGGACTTGTGTTACGAGGGGTGGTCAGTCCAAGAAATGGTGGCAGAATGGGAATTTGGTTAGGAAAATATCAGGAACAGCTAACACAATATCTTAAATGTATGGAAAATTGCTCTTTATGTAAGTATGTGAAATATTATATAGAAGTATATATAACAATTATTTAAAATGAAAGGAGAAAGTGGAGGCAAGATCAGCCTGAGCTGAGTAAAGTCGAAGTTACAGTAAATATTGTTTCAGATATCCTGTTTTCAAAAATAGATTATCATAGCCAGCATTAATCACATCGACAAAACTCTGGGGTCTGATATCCATATAAATTTAGGGAACCCCCAAGCATTAGATATTAGAAGTCCAAGCAGCTAATTTGTGTATACATATATTTATATATGTAATGTCCCCTACAGCAGCAGTTCTTCATATTACCTGGCTCCACAAGTATGTGTTGTAGAGTGCTGTCAGCATATCTGGCCTTAGAATTTCATTACATCCATGTTGCAGGAGCATCTTGGCAAAGGACTTATACATTTTCTGTTCATGCAAATGGCAATGAAGCACAAAAGAGACTTGTGAACACCATAAACAACAACACAGCTCTAGATCCCAGACACTTTGAGAGTGGAGAGATTTAGGCAAGGTACTATATGTATTCATTCAGATGTGCATACAACTTACATCTATAGAATTTAGAACATCAAAAACATATATTAAAAGATTTGCATACTATCCCATTAAGGAAATTGCAAAAATAATTTTTGGAGATAAGAGTGAAATATAGATTAAGGTGAAATCACTCAAAAGCCAAATATGTCACCGTCGCTTGAGTAATGAGTAAGAAGATAATGTTTATAAAGGCCATTAAAAGAGAGGTAATAATAAATGCATGGCACAACATGCATTTATTTAAAACCTCTCCAATGACTTCAAGAGGCATTAGATTCCTGATGTCAATTGATGCACAATATATGAAAGTACATACAGTAGAGATTTAGCTCACTCAAAAAGTAGCAATTCTTTTTGGGTGTCAAAACAAAGACTGCTCAACTGAGCTAAAACATCCCAGGTGAAACCTGTGGTACTGCTAGCTACAGACACTTCACACAGACAGAGTAGCTGTGAGCGAACCAGGCACTTTCTGGCAGCACTGGCTAATGCTCCTACGGTACCTGACTGCTCAGTGTAGTCCCCCACTTGGCCAGGAGGTTCCTAGGATCATCCACAATAACGCTGTACCTATCTTTGAGCTTCTCATAGGCAGCTTTATATAATTTCTACTCAGAAGAGCATAATACAGTGTAACAAATTAGAAGAGAGTGAAGACACAAAGAGATCATAGTTCAAACCACAGAAACCTCTTTACATGGACTATTTAAAGGCTGGGATTGACGTTCATATCCAAAACAGAAAATATATTATTAAAAAAAAACCACAGAGAGAAAAACATTTCCTAACAGTATATGCATTTCTAAATTTCTACTGAATGGCTTAATCTACAATTCAAGGACGCCTATATTCTATCCCTGCCACTCTTCAATAAGCCATTTTATGACTTACTTTCTTCATGAAAAATAACTGCAGAAGCAACTCTGTAGGGAACTAGATTCTTGATTTGAGTACAAAGAGAACACAATGAGATGCAAGGGTAAAATGCAATGTTACATTATCATCAGACATTTTGTAAGCAAAAACTATAACCCCTCATCATAAAAAACACCCCTTACAAAACAGAAGACATTCACGCAAGTTCATTTCAATGTATGGAGCCCCATTGCTAAAATTTTACTCATTTACGTTTCACATATTAAAATTTTCCTTATTTGACCTACCGAACAATAAGAAGACTGAATACTAACAGGCTTCCATAACAAATTCTAGTTCACTGCTTATCAAATTGAGTAGGAAATGACAGCAATGGTACTGAAATTGTATTTGCTGTGAAACAGCTTTTCTCACCCGGAACAGATAATACTGTAACATGTTTACTGACAGGCAAACAATTTAACATAATAGCTGATGAAAAAGAATAAAATATCAGGATGTGAGAGTCTAAATATACACTGCTCTAAAGAAAAGCATCAGTGTCTGGTGTGGTATGCCAACTCTAAGGTGATGAGAAATCACCTAGAACACAGTGCTTTTCCACCAGCTTTGCTCTGTGGGTGTACAGCACTGCTCCTACAAACTCCATTGGTGACTTTAATCTTAAACCCAGGGGCATTCATTATCCCCCTTTGCTGCTATGTTTTGTTTATTGTTTCTTCAGCACTACGGGAGAAAAGTAAGAAAAAGTAAGTAGTAGAGTGGGAGAATTCAAGGCAAAATACCTGAAACAAAACAGAGCTATGGTAATTCCAGACATAATACTAGCTTCCTAACACCGATTAAGTGTTTTTGCAGTATTTCAGGAAAGCAATTGTGATTCTCTCTATAGCTGTTTCACATGACAATCAACTATCACTGTTACTAAGCAAGCAGCATTATTTAAGTCACCATTTATTTACCAGCCAGAAAAGGTGAAGTTTCTTTGCAATGAAAAAGTAATGAAACAGGGGTCAGGACTTCACTTTTTAGGTACTGTAAACCTGCTCTGTCCTAATACTCAGATTAGGGCAATAAGAACAACCTTGTCTTTCACGATCTTAGTCTGACTTTAAGACATCTTTAAGCCTGAATATATTTGTATTTATTTACAATTCCATAAGGAAGATCGACCTTCAACTTTGTATTAACATACACACACTTACTATTTCAGTATGAGACACTACAGAAATCTTTAACACTTACCCCATCCATCAACTGAGTTGCATATTTAAAATGCATGTTAATTGGAGAGTCAGCTACATACTTAAAAAGAGACTTAGTCTTCTCAAACATCTCCTTGTACTTACACTGGAGAAAGGAAAAACAGACAGAAAAAAACACTCCAATATTAATCCAAAGAAGGGTAAGGCGATAAAACCATATGATTTCAGAAAGAATCGGCAGCAAAACCATGGTAGAATTATTACATATGTGCATTTAACATATCTACAAACAAAAAATAGTCGTAATTGTAGTAGTCTGCAGGATGGGACTATCACATCAAGAAAGCAATGGAAATTTCAAATAATTTTAAAACTAGACTTAGAATCACTAGAAAAATTACTATGGAGCTGATAGCTTTGCAAGGAACAGAGGGGATAAGTAAAAGATCATTTTGCCTCTGTTTTCTTTTACAGTGAGACTGAAATTTTAGACGCTATATATTAAGTTCTGTCAAGAGTTATTCATATCAATGTCTACGTCAGAATTGGATTCTTCTGCGAAAAATTTATCTACAGTATAAGCAAACGTCAAAAAAACATTTAGCAACAATTCAGACTGTTTTACTTACCCCACTGTAGAGCACCTTATTCTTTTCTGCCAGAGCAAAACTTGGAGTATCCCATGCATAACAGCCAATGCCTCTGATCCATGATAAGTCTTCCTTGTATTTAACCTTTACAAAAGAAGTAAAAGGATTCAGTTTTAAGCAGCACCAAGTGGTAGCTGATCAATGGCACCTCAACACCAGGTGCAGGAAACAGAACTACATCCACTATTATTCCATTATAAAATACATTACAGTTACTCATACTTTTCTGATGGACTCAGATTATTCACATACCTAATCTATCATTAGCTATTGGAGCTCCTGTGTGAATTAAAAAGCATTTATTCTTGTACAATTAAAGGGTTATTGTATGTGTACAGATATGTACAATTAAAGGTCGTTACAGGGCTAACAAATCTAAGCAAAGGCAACTGAAATTTGTTAAAATTGTCTGTTAATTTCAAAAGGAGATGGGCTGCAATTTTAGCCATCTGATTTGCTCTGTCATTTCACAGATCTGCCAGGTGAAACCGCAAATTGCTTAAAAAATTTCAGCTGCCTTCCCAAACGAAGACTTGGTTTTCATTTTGGAAACCTACTTAAAACTTTCAACCTCTCACATCCAGGAACTATCTGAACTCACATCGCTAATAGCATCCGTGACTGCACGATGATGGAAATGCTCCGGACGGTCTGGGATCGATCTCCAGATTCCCAACTGGCTCATATAATTTTCCTTATATTTCACCTACAATGGAAATTGAAGAATGAAGCAAAACAATTTGAGAACAGAACACTCTAGACCATGCAGTTTCAAGACATTCCTTTTTCTGAAACATCAGAACTTAAACAGTGGAAATGAGATCAACTTCCATTCGCCTTTGTAACATCAAATGTGTAATACTTCAGGGAAGGAAAGAAGTTAATATTAATAGCTCTGATCATATTTTTCTAATTATTTGACACACTTCAATAGAACAATAGCATCAATGGTGTATTCTAGGTTATTAAATGACAAACACTAATTCGGAACGAATGTATACATACACTGCTAACATCGTCGGTGACCTTTCGGTGATAGACAATATCCAAAGCGTCTTTCACTGTGTGGTATTTGCCCTTAGAATTCTCAAAGGTTTCTTTGTAGCGCAACTGGTAAGAAAAATAACACATAAAAGAATATATTATATTTAACTGTCAGGAATTGTTTTAGACAAATTTCCTACCTCCTAGGAATGACACCCAGGGAGATGTTGCTGTCCAACATCCTAATGTTGAGGAATTTCAAGAAGCTGCAATTGTCTATAACCAATTGCAATTTGACCGAGACTTATGGTGAAAATCAGAGAGAAAAGGAGCCGGTACATCTAAAGCAACATTGCATCCTATTCACTTTCTGACTGAAGACTAAGGAAAAACCATCCATGTATCACAGGACTACTCTCTGGAACAGCAAAAGTGCCACTTTTGGCATTAAAAAATCCTACTTATCCCATCTTCCATGCCCTGATCTAGAAGAAAGCAGGAAGATCATTCCAGTCTTTGGAGAAAGACTTTCTCAGAGGAGAAATTCAGATATGCAGAAGAACTGGGACGCTCCTCTGCAGTATTTAAAAATCATTCTTAAGAGAGCAGTAAGACTAATCACTAGAACAAAACAGCAGCCTAGCCCATATCCTTTCAGGATACAACGTGCAATCTGAAATATATAGCAAAGATCTTATGAATGAGTAGAGTACTCTTAGCCATTGCCTTAAATCACAAACCACTATTCCACGCTTGAAGGAAAAATCAATTTCACCTTAATAACCTTCTGTGCCGCAGCTCAGATAATTTTTCTCTCTAATCTACTTCTAAATTAAAAAATAAGCATGTTCTCAGTGACATGCAAGTTCACTTCTAACACAAAATTGAGGTGAAGATATCTGATAAAAGGCATTCTATCTTGCCTCCAGCATCAATCATTTCACTCCAGTCTGAACTATTAGGAGATTTCATGTGCAAGCAAATTACTTTAGATCTATTTTTCCTTTGCTGTAAGACCACACTTCAGTGCAATGGAAAATTAAAATTAATTATAATGAATGAAAAAAAAAAAGCATTACAGTTGACATAAAGTAAAAACTTAATAAACTCTGTAATATCAAATGGAAATGTACATATAAATGGGGTGACCTAGTTTATAACCCACACTGAGATACTCTGTGCTTTGCACGCTTGCTCCCCATTGATCCTTTTCCTGTTCTTTTAATAAAGAAACCAAGAAAAAGCAGCAGTGAAAGTCTTCATGGGCTACATACATCACTGGCATTCAGGTACGCTCTCTTGGCTCTGATCAAGACTGGTGTGTCAGGAACAGGCGTGTATTTGTCCTTCATCTTCTCATACTGGGTTTTGTACTTTTTCTAAGAGAGAGAGCAAAAGGAAAAAGTTATATCTTTAATCTTACAAGCATTTGCTAACCTGGTACTATGTTAACACCCAGGGGTGCTACACCAAGTGCACAAAGTCCTGCAAGGTGCTTCTGGCAAAACTTTGGGAAACAAGCTCAGCTGTTCAGTTCTTTCTAGCTCTTCCTGGCCTTGCAGCCAGCGTACCTCAGGTTCTGCAAGCAAGCGCTAAGAAACAGGTATCTTATAAAGTGCTAAAACATATTAAAAAGTGTACCCTTTTATCACAACTTCTAAAGGAAATGTGGAACTTCAGCATAAGAGACAGAAAACTAAATGAAGGGTAAACAGATCTGAGCCTTGAAATTACCACTAAAATCAGAAATAAACAGTTCAGCATAGTGGTACCAAACAAAAACCCCCAAATACCTTACCTCACTGACCATGTCCTTTACATGCCTAGCATGTGTGAAGGCTGGAGTCTGACCCCCAGCATGATGATGGGGTCTCTCTTTTGTGGCAAGTTCCACATACAAGTACTGCAGCAAGAAGAAAAGAATAATAAAAAAAAACCACATTTCAAGTAAGCTTTACTTTATCTCTCTGAAGAATGTCTGTAAATTCACAATGTATACATAACCACACAATTTACCCCAGGAAAAAAATAATATGTTCTTTCCTCTTCCATACTCTCTCAGTTCATCTTTCTCTATCGGTACTCCTGATATTCTGTAACCGCCAGTAACATCTTCACAAACCAAGAAGCCAAATGCATGTGACAAGAATGACTTCTCTGCCCTACGTTCAGACCTAGCTTTAGAGAAAAGCATCCATAAGGTCTGTTTTTCTCTGGTGAGTATCTTCATTTTGTTCTGCAAATTTAAAAATTCCGCAAAACTTATAGCTAGTAAATCAGATAATGAACTACTATATGAATAAAGACATCACAATGAATAGAGGTAGATGGATAAAAATACATATTCCTCTGATGAAGTCAGAGTTTCAGAGAATTTGAACAGAACTGTACCAGGGTTCAGTGCTCTATTTCAGATGGACAAAGCTGAACATGCCTGTTACAGAGCTGTGGTCAACATGAAAATTCATAGCCACTTAAAAATGAGCAACAGTCACTTTAAATGTCCTCTCTACAAATTCTACGTTGCTTTGAAATGGCCTGGAAAGATTTTGCTGTACTTTAGGAGTATATTAAGAGGGATTCCCTGATTGTGTTTTTTAGTTAGTATAAATTTTTCACCTGGCTCTGTATTTTTTGTCCTTGCTTGGCTCTTAAGAAGTCAGGTGTATCAAGGACGGAAGTGTATTTTGTCTTCAGCTCCTTGCCTGCAGCTCTGTAAACCAGCTGGAAAAAGACAGGTCCATGAATTATTTCTTCTGTTACACATTTTCATTTGGCAGCTGAACAATCACAGCTTTGCAATTATAACATCTCATGTTTTTCAGTTAAAACAGTGAGAGGGCCTGATCTTAATTATAGCTAACAAAGATGTGCAAAAATAATATAGAACTTACTTCACTCAAATGGGTTTTTAGTTCCTGAACCGCTCTGTATCCAGGAGTGTCCAGCACCACATTGTATTTTGCCCACATCTTCTTTGCGGTATCAGTATATACATAATTAGACTGGAAAAAGAAAATCAGTATTACTTAGGAAGCTTTTATTATTCTTGGTAGTAAAGAAAATTTTACCATATAACCTAACAGTGCTTTGAAACAACTAACTAGCTGCATGGCAAGAGATTCTGTCGTAAGTCTTTATTCATTTTCATGTACTTAACTTCCTGGAAGCACATAGCATGCATGTAAATAAATCAATCGTTGATACACATGGTTCTCGGAAGAAAAATCTTACCCAAAGCTTACGCAGATGACGAGCACGGACCATATCAGGAGTATCATACAGGAAGCAACCCAAGCCCTTCAACCACTTCAGATCCTCTTTGTATTTATTCTATGAGGCAATAAGAAAAAGAAAAATCAAAAGTTCACTTTTGGGATAATTTCGTTCATCAGTCCCTCAACACAGTGACAAAGCATTTATCTATTACAGAATAGAACGCAAATGATAGAAGCCAAATTCCACTTTCTGTATAAAAGCATTAGGCCTGTTGTATTCAAATACCAGGTATCTTAACCAAAGTTGCTTACATCACTTGTGATGTCCCCAACATAGCGGCAGTGCAACACCTGAGGAGTGTACGGCAAGGAAATCAAGTGTCCCTGCATCCTAAAGAAATCTGACTTGTAGATCAGCTGAAAGACAAAAAAAAATAGCATTTGACATGTTTGGTTATGCTGAATATTCTAAATCTCTTTTGGTTTTTATGTTAGAAGGACACATACATCACTGACAGCTTCCTGGGTTGCTCTGACTTGGCGGATTTCTGGTGTGTCTGGAGTGGTATGAATCTTGTCCTTGTACTTGTGGTATGTTGCCCGATACAACCTCTGTATCAAAGGAGACAGCATTTTGCATGTTAAAAACTTAAAAAGGCAAGCAGTTTGGCACAGTGTAAGTACTTCTCTTCTAAGGGCAGTTCTTTTGCTAGGTATTGCATAACTACCAGACAAAAGGGAGCAAACATGCTATTTTCTAAGCAGGCAAAGATTTTCCACAATTGTTTTTGATAGCAGCATCTCTACTACATGGAGAATGTGAGACTTTAATCCTACAAACATGTAAACATGTATGCTTAATTTTCATCCTGTTAAAGCCAATGATCAAGTAAGTGAGTACATATATGTAAAATCTAAAACTATTGAGACCCAATATCATACAGATACAATAATTTCTCTGCAGCTTTAATCAAGTAGCTACAGGTCAGTTAAAAAAATTAGGCTGCAATTGATTTTACATTGTGGTAACAATTTCAGAGGATTACAGAAAGTTAGAGTTATCAAGAACCTCAAAAAGCCCTACAGCCCAACTTGAAGCCTAGATCAATGATCCCTTGCCATTCTTGATGGATGTTTATCTAAACTGCTCTTAAAAGCCTCAAAGACAATCTTCCCAGTCAATGTACTCTCATCACTTGTGTTTTGGGCACTACAAATACAATTGGAAGCAAATACATGTATTTACTATACCTCATTAATGACTTGATTCACTTTCTTCACATTCTCAAACCCAACATCTTTAGGTCCCAGAGTATAGCCTTTAGCTTTCATGTGTTCATAGGCTTCTTTATATTTCAGCTATAAAGTGGAAAAAGGAACAAAAACATATAGAAACTAAATTTGATTGTGATTCTACTTACACTGCAGTGCTGAGAGTAATTTATGCAGTATAAAGAGACAGATTTTTAGAAATCAACAAGTGAGACGTAGCTATACCAGAGTTAAATACACTGCACATCATCATTTTTACCTTTATCATGTGGCCCAAGATTAATAACATTTAAAATTTCTCTTGTATCTAATAAGGTATTTGCATCTGCCTGAGGAAATTTGTATTTTGATAGTAATTGCTTCAGACAGTTACAGGGTTTGGTAACATTTAAATTCTCTTAAGGAAAACATTATCAGTGTTGGGGCTTGAGTGCACTAAGATTTAATTGCCCTGACTAGCCACACCTGGGATGTCAGGCCTTGCCTGAGCGATGTCGTAAGTGCATCTGTCTTCAGCCCTGTCTCCATCCTCATTTCCTGGATGGACATTGGCCTATGTTATTGGTAACTTGTCTCTAGTCCTGTCTCCTGGATTTACCTTGGACCTATGTTGTAAGTAGCTTGTCTCCAGACTCTGCCCTGTTTCCTGCAGCTCCTGACTAGATCCCCTTGGACGGACCTTGGCCCTGGCTCCTCACCTTGACTGGGGCTGCTGATGCAATCTGTTCTCAGCACCCTACTCTGCCCACCCCATTCAGGTACAGTGGGACTTCACCCTGGATGAAGTCACTGCCTATGTCGTGGTCACCCTCGGTTCCTGACTCAGGCATCCAAACGGAACTACCCCACTCTTGTTGCTCTCTGACAAGCAATCTCGTATCTGAGAAATAACTGTCTCAAACAGTTGTGTGCTCATACAGAACGGGCATCAAATATTCCCTTGCAACTCCTGCTGTAGAAGGACTTAGTACATGACTTACATCACTGCCAATGTACTGGACATGTTTAGCATGCTGGAAGTTGGGGGTGTCTGTGGGAAGGCTGTATCCAGTGGGTAGAGCTTTCACACCAGCCCAGCGATACAAATTCTGCAAGAGAAGGAAGAGAGTTTGTGACAGCTGTGTCTAATATTTGACAGTATTCCTTAGCTGCATAGGAAATCTCTTAACCGCAACTGGCAAAAGATTTCCCCCATGTCCACATTATAATGCATGCTGGTAGCTTGAATGAAGACATTTTCCCACTTTCATTTTAGAGCAGTGAAATCTAGATTCTTTATCTGAAAAGCTACAGACAGACATTAATTTTTAAAGAATTTGCTTTTTGAATATCCGAAACTCTGTGGACCCAAAAGTTTCATACTTACTTCACTCTGTATTTTATTTGCATGATACGCCCGCTCCAAATCTACTGTTTTATCAGTAGGAATCATTTTGCCTTTAACATTGTGCTTATATTCACCACGATAGACAGCCTGATAAAAAAAAAAGTAATTAGAGGAGAGTCATAATTGTGGCATTCTCGCACAGTATGTATTGTTTGCACACATATGGGAATTTCTCCTAAAAAAATGGATTAAGGTTTTTTGGATTCACGCAATTAATGGGCTTAGTGATTGTGTTCTCATACCTTAATAAAAGGATTGGCAATGCGCTGTAGATAGCCAGCAAAGATTAAATGATTGAAATGAAATCATTAAAAAAAATATTAGAAGTCACTAACTAGAACTTGTGAGGTAACAGGATACGCAATATTGGGGGTGAAAAGTGATACAAACACTTACTTCACTTAAATTCAAGCCACTGAGGACATTCTGGACATAGACAGGAGTGTCCATGACCACAGTGTAGTCATTCTTCATTTTTTCTGCCTTAGATTTGTACTTAATCTGCAGAGAGAAATTCAAGAGCTCTAATTAGTAAGGCTTGTCAGTGTTCACTGAATCTCTTATTTTATTATATTTACTACATTCACTATTTATTTCCTTAGTGAACCAGCACTTAAACAGAAAGTATAATGAAATTATGGCTGAATAAATTAACATGGCAGCTGACTAGATAAGAACAGCGGATAAGCTTTATCAGGGAATATTAGGAAATGTCAATACTTATTGATAAAATGATATGATAAATATCCAACACACTTCTGATACAGAACTTATCAAGGAACATACATTCTCAAAAACCAGAATGGTTTTTCTCCCATTTTAATGGCTTAATCCCAGACTAAGCATGTGTCATAAGATCTTGAGAGGAGAAAAAGAAATCATAAAATCAAGATCAAAATACTTCTTAAAAAATATTAATTCTCTATCATGTCTGCTTTATTTCATAGGTTCTGAATGAAGAATTACTGTTTTAAGTGTTTTTCTGAGAAGACAAGTATTTAAACATATGCTTAATGCTTTCCTGAATGGGACGTAACCTAACAATATCTACTTTGAGAGCAGCAAAGTGTAAGTAACCACGTATGGTTATTTAACAAATACTTCAGTAGAGAAGGATATATAACTTTTCCCAGATTATATCTGGATTAGAATAAAGCTACTCCATCCTTCTACTACAACAGAGTGAAAAAAACTGAGAAGCAAAACCAGTGTTTCCACTCACATCACTGCGAAGATCGTAGGCGTGTTTGGCATGGAGAATTTCCGGAGTGTCCCAAACGAAGCATCCAATGCCTTTCAGCCAGTTAAGATCATCCTTGTATAACACCTAAGGTATCAGAGCAAAGAAGCAACCTGTAAGAATTCCACTAGGGTCTAATTCCTTATTGCTAAATCAGTCTGGAACACAACTACCAAACGATGGCAAGTAAGCTTTCCAGTATTTTGACTTTTTTTTTTTTTGGTTTGAGAAAATCAAAACAATTCCTTTTGGAATGTAAATATTTTTCTTCATTGCTTCAGTTTGGCCAATAAATTTAAAAACCCAATGATTTTTAAAAAAGCTACTTGCATATCCTACTGAGCAATGATTTACTGACAGATTGCTGGCCTACTCCTGGGCCAACCTATGCAAGGCAAGTGCATAGAAACTTTGCACCACCAGGTTTTTCTCAAACTTCCAAAGCTTCCACACCTTTTGCAACCAAATAATAAAGGACAATTTACAGGCAGGGATGGCTGAACTGAAGCAGATGATGTAGTGACCTAGTGTGTAGGTCACACGGTGACTACAGACATCAGTGTAGGTGGTGAGTAGATCTACAGATGGTAGAACTGTTGTGTTCTGACCCAATGCCTACACTGATGACACTGAAACTACACATACTAAGCCACGTCTCAACTATGCACTTATTGCCAAGTGTTACAAAAACATGACACAGATGCTGTTTAGCAGTGCATAATACAACGGATTCACCTGGCAACTTCAGAGTGTTCCAGCTAAGTTTTTGCTAACTCATTTCCTCAAACAGAGCGTAAATGCAAGAATCTTTTTAAAAAGTGAGCCACGAACACATGATTTGTGAACTTACATCGCTGACTTGATCAGTTACTTTTCGAACATGGGCATTGATTTGAAGATCCGGTAGACAGAGCCACTCATGGAGATGCGTGCGGTAATCAATTTCACTGATTTTGTTCTGTGCATCCTTAGCAGAAATTATGTCTACCATGTCTGGAATAATGTGGACTTTGGCTTTATTCTTCTCATAGACTTCCTTGTACAGACGCTGCAGAGTTAAAACAGTACATTAATAATGCTGACAAATAGCCTGAAGTGTTAACTGTTGATAAATTTGAAGTAAAATTATTTATATTTTCATGGAATGTTAGTGGGAGAGTGATCACTTTGGCTATGACTACAATTTACATCTTGCCTGCTCCAAAAATAATTTGCAGAACCTTAACAAGGGTGATAAAATACGATTTGTCAAATTTTCATTGTACTCACATGTTAAAAGGAGGCAGACCATGTAGTGCTCTATTTTATACATAAACATATTACATTAAAGGTTTAGCCATGCAGGCAGTTTAACAGTTGAGTCACAAGCCTGAAAAGGCTTTAGGAGGTGCATTATAGAATTTAGCAAATACTGAACACTGCCAAATGCACATGGAAATGTGATATCTGAATGAAGGCATGGGGCTACTTTCAGTAGCCTCCTCTGAGTTAAGTATGGTTTATCAGGAAAGCACACATCCGAAAACACCACTTACATCAATATTAAGCTTTCCAACCCTAAGGCACCTTGCTGTATTGGGATCATCCTCAACACTTCTGGGTAGCGTGTACAGTGCTTTAAACTTGTCATATTCTTCTCGGTATTTCACCTAAGCAGATGCAAAGAAAGGCAACTCCAATGAGTCCAATGAGTCAATTGTATTTTTGGAACAAAATTCATCAGTAAGCAAAATATTTAGTTGAGTCCAACAAGCAGAGGAAGCCTTTAAAGTGGATCTTCGGTCTCTATTTTACTTTAAATGGCAAAGAAAGTACGTCATAACTATCATGTTGTAAAAATAACAACAGCTGACTTGAAGACTGTAAAAATAAACAGATGTAGAATAAGCTATTCAGTTATTGTTCCAGCTCTTTCATTTAAAGATATCCATGAAGAGAGTGACGTCTCATAAGCCTCAGTTCAGTAAAGGGTAAGATTATGTTCTTCTAGACTCAGTAAAGCATCATTTAAAGACATTTGCTGTTTTTCTGACCTGGATGCTTATGCCATTTAGACTAAAAAAAACACCTAACCAGATATTTCAAGAAAGAGTTTCTATTACTGTAAAATGTGACCTTTTTTTCCATTAAAAGAAGCAGCAAAGGACTATCTGGTATCCAAATGATTATCACAGAAAACTGATTATCTACAGGTACATATTATATCTAAATTAACAATAGAAGATAATTTTAAAAACCTTTTTCATACCTATAGTATATGCAAGGCATGAAGGATTTCAGTGCTAGAATTGGTGACCTGATCAAAAAAAAGGAAATATTTTATTCACTTACAGTACTAGCATTATGCTTCAGTTCTTTAGCACGTGCGAGGGATACAGCATCAGAGGGCATTATATAGCCAGTAGCTTTCACTTTTTCCCAGGCTTCCTTGTAGAGATTCTGTGGGGGAATAGAAGGTCTCTGTGAGTGGAAAAATTCTTCTCCCGAGTAATGACCAACATCAGTACAAATCAAAAGGCTTTCAGTTTTTATTTATACACCATAACTATTACTTCATATCAAGAGGCTGTACGCTAGTTTAATCTTGACAGTGTACATAAAGGGTGACAAAAGTTCTTTTTTAACCCTTCAACTCCATTCTCATACAAGGTCTTAATTGTGTTCAGGTGCAATTTTCTTCAGAGAATCCATTTATTAAGGTACATATTTTGACAAGACTGGGACTACAGTTAGAAAGCATGCCCTCTGCCTGAGATACAGCATCTTCCCCATGCTCAAGCAGTGCAAGAGGGCTTTGATAAGCTTCATGTTTGGACGTTTATCTTCAAACCAAGTGAACATGAAAAATAAAGCAAAAATCCCACATAGCAGCACCTTAAGAGAAAAAAAATGCATAGAAACACTTACATTGCTAAAGAGATGTTTCAAATTTTGAACTCTTTCTGAATCCACTGTTTCAGCCACGGTTGTATACTTGTCCTTAGTTTTGTGGTAATCTTGCTTGTATTTCACCTGTAAGATGAAAGGCAGATTTAGTTAACTTGTTTCAGTTCTCAGAAGGAGCATGAGGAAAAGCCTGAGTAGAAAAAGTGGGGAGACTCACATCACTAGCATTTACACCACTCTGCACTGCAGTCACATAGACAGGTGTGTCAGTAACAACACCAAAGTTCTGAAGATTCTCTTTTCCTGCAGCTGTATATTTTATCTAAGGAAATAAAACAAAACAGAACAAAAATTAATGCTGAAAATGACCAGGAAGTTCCCTGCTGGCTTCCTTTAAAATCAGTTCTGGACAACTGAAGCCCAGGATTACGGCCCAGTTAAGACCAACTTTAAAAGTGACAGGCTATAGAAAAGAAATACTTAATATATAGACAGTATGCACTAAGGAGTAATGAAAATTATGCATCACTGTATAGCATCTAGTAGGCTAAAAGTATACCAGCAAGGCAAGAGACACTATTTTCCCAACATAAATGTCTCATTGAGTTATCTGGTGCACAGCATGGCATACAAAAAGACGAAGTGTTATCTTCCCACTATTAAAATCCACAGCCTTGCTGTTCTTCCCTTCTCTTAAGTCTTCTGCTCCTTCAATAACAAAAGTGATCATGTCTTTACAGACAAAACTGAAAGAGTGTATTGTAATAGTTTGAAGAAAATATTTCTGATGTAATAGGAATTACTGCATTCTGCTCTGGTCTAGGACGGGTGTCGGTCCCACTGAATCATAAATGGAAGAAAAAAAAATCTTATAAATACTTATGTGAGGAAAACATGCTTACTTGGCTCTGGAGGTCATATGATTTTTTAGCATGCAGGATCTGTGGAGTATCCCAGACATAACATCCAAGTCCCTTCAGCCAATTTAAGTCATCTTTATACACCACCTATATGGAAGAAAACAGACTCCTAAGTTAGGAAGAAATTGGCTTTCTGCTTGAAGAAAGTAGCATTGGTTTCTTCTCTATGTTCAGTATCTTCCACTTGGCAAACTCAATGCAGAAGGTTAGCACTGAATCTGAGCCAGACTCTCAGTAATTCCAATCTATTTGGAAGTTTAAATGCGAGCACAGAGAAGACTAGCCCATCTCACGGTTTGACTGAACGATCTGCAAGGGAAACTAAACCAAATAATGCAGCACAGTAACAGGCCAGGCAATTAACACATCATCAGATTCTGTTAGGAGGGATGGTTGGCCCAAGCTGAGATGCTGTTGACTATGTAATATAAAGAAGTGTTGTGGTTCAGTGTGCCATTCACTCAGCTCAGACTCTGTGGACTGATACAACCCCAAATGAATGAAGAGAAGTCTTTTCCAGACCCACTGGATCCGGAAGGACTGTGGCTGCTGCCCTAGCTCCTGTGTGAATCACAACATTCCCAACTGCAATACCTAACAACCACTGCAGTGCAGCAACATTCTGACTCTACCATGGCACATCCACATCTCTTCTCTCCACGTGCCAGATGGTAAGCTTTCTATAGAGTCTCATCCAGTCAAAGAGAGATTAAGCGTTGATAGCAGTGGCCTTTGGGAAGGTTTCATACATGTTAACTTAATTTTTTTTTCCAATTTACAGAAGAATAATAAATAACCAAACCATTAACGTCCCAAAGAAAACTGTAAAAATGTAATTTTTGGCACTATGCTACCAAGCAATCTAAGACCATGGTTATTAATTTCATATTTAAATACTATGGAATATATTTTAAAGTATTTTGTATTGAAAAACCTTAGGAAAAAATTATGTGGAAGGCTACTGAAATCTCAAATAAAATAAATGAAACACATACATCACTCAAAATTTCCTGGGCTTTTTTGGCTTGAATAACATCATTTTCTTCAGGTGAACAGTTCCACTGATGGAAGTAAGTTCGGTATTCAAGATCACTGAGGATATACTGGCACTTCTTGGCCAGCACGTGATTCATCATGTCGCTTGGAATATGGACATTTGCTTTGGTGTCTTCATAATTCTTTCTGTATGCCAACTAAAATGGACAGATTGAGGGAAAGGGGAGAAGACAGAACAGTGGTTTTCTGCATAATTTTGACTCTGATAGGCTACAGGTTATAGTGCAATCTGAGGCATGCTTTCTGGACGTAGTAGCTAAACTCCCATGGGATTCAATAGGATGAAATCTTAACTTCTATATTAATCACCATTTATTCTGATGAGGCTCTAGAAGGACAAGAATGACCTTCTTCACATGCAGATTTAACAGTGGGTGAGAAAATTACAATTATATTACTTGATGATAAAAAAAGTCATATACTACAAACATGTTTTTAATCTAGTTAAGTCTCCCTGTCTGAATGAAGACAGAATATTTGGGATTATACTAACTTTATGCCCTGCATGACATGCTGTATGTGCAGTGGTGATAATAACAAAACACCAAGTGTGCATTTACTGTCCAGTTCTTAAATTCCTATTTCAATTCAGAATTAACTTTTTTTTCTAAAGCAAAAGAGTCCCAAGTCATGTAGTATTTCTTACTGAAACAGAAAAACTTTTTTCTATAACTGTGTACAGATATTTATATGTCTAATAGCTAAACAAATCCCTTCTTAATCTCCTAAATCATTTCAAGTTCAATTACTCAACCCACGTACAAAATAACCATTCAGGAAACATAAACACGTTGAAAACACTATTATTGATGTTATTAAGGATCACATTATTTGTTTAAATGTGTAACACTAAAATAAAGAAAATGGAAAATACTACAGCAAGACTAGTTCTCGCCTTACCGCGCTCCTCATTTTCTGGAATGCTAATGAATGAATGACGCTGGGGAAATCACCAATGTCCTTCCCAGCCAGGTAATGGCCTTTCAGCTTCTCATATATTTCCTTATATTTAAGCTGCAAAATATTAATGTAGAAGTTTTAAAGTTCGTTCTAAGGACATATAGGGGGAAAAAAAAAAGAGGAAGAATGGAAAATTCATACTAACCTCACTGTTTAGGTAGTTTGCACGCTTCGCTCCAACAACTGGAATATATTTCTCATCCAAAGTATACCCAATGGGCTTGCTAATTTCCCAAGCATTTTTATAACGTTTCTAGACAAACAGAATACACACAGGTTTTGATTAAAAAATCATAGCACTTTCCAAGAAACCTGACTCTGCCATTTATACGCACATGGAATATGACTACTTTTATAGAGTAGTTCCTAATTCCATGAATTGTCCCAGTACAGCAAATGACGGATGATCATTTTTAACACTTACTTAGTACGAGCAAGGCAAACAGTAAGGCAAATTCAGGAAGGTACCTGAGCACAAATTTGAGCTTATCTCTGCTTTCTTTACTACATTTGGAATTCAACACTTCTCATCCAGAAGAGTAAAATATCCAAAATGTAGATATGAACTCTTGTTTAAAAGTGCAGTATAGAAATCACATTGATAATTTATAGATACATGTTCAGAAGTGTGACAAACCTTCAAATGATACTATTGTTCATTATAAGAGCATTAACTGTGTCAGTGGCAGTTTTCTAATACATCATATTTTGTTAAATATTAAATATATTTACCTTCAGACTAAATTATGAAGCACCTACTAGTATGAATGAGTAGTCACTCAGTTTCAAAAAATAGAAATTTCCCCTTAAAATCAGTGAGTCTACTCAAAAGTAACTGTTTAATAATGTAAATCATCTACCATTTTCCTCTCTTATAAAAAATAAATGTAAATTTCATCAGAAGTGTAGGAAGATGTTATTGGAGAGAATTATAAATTGTTTTGTCACACGAACTCTACTACTACTGCTACTGCTATTACTGCCAAATACCACACAGCACTGCTTTCACGTCAGTCAATAGGGCAAGAAATTATCCTTATCCCAGTGATCCAAACTGGGAAAAACTGAAGGAAAAAAAGAGATCTAATAACTTTCCCAGTGCCACCCAGCAGACTAATGACAGAAACAGAAACAGTTTTCTGAAGCCTACTCCACATCCTGTTGCTTTCAAAACAAACAAATTAAAGCTTAGTTAGATATTTATCAAATCTTACATCGCTGTACAGCAAGGACATGTCTTTGGCATGGTTCAGCGCAGGAGTATCATCAGACCCAATATACTGGCCTTTCTCAAGGTTAAATGTTTCTTTGTATTTTAGCTACGAAAGAAAACAAACATGGTGTTAATTCCACAAAAGAAATAAATTATCCACCAACTACTCCATCTATTAGAAGTACTCATGAATTTTCTGTTACGTTATCGTATCGTCACTGACGTTGCGTAGTACCTTCCAATGACTATAGTTCACAGGCAAATGCCATCAGTATGTCACACCACAAAATCCACACAGTATTCTAGTGAAATTAAACGTACTGATCAGCAAATACAGGTTAGTAGCAACACCAGGAACTCCACTAGCACTATACAACTAACTGCTGTCCATCAAGAACAGGACTCAATTTTAAACTACTGTAGAAAAAAATCTACGTAAACTCTAAATAACGGACATGCTATATTCTCCTACAGAAAAATGCTAAATTATTTTGGACAGCAGTATTGTGTTGTGCATTTGTACCACTTCTTACTAAACCTTATTTATGCCAGTAAAAGGCTATCATTAATGAAGCACGCATATGCAAACACACACATTCATAAGGCTAAACAGTATAGCTGAGCAAAAACAATTAAATCATCTACTAATTCTAGTAATATAACAGTTTCTATTTAAAAAAGAAGTACATACATCACTCTGATTGACAGAGTTCATCTTTGCCAAAACAATGTCGGGAGTGTCGACCACACTGGTATAATTGGAAAAGTTATCAAGGGCTTCTTTCGTATATGCTCTCTGCAAAGAGATGAAATAGTTTCTTAAACACCGCGCATGAGAAAGAAGAGCTAATTGTATAACTGCTGAAAAATTTTCTCTTACCTTATTTATCAGTTCTTGTGCATTCTTAACTTTCTTATGTTCCACTGAATCCAGAGGAATCCAACCACAGCCACGAAGCCATTCCAAATCAGATTTATAAATATTCTAAATAATCAAAGATAATAAAAAAGGAGAGAAACTATTTAATTCAGGATGACATTTTTCAACCTTACGTAATATGGACAATATCCTTAGACCAAACTAAGTGGAAATTACACACTATGTAATATCACTTACATCACTTTGCAGATCATAGGCCTTCCTTGCCTGAATACAGTCATTCTGGTCAGGATGGCAGGTCCATTCATGCAGGTATTGGCGGTAGTCGATGTCACTGACCAAGGTCTGACATTCCTTTGCTGCTACAACAGACACCATGTCTGGAGGGATATGAATTTTGGACTTTGTTTTGTGATAGTCTGATTTGTACAATCTGTCGTTCTGGATCTCGCCTGCATGCTCAAACCACACCAGTTTTGGATCATCTCTCATACTGGCAACTCCAACATAGTGACCTCTTTGTTTGACGTAGTCAGCTTTGTATTTAAGCTGATGGAAGAGGGGAGAAATATGTGTAAGATCAGCGCTGATTATATCTGCTCTGTTTTTAACCTGCAAACAGCTATGGTTTTGTCAACACAGAGAACAGATGAGACAGGCAGTCATCAACTGCAGTCTTTGGTTTTCAGTACACGACCAGATGAAAATATGACACAAACAGTAATGTTACTTTGTACCGTCCTTCCACTTCGAAATATATCATTTTCTACACTAATATGCTACCATTTTTCAGTAAACAGTATTTTCAACACAAGAGGAAAGCCTTATTAGAAAACGTTTGCATTTAGCCTCAGTTTTGTAACAAATTTTTGTAATAAATTATTTGAGACTGTCTGAAGAGTGGATGCTTATTTAAGGTATTTACGTCACATTCTTTTGATTAAATGAATATTCAAACGAAGAGTCATGTAATAATTTCAACATCCGTTATGCAAAAGTTTAAAATGTCACGTGCATACCATCTTACAGTTTTTCAAGGAGGAAGCCTCCATAATATGCCAAAAAGTGAAATCAGAGCTATATATATTTAACATTTATAAGATACGGAAGACCACCTTAGGTGATTTTGAAAGGACTGTTTCTGGAGAAAGTGAAGGTGGAAAGGAGAATCTGGCCTTTCAGTACTGATATCTGCAAAACCCATAATGAAGCAAAGATGGTTGAACTGTTTGGAGGACAGTGGACTTCATGGGTCATGAAAAGTCTACTGGATTTTACCCCTGATGGAAAGTTTTCCCTGTCAGTTGTTCAATTTGCAATGTTTAACACTTCCAAGCTTCGAAGCATTTACCTTACTAATGAGAAAAAGTATTACCTCACTTTGGACATCATTTGAGTGTTTCGCATGACAGATCTGCACAGTGTCAGGAGGTAAGAGGTAACCAGTGGCTTTTTCCTTCTCCCAACTTTCCTTGTATAAGTTCTGTGGAAAATAAAGGTGAGGAGGAATTCAACACCACTATAATGATAATTATTACCATATGTATGTTACCTATATTAAAGTGTAAGGATAACAAATCCTTCCTTTAGGATGTTCTAAATAAGGCAAGTTTTCTAAATTCCTCAAAAGAGTTATTCATGTGAGCAGAGACTGTCAAGAAGTGATCATGTACCTGATTAAGAATTCTGGCTGCCTCTCGGGCCATATCTAGCTGCGGTGTATCTGTCAGAGTGTAATTTGACTTGACGTCATTCCATGCTTTGTGGTATTTAACCTAGAACAAAGAAAGAAATTACTGTCATGCAGCACCATCACAAAATTGAGAAAACATAATACCAAGACCCATATTTTATGCATGAAATAATATATAAAACCCTGAATTTGCAAGGCTACTAGACGTGACACATTAAATATACAGCCAAATGGGTATTCTTTTTAAGAAGGAAATTATACAAGACAAGAAATTACAAAATTTCTCAGACAAAATTTTGAAAACTTGTTCCAAGGCACCTGGATGGACAGGGGAGAATCTTCAGAAGTCAAGTTACGCTACCTGTTTGGTCTACAGGCACATACAGCCAATAGCCAAGCAAGACCTGATTGAACCAGTACAATAGATTTTAGGCTTTTTAAGAGCGAATCCCTTTACACAGCATGACCTCTATGCGAATGCAGCATTCCAGCACCTCCCAATCACAGATATCTACACTGAGTCATGTTCCCAAGCACAGGAACATGTTCCCATGCCCAAAGGTGTGCACGTGGTTGCACGGCAGTATGCCATTCAATTCAACCGTATCATTGTTACTGCCAACCTTTTACTAGTGTTTGAGTTCATCTAAGCATTTAGCTTGGCCTGTTCTCTAACAGAAGCAAATAGCAAAAAAGAAACACAAAGTCATGAACTGAGAGGAGGTCATGTCATGTCATGCTCACAGACCAGCTCCTCACAGACTGGCCTTCAAAAACATACAAAGAACAGCAAGCTGACAGCTCACCAGTTTTGCTCATGCTTAGTTTTACATAACAGTGAACTGAAACGTGTAAACTCATAGTGGCTTAAATGAGAAGGATTAAACATTACAGTTGCCAGAGTGCAAGTGGCTATTTACATTCATGTTCTCAATGATCACCACTGATACCAGCCAAGACTGACAGAAGGGACTGCTTGCAGAACTCGCACTGGCTTTTCACATGTCTAGGAAAGATGTTATACTGCTTGAGAAGCTTCTTCCCTCATGAGTGATGGAGATGAGCTAGTAATGTCCTGTTCATCTTTATGCCAGACATTCACAGAAGTCCCAAAGACCGATCAAGAATTCTTTTGCAATTTTTTTAAAGATAAAATAAATACCCTTTTAAAAAGAAGATCCTACCATGTAAATATACAGACCAAGTTAATAGCCTGGAAACATGCTAGAAAACTTACATCACTAAGAATTTCACCACTTTTCTTTGCTGTGATATAATCAACTCTGTCGGCCACTGGAGTAAATGGAAGAGTTTCAGCTTTTGTACGGTACTTTCTCTATACAAGAGAAAAGGTAAATAGTCAGATTAGACTGGAATATTTTATAGCTAACACAGCAATTCTGAATACACAGAAAGTTTACATGGAAAGAAAAACTCTCCATACACAATGAATGCTGCAGAAATACTCCAGTTATATTTTTTATTTTAAAAAATATCGATGTATTTAACCATTAAAAATACTTTAAATTACAAATTCCCTTAAGGAAATTTCAGTATTGAAAAGCATTTTGTTACCTCATTCAAGAGATCTCCAGCATATTTCACATGGTTGATTCCAACTGAATCATTTGGCAACCATCCAATTCCCCGCAGCCATTCTAAATCAGATTTGTAAATAGCCTGGGAAAACAAAATAGCATCCATGCTGTTAGTTACAGTTCCCTGTACAATCAAGCGAGATTCATAAATAATGGCACTTACTTCCACTGGTTAAAAGGAGAGCAGTAATTCCAATGTAAGCACTATATTTGTGTTTATCACACTTCAAACTGGGCAGTATATAACAGTGACATATATTTTGCATTCCTAATAAACAGCAAAGCCAATTCACTGAGTTCAGCAGAAGATTCCCACTGCTTAGAGCTGAAGCAGATGGAGACAATACAGTCATAAGTTAAGCTAAGTTTTCACGTTAACTTACATCACTCTGAAGATCGTAGGCTTTCCTAGCCTGTATGACATCATTCTGATCCGGAAGACAGATCCACTGATGCAAGTAATGACGGTAATCAACATCACTGACCAAAGACTGACCATGTTTAGCTGACAGGATAGATAGCATGTCTACTGGGAGGTGGCACTGCGTCTTCCATTTGGCAAAGTGTTTCTTGTATTCTAGTTCACTCTGAACTTTGCCTATGCCGAGGGCAAACTGCATCTTCGTATCTGCTTTTGCATTTGGAACTCCAACATAATGTCCTTTCTGTTTCTCGTGATCCAGTTTGTATTTATACTGGGTAAAACGCAAAGATCACCATTACTAACAGTTACCGTGAAACAGTCCTTAAAGCATGTGAAGAGCTAGATGCCTCTTTTGGCACTTACATCACTAGCAATTTCTCTAGAAGCTTTGGCTGCCTTGATTGGGATTGCATCTGCTCTCAAATCATAACTGATCTTCAACTCATCCCAAGCTTCTTTATACAGTTTCTGAAAAGATATTAAAATGTCACACAAATGCTAAATACTCTGGCATTTGCCATTAAAGAAACACATAGTGTACTGCCATTTGTTTGTTGAAATTCTGGGAGAACTTTTTGTGCGTTACTCCTGCTCCTAGCCACAGATACTGCTGCAAATCTTACTGCCTTGCAAACACGCACAGTACCTGCAACACCAGCTTTGCACCCTACACTGCATAGAAGGGTGTTTGTAGAAGTTTAGAAAATATTTATATACCATGGGCTCTCGTCCATTTCAATAAAATGTTATCACATTGGTACATGATATCAATAATTTTTAAACAGCTGCATGCAAGTATTTATTTTAAAATGTCTAAACACTTTAAGAATACTCAAGCAGAGGGAAGGGAATGTTGCAAGCCCTGTATGAGGACAGACTTCCATGACATGCACGTGACTTATTCTTCAACTCTGTAAGTAACATCTTAGAATGTTAAAATTCACAGGATACACATACTATTTTAGAGAAATGTAGAAAATGGAATGATAAGCATACCTGGCTATAATTAGCAGCATTAGTCTTGGCTAGGTTGATTTCAGGTGTGTCTGGCACAATGTGGATCATAGTCTTGTCCTTTTCCCAGGCTTCTTTGTATTTTGGCTGTTAAAATAGTTCATTTTATGACACTGTAATTATGGAATTTCACTTGTCAGTAACATAAAATCCCATAAACCTCTCCTGAATTATCACCTCTAAAAATAAAGTATCTGGAAAAGCATTAAACTTGACTTAAAAGACCACTGATCAATTTTACATTGTAGCAGTGAGATTTCTCTTTAGCTGTTTATAGCCTTGAAACAACTTTAAGAACATTGGAACGTACAATGCTGACTTGTTCGGCATTCACTTTAGCTAGAAGAACGTCTGGAGTATCAACAATACTGGTGTACTTCAGGCTTTCAATAGGTGTACGATACACATTATCACTCAGGAGTTCCTGGGCATGCTTCACTCTCTTAACATCCGGAGAGTCATTAGGCAACCAGCCAATTCCACGGAGCCATTCTAGGTCTGACTTATAGACAGCCTGTATCAGACACGGTCAGAAAAGGAAAACATTGTGTTTAAAATGACTGTCTTCATTATTTTAAAATATACAAAGCAGTATATGTTTCAGAAAATGTCAAATCAGCTTGAGCTAGATTAAACCTTTTTATATACAAGAGATGTTCAGTGTCATACGTAAAATACAATCTGGGAACCAGGTTTTAAGTAGTTCATTTCTTAAACAATACATTTTAAACCTTATGCAGTTAAATAGAGGTGAAACAACTGAACAGAATTGCTGTTAATGATGTTGAGTATTAAGATCTTCAGAGAGTCTTTCTTTCCCCTCCAAAATATTTATTTCTCTAGTCACTTCAACAATATCCAAGTCCAAACAAAAAACTAAGTTGCCCACCAGGAAATTTGACAAAAAGGAGGAAAAGAAGGTTATAGCAGCAATTGGGACTAGAGCTAATTCACATAACTCCTGAAGTAGTATCTGGCAATATTATTTAAGTTTTAATCAAGCAAATCCTTCAGCAAGGAACATCCACCTCACCTCTGAAGCTAGTCACTGAAACAGAGGAAGAGTGACCGATGTTGACTGATACGTAGCAAAGCCAAGTCAGGAAATCAGCTGCACTGACTCCTGCTGTGAAATCACTAAAACATCTTACTTGCTATCTTACATAGTTTTCTTGCAATTAAATCAATTCCCAAGTCATCTCAGATAAACAGGAGTAATAAAAGACAAATTATTCTAAAGTAGCAAACCAACGCTATTTCATAAGTCCCATCAGAGAGACAAATCCTTCACCCTCTCCAAATGACAATACCCCAATAGCATATCTAACATAGCAGATACAAACAAAAGCTTTTATACACTTTAGAGGTAATTCTGATACTTTTTAAAGAATAAAAAATATGTAGATAATAGCAGTAACATGAAAAAAGGAAGAAAATAATCTTAAGATAAATCCTTTGTGTCTGTATACCATCAAACAATCAAAATAAGGCTATATTAAATATCAAGACTAGTAACTACCACATCTCTCATCTCTACCCAAACTCACATCACTCTGTAGGTCGTAGGCCTTCCTTGCATGGATCACGTCATTCTGGTCGGGCAGACAGGTCCACTGGTGGAGGTAATGGCGGTAGTCAACATCGCTGACCAGCGTCTGGCACTCCTTGGCTGCCTGCACCGACATCGCGTCGGCCGGTATGTGGACCTGCGCCTTCGAATCGTGGTACGCCTTCCTATAAAGCCGGTCGTTCTGCAGCAGCATGGCACGCGCAGCCCACGACAGTTTGGGATCCTCCTGGGCAGTTCGGCACCCAATGTAGTGGCCTTTCTGCTTCTCGTGCGTCTCTTTGTACTTGTACTAGAAATGCAGACACAACGTAAGCGGCTACACATTGCTCACCTCAGCGCAACAAACGAGCAAAAGGCTTTCAGCTTCCGAAGCTGTCCACCCTTTGAACTGAACTTCACTCAGTTCTGCTGAGCTCCATGCAGGAAGGGACAGAGACACCAACCACGTTACGAGAAGACTGTACCTCACTAGCAATGTCTCGGGAAGCCTTGGCGTGTTTGATGGAAATGGCATCAGCTCTTATGTCATAGCTTTTGGCCTTGGCCTCGTCCCAGGCCTTCTGATAATGTTTCTGCAAAGAAAATTAACCACCCTTGTTACGTGCAGTCAAGACTCTCCAATACCAAAACTCACTCTGGAAGAGCAGTTGTCACGCTCTAGATTTAATAACCCTTTGCACACATAATGGTTTTATTCTCTTACGTTGCTGATGTTGAGAGCGTTGACTTTGGACTGCAGCATCACAGGAGTATCGGAAGGTATGGAAATCTGCGTCTTATCTTTATCCCAGGCTTCACGATACAGGTGCTAAGGAGAAAGGAAGCGTAATGACATTTCACTATGGTCTGAACACTGAAAAAAACTCACCAACGTGAATTCTTTTGTAATTCCGATTTGCCATACTTTCCAGCTAGTCCATCCCCACAGCAGAAATTCTGCTCGCCACCACAAAGGTAAGAAACACCATTACATAAATGAAAGGTAAGCAAAAGGTAGGCTTACGTTACTGATCTGCAAAGCATTGATCTTAGCCTGGACAACGTCTGGTGCATCAGTAATGCTGGTGAATTTCAGCTCCTCCGGCCGTGTGCGGTACAACCTCTCATTCAGGAGTTCCTGGGCTTTCTTTGCTTTGACCACATCCACAGAACCTTCTGTCAACCAGCCAATGCCTCGCAACCATTCTAGGTCTGACTTGTACACATTCTACAATAATAATAAACAAAATAAGGGTTACTGACATTCAGAGACAACTCTACGTACAGAGAGGCTTCGTGCAAGGCTTTCCCCAGCTCCTTCTTGTACAGTTACACAGCAAGCAGTCAGTGAGACTGTGGCGTACCAGGTCCTTTCCACACACAGCTAAACCCTTGATTTAAACAGCAAGGAAATTAGTGATCTCTTAAAGATACTTGCTACAGGAAGACCTGTGGTGCGATCTGCAAGCAAACATTTTGCGGCAGACCAAAAAACCATTAGAAACATATGTTTCGCCACATATATGAACTGCCAGGAATATTTCTGGCCCCCAGGCTGAAAACCCTACTGATTCGGAAAGGATCGTCCACATCAATTAAAATAAACATACCAGGACTGACTGCAGGCTCACAAACGTGCATTTGAAAGGGCATTTGCACTGTCACTAACAGAGAGAGACTCACACGCCTGCTGTAAAGCTTTTCTACAGTTACTCTCACTCACATCACTCTGTAGGTCGTAAGCCTTCCTTGCATGGATCACGTCATTCTGGTCGGGCAGACAGGTCCACTGGTGGAGGTAATGGCGGTAGTCAACATCGCTGACCAGCGTCTGGCACTCCTTGGCTGCCTGCACCGACATCGCGTCGGCCGGTATGTGGACCTGCGCCTTCGAATCGTGGTACGCCTTCCTATAAAGCCGGTCGTTCTGCAGCAGCATGGCACGCGCAGCCCACGACAGTTTGGGATCCTCCTGGGCAGTTCGGCACCCAATGTAGTGGCCTTTCTGCTTCTCGTGCGTCTCTTTGTACTTGTACTAGAAATGCAGACACAACGTAAGCGGCTACACATTGCTCACCTCAGCGCAACAAACGAGCAAAAGGCTTTCAGCTTCCGAAGCTGTCCACCCTTTGAACTGAACTTCACTCAGTTCTGCTGAGCTCCATGCAGGAAGGGACAGAGACACCAACCACGTTACGAGAAGACTGTACCTCACTAGCAATGTCTCGGGAAGCCTTGGCGTGTTTGATGGAAATGGCATCAGCTCTTATGTCATAGCTTTTGGCCTTGGCCTCGTCCCAGGCCTTCTGATAATGTTTCTGCAAAGAAAATTAACCACCCTTGTTACGTGCAGTCAAGACTCTCCAATACCAAAACTCACTCTGGAAGAGCAGTTGTCACGCTCTAGATTTAATAACCCTTTGCACACATAATGGTTTTATTCTCTTACGTTGCTGATGTTGAGAGCGTTGACTTTGGACTGCAGCATCACAGGAGTATCGGAAGGTATGGAAATCTGCGTCTTATCTTTATCCCAGGCTTCACGATACAGGTGCTAAGGAGAAAGGAAGCGTAATGACATTTCACTATGGTCTGAACACTGAAAAAAACTCACCAACGTGAATTCTTTTGTAATTCCGATTTGCCATACTTTCCAGCTAGTCCATCCCCACAGCAGAAATTCTGCTCGCCACCACAAAGGTAAGAAACACCATTACATAAATGAAAGGTAAGCAAAAGGTAGGCTTACGTTACTGATCTGCAAAGCATTGATCTTAGCCTGGACAACGTCTGGTGCATCAGTAATGCTGGTGAATTTCAGCTCCTCCGGCCGTGTGCGGTACAACCTCTCATTCAGGAGTTCCTGGGCTTTCTTTGCTTTGACCACATCCACAGAACCTTCTGTCAACCAGCCAATGCCTCGCAACCATTCTAGGTCTGACTTGTACACATTCTACAATAATAATAAACAAAATAAGGGTTACTGACATTCAGAGACAACTCTACGTACAGAGAGGCTTCGTGCAAGGCTTTCCCCAGCTCCTTCTTGTACAGTTACACAGCAAGCAGTCAGTGAGACTGTGGCGTACCAGGTCCTTTCCACACACAGCTAAACCCTTGATTTAAACAGCAACAAGGATACTTTTATGTTACTTGCTACACACAAACCAGTGGCATAATCTGCAAGCAGTCTGTAAGCAAACTGCAAGCAAGCCACCTGTAGCAGACCAAAAAACCAGAGCTTCCTTATGAACTGCCAGGAATATTTCTGGCCCCCAGGCTGAAAACCCTACTGATTCGGAAAGGATCGTCCACATCAATTAAAATAAACATACCAGGACTGACTGCAGGCTCACAAACGTGCATTTGAAAGGGCATTTGCACTGTCACTAACAGAGAGAGACTCACACGCCTGCTGTAAAGCTTTTCTACAGTTACTCTCACTCACATCACTCTGTAGGTCGTAAGCCTTCCTTGCATGGATCACGTCATTCTGGTCGGGCAGACAGGTCCACTGGTGGAGGTAATGGCGGTAGTCAACATCGCTGACCAGCGTCTGGCACTCCTTGGCTGCCTGCACCGACATCGCGTCGGCCGGTATGTGGACCTGCGCCTTCGAATCGTGGTACGCCTTCCTATAAAGCCGGTCGTTCTGCAGCAGCATGGCACGCGCAGCCCACGACAGTTTGGGATCCTCCTGGGCAGTTCGGCACCCAATGTAGTGGCCTTTCTGCTTCTCGTGCGTCTCTTTGTACTTGTACTAGAAATGCGAAAAGTAGTATTAAAAGAAATAGTGAATCTTATATTCTTATAATATATATTATATATAAGATTATTATATAATCTTATATTGCTACTGATCACAAATAAGTTTTTTAATGCTATGAAATACACTTACTTAGAGTTTATAAATGCCTAACACATTCTTGCTCCATAGTTTTTGTTTATGTGCACTGTATTTTTTTATTTTCTAATATCTGCTTAAGATCAGGTTTTATAATTCAGTGTTCTTTTGGAAACTATTGCCCATTTTCTTTCTGCAGTGAATTCTTTGTTAGTATGTTTTCAAGATGAATCTGATATACCATGGTTTTTTATGCTGTACATAACTTATTACTTCATTCTTGTTTCTCAAGCTAATTGAAAATAAATGTAAAGGAAGAACATACGTCACTCGCAATATCTCTTGATGCCTTTGCGCTTCTGATTGGAATGGCATCAGCTCTCATGTCATACCCCTTCTTTTTGGCCTCTTCCCAGGCTTCTATATAAAGTTTCTACACCAAAGGAGACAGAAAATGGATTCTCAATATTCTGAAACATGGAATTTCTACATTTCATAATTTTTTTCTTAAAATTTTCATGAATGCATATTTTAGAAGATCTTTATGGTTTAAGAAATGCTTACATAATTTCTGAATTTCCATTACTTTAGTATACGTTTAAATGTTCTTACATGGCTGACGTTAGCTGCATTGGCCTTCGCTAACAAAATTGACGGTGTGTCAGGCGTGATGTGAACTGATGTTTTGTCTGCGTCCCAGGCTTCTGTGTACAAACGCTAGGAGAGAGGAACACACAGTTCTTTAAGAAGTTTCTTTATGTGTGTCGTGATGGAAAGACTGCAAATGGGAAACGAGTAGTTATCAAAAACATATCCCTCATATGAAAGAAAAGTAATCTTGAGGCAGAAGAAGATATATATAACCAAACTAATACATTTGCCCAAAGAAAGTGTTTTACAAACTGTGAGCGGTAGTTCGAGCAAGCTTAAATACCCTGACATAGCAAAGCTTCTCATTGAACAGCTCAGGAAGGAAACTTTGTCATTCTTTCTCAGCCTAAGTTGGCACAGCAATTGATTGATTCAGGATGGCTGTAGGATGAAAACTATTACTCTGCTGTACCTGTACAACTTGTTTGACTGATGATTCTTATTAAAGAGGCATAGCTACTTTGCGACTTTCATCCTCCACGCCTGAGATAAATTGCAGAAGCTTCACTTCCAGAGAACATAAGCTATTTCCTCGTAACTTGTTCATCGTGTAGTATTACATTTGGTCAACAATACATCATTATAGCAGCTGCATCCTATCTTACAGCATGGTCACGGCACCACCACCTCTGCACATAGCCTAACACCTTGCTGGAACATTGTTTGTGCAGATTTCACAGTATTGTCTAAGAACTGAAAAAAAATGTAGCGTGTTCTGTCAGACATGAGCTTTGTGTAGTGAGGTAGCATTAACAAAATAGAAAAACCATGTCAAGCAAACCTTTAAAAATAGGATTTCAACTGAGATGGGAGGAAAAGGGAAATTGACCAAAATTTTCAGTATTACTTTTGAAAAATATGTGATTTAGGTGATCCTTTTCTGGACATTTTTACTAAGTGTTCAGTTCAGAGAGAGCCCTCAGATTAGCGCTTTCCTGTGCAAAGGCTGAACTTGGACATCCGTTTTCTCTAAGGCCACAACAGAAGTTTTTAGTCTCACTTTGTATCTTGCATTTTTCACCTAATGAACAAGTTCTATTGGCTAGTAATACTAGCAATTTTGAAAAAAAAAAACCAACAAACCCTCACCTTGTTCATTATCTCAGCATTTTGCTTGGCTAAGACCATGGCCAAGGAATCCGTCACACTAGTAAATTTAATTTGGTCTGCTGGTTGACGATACTTCCTTTCACTCAGGATTTCTCCAGCTTTCTTGGCTTTCTCAACTTCCATGGAACCAATAGGAACCCATCCAATACCTCTTAGCCATTCCAGGTCTGATTTGTAAACAGCCTGAAAAAATGTGGAATTTCATTATATATGTGCAAGTGTGATCAAATATTAAAATAATTCTAAATAAGCATAACTTAGTCTATATGAAAAATTTTTTACATTTCTGCAGAGCAGCAGGATACAGTTTTGAAACAATTGTTATTTTTGAAGATTTAGTAAAATAATTATTAAATAACAAAAAGAATAGAGCTATTGAAGAGCTCCATAAATACCAGAGTTACACACAAAGTTACACCTCAGGCTAAATACTGAGAAAACAGGATTCAACATAAAAGTGATGATAGGATATTAAACATTTAACGTCTGCCAACACGTCTGATGCAGGCAACTAGGGCATATTATGTATCTTTTAAAAATTATATTGTACAAGACCCTGTATATTTAATTATGCATTGCAATTTTAACGATTTACTCACATCACTCTGTAGGTCGTAGGCCTTCTTAGCATGGATAACATCGTTCTGGTCTGGCAGGCAGATCCACTGATGCAGATAGTGGCGGTAATCAATGTCGCTGACCAGCTCCTGACATTTCTTGGCCAACACGATTCCCAGCATGTCCACTGGGCTACTGAAGTGGGTCTTGGTCTTCTCAAAGGCTTTCTTGTACTCCCTGTCACTCTGGATCTTGGCTACGTGCATTGACCACATCATCTTTGGATCATCCTCTATGTTACGAGCCCCTATGTGGTGCCCAAGCTGCTTCCGATAGCCTTCCTTGTATTTGTACTGAAATAAAGCATATCCATAGTCACTTGGTATATTTTTAAACTAATAAATAATTCACACATTTTAACATAATCATTAATAGTTTGTTTAGAGAAAAATAGGGTGTAGGTCTTTCTACTGTTTTATTAATTTTCACATAAAAGGATTTTTATTACAGATATCACTATCTCTGATGTTTTATCTAACTATATCTTTCAATTAACTAAACATTTAATGCCACATACTTATTAACAGGTTTGATATTCCACATTCTTTTACTATTAAGATTAACATTTTAATAACTTAATTTAAAAGCTTATTACAAAACACTTTGATGAAGATGGTCCGAGTTGGTCTTAATACTAACAGATCAAGTATCTATCTTGATAGAAAAACAAGGAGCATAAAAAACTCTTATCGTTTGTCTCTTTGTGATGTTTCCTCATCCCAGAAGCAAAACCTGTCATGGTCATTGTATATTTTTTCCCTGCTTTTGTATTCAGACATCTGGAATTTCAATATGACACTTCAACTGAACTATTTCTTCCCCTCGAAAAGCCAACAATTTAGAACCTTTAGAATTGATCTACTAATATATCTATTTTGGGGAGAGATTTTAAATCTTTCCTATTTTGAATCAGAAATTAAGTTGATTAACTCTAGCATAGACTCATATGCCTTATTGATCATCCTCCTTGAACATCCATGGGCATCAGTGGAACTATTACAGGGGGCATAGAAATAATCCTCATATTATTTTGTTTATTTATTACTGTGATATATAACTGATGCATAAAAATACTGGTTAGCCATTCCTTTCATGTACTACGGGCATGCAGTAGAATCACTGGATTTCAGTATTATCTATTCTATAAACTTAAGATATTACATTAACAAACAATGGAGCAAACATTCTGATTCTTTTCCATTACCAAATCCACACAGACATGATAAAAAACTACTTACATCACTGGCAATCTCTCTGGATGCTCTGGCAGCTTGAATAGGAATGGCATCAAAACGCAAATCATGACCCTTCTTCTTCGATTCCTCCAAAGCTAGTTTGTACATTTTCTGTAAGAAAAATATTCTTATTTTTGTTTCCAAAACAAAACTACAATTCATTTAAGCACATCTGTGTAATAAAACAAATGAAGTCCTTAAACAACATTGTTAAGGATCAGACAACTTAAATATCTGAACATAGCCTTATGTTCTCTAGAAAATAAAAAAATGCAGATTTCCAATATCCTGTAATTGTACTGTAGATGCTTGGAAACTGGAAATCATTTAGGGAAGGCAAAGAAAGGAATATTCTCAAAGTTAATTAATTCCCATTCCTTGCTATAGAAATGATTTCTCATTTATGGCAGCTAATATATTTTAAAAGCCTCATCAGATACCCAGGAGGTAAATTCTAGCACAAGAACAGCTCTGATTAAGCAGGGGAGCTGGCAATCTGTGAAACTAAACAACTCGACAATATTATAATATTAATTAAAAGTCAGAGATGACAAAACTGTGCTTCTTGGAAATCCTTTAATTCTCTCAACACTTCAGTTTTACTCACCTGACTGTAGTTTAACTGGTTTTGTTTAGCTAGCAGGATTTCTGGTGTGTCAGGCATGACATGAACCATGGTCTTGTCTTTATTCCATGCTTCAGTATATAAACGCTAAGAAAGAATACAGGAAGAGGTTAATACTGCATTCCAAAACAAGTTAATATCTCATTAATCAGGTAAAACATAGAGTATACCAGGTAAAATTATAGGAAATATAGCATGGATATACTGTTATGTATTTAATCAGGTAGAAAGAGAATTTATCTGAGGAAATTAACAACACTTAGCAAACTGCCACCTTACTTAAAAACAAACCAAAGCATTATTATTGCTGACTGCACAGCCATGTCGAAACAAAGATTAAAATGTAATATGCAGAATATCATGACAAAGTTGACTCTTCCATTTTTGACTGATTTTTGACTGAAATAAACAGAGCACACTGTCTGAAAATACATCATCTCTGAACTCCAGCATTACTTGTGATTTTTATATTTCTAGGCCTGCCTGCAGGGTTTAGGCAGAGACTAACATGCTGACATGTTACCTAATCGAATCAACACTCACCTTATTCATTGTCTCTGCATTCTGCTTGGCTAAGACCATCTCTAGAGAATCAGTGACGCTAGTAAACTTGATCGTGTCTGGAGGCTGACGGTATAGTTTATCACTCAAGATCTCCCCGGCCTTCTTGGCCTTTTCAACTTCCAAGGAACCAATTGGGACCCAGCCAATGCCTCGTAACCATTCAAGGTCAGACTTGTAGCAGTTCTATTACAAAAAAAATACACAGGTTATTCTCATAATAATAATGCGATGTACAAGGTGCATCCTTTCACAGCTAAATAACCTCACTATCAAATTTTAATAAAAATAAATTCAAAACTCTAGGGAAAATCTTAGAAAAAATAACTGCATTTCATCTACATTAAGAGTGAAACCATTATCCAAGTTTCACAGAATGGCAAATGATAAATAGCCGAAATTAAATTGAATTCTGTAATTCCAGAAATATCAATTAGTTAACATATCCGATTGGAGATCTGAGTTTCAATTAGCCATGAAACTTAAAAATAAATTTTGAAAATTTGGTTCTACCACACTGGTATGTGCTGGCTTGGTCCACCTATGTGAAATAACATATACATTCCTCACCAAATATTAAATCAAGAAGAGCTTACATCACTCTGTAGATCATAGGCCTTCTTAGCATGGATAACATCGTTCTGGTCTGGCAGGCAGATCCACTGATGCAGATAGTGGCGGTAATCAATGTCGCTGACCAACTCCTGACATTTCTTGGCCAACACGATTCCCAGCATGTCCACTGGGCTACTGAAGTGGGTCTTGGTCTTCTCAAAGGCTTTCTTGTACTCCCTGTCACTCTGGATCTTGGCTACGTGCATTGACCACATCATCTTTGGATCATCCTCTATGTTACGAGCCCCTATGTGGTGCCCAAGCTGCTTCCGATAGCCTTCCTTGTATTTGTACTGAAATATAAATCAAGATATTATATAACAGAGTCTCCACATTTCTCTATAACCTACAGTCAAAAAAACCAAACTGTCAAAGCAATTCTGGGGCTAATAATATGGATTCTAACATTAAATTTTTGATATTTGATTTAGAACCCTAGAGAATATTAAGTAAGTTTTTTTGAAAAAACACTAATCACTTATAATAATGAGTACTAATCATCTCCTTATTAAATATCTTTAATCCTTATTACATATAATAATATACATACTGCTAAGATTCATTTAAAGATACAGGTTTATGAGCTATATAATTAACATGATAATAGCATTATATTGTCCTTATAGCTTGTCAACATTTAATTTCTACAATTAAGTCTTTAAACTTATATAAGAATTTGCTTCCAAAAGTCGATTGCTTGAGACCACACTTTAATTGAAATGGCTTTTCAGAATGCAGCTGATAACTTTCAGGTTGCAGAGACCAGATGTCACCACAAAGAAACAAAGAAGTGGTTTCTTACTTCACTGGCAATTTCCCGGGATGCTTTGGCAGCCTGAATGGGGATCGCATCACTTCTCAAGTCATAGCCTTTCTTTTTTGCTTCTTCCATGGCCTGTTTGTAGAGTTTCTAGGTGAAGAATTAAACAATGGGATTCATGTAGGTTCCATAGATTACATTCTGTGCAAAACAAACTGCTTGGGAGTAGATGTTTAAAATTGCGTTAAGATTTACTCTAACCCAGCTTTACTTAACTTTCTTACCTCAAAGCCCCAGATCAATAGCTAATACAAACTCATATCAAAGGAATATCTCTACTAAATACATAAGAATTTTTTTCTTTCACTACTTCAAATAACATAACATTGACTACAATTTTAGAGAGAAACTATTCTTCTATATAGGTGGAGTAAAATTTACTTTTTAAAGCTACCTCTTACTGATGTGAATTTATTTGCCTAAGCTAACACTGAACGCTGGGATCACTGCTCTTCAGAATTGTGCTGAAAATTACTTTTCTGGTATTTCCAATGTTGGAATTAATTATGTGCCTTCCCAGCAGCATGCACGCTGGCAGAAGTGATTCCCAGAAATTCACTGGAGACACATAACTTCTTATGGAATTTATTATAGAAACATAGAATCACAGAATCATTAAGGTTGGAAAAGACCTCTAGGATCATCAGGTCCAACCCCCAACCCAAAACCCCCAGGCCTCCTAAACCATGTCCCCAAGTGCCACATCTACATGTTTTTTAAACGCCCCCAGGGCTGGTGACTCCCCCACCTCTCTGGGCAGCCTGTGCCAATGCCTGACCACTCTGTCAGTGAAGAAATGGTTCCTAATCTCCAACCTAAACCTCCCCTGACGCAGCTTGAGGCCATCTCCTCTAGTTCTATCACTAGTAATTCTCAACAGTGCTGTCACAATTCTGAGGATGAACATTGGGGGTACTTAAAGAAAGTGGTGGTATCATCGCTACAAGGTTTATCAGAACACTGATGATCCTGCCAGGGAACAGACCAGTTACATTTGGAGAACTAACACACTTACTGCACTGTAGTTCTGCATGTTCTGTTTTGCCAGTGTGATTTCAGGCGTGTCAGGCATTATGTGGATTTGTGTCTTGTCTTTATCCCAGGCCTCAGTATATAAACGCTGCAGGAGAAATAATCATGTTAAAGGGGGGGGGGAAAACCAGCGACTACTCGGAGATCTCCTAAAACATGAGAAGAATTACAGATCTGTACTCCAAGTCTAAAAAACCCTTATTCATTATATAACTATGAAATTTTATATTCACTTTTTTTGATACTTAAAAGTTCAGGCTAAGATTTAGTAACCTAGAAAGAATTCCATCAAAAAAAATGTTTAGAAAAAAGGCACAGAATGGTAATCAGAAACAGGGATCTAAACTCTAAGAACAAGGCCTGTTTGAAAGAGGAAAAGGTTTTGTTGATGTGAATAAGATTGAGATCAGGGCCACAGAATCAGGAAAACCTCTTATATTTTAAGTACTATGCTGAATTGTTTAAAATATGGCTATTTCAAAGGCTGCCCTAAGAAAAGTAGTTTATCAATTACTAGATTCCTAGATAAACTTGATAAATTATGAGATTTATTAGACAGACTGATATATTAAAAATTAGATGAAAGTTAGGTAACACATTACTAGCTACACAGTAGAGTATGTGGAAACCTTCACAACTGATAATTTCAATTTAACTTGGTAACTTGGAAGATACTACTAAATTAGCACTTGCGGAAATTAAGTTACCTGTTGGTTACCAAGAATGTAACTTACACTTTTAAAACCTTGCTGTGCTGAAATCTCACACAGCAGCCACACGTGTATTTCTAGGCCTGCCTGCAGGGTTTAGGCAGAGACTAACATGCTGACATGTTACCTAATCAAATCAACACTCACCTTATTCATTGTCTCCGCATTCTGCTTGGCTAAGACCATCTCTAGAGAATCAGTGACGCTAGTAAACTTGATCGTGTCTGGAGGCTGACGGTATAGTTTATCACTCAAGATCTCCCCGGCCTTCTTGGCCTTTTCAACTTCCAAGGAACCAATTGGGACCCAGCCAACGCCTCGTAACCATTCAAGGTCAGACTTGTAGCAGTTCTATTAAAAAAAAAAAAATACAAATACAGCTACCTCATTAACATTGCCAGTTAAACATTTCACATACACCATGCAAGTAATGCTTACTTTCCCGAAGTTGCCTTCCCGCTAGTTCAATCTGCATGTTTTGCAGCTTGATTGTTTATCTCTATTAGCAACCTAGATTCAGACCCCTTAGCTGCCTTCAAGAGGTATCATTCACACAACACATGTTGGGGAATGGTCAAAGAGTAATGGGATTAAAACAAAACCCTGAAATTCAGTATACACTGTTCCTGTAACCTTGTTCTCAACAATTAAACTGTCACCCACTAAGAACCGCAGGTCTTAATTTAAACCATTTTCTACCAGATAGAACAAAGGAATTTTCTCCACTACAGGCATTCAGCTAAAAAAAACCCTCATCTAGGCAATTTCCTCTTCATATGCAGTTAATCTGCATATAAAAGTATTAATATTGTCTATTACGAAGGATTATATGCAGCTAATTCTACAACTCAGCTATCTGATCAGCTGTATATAAACCTGCATGATACTCAACCTTCTTTACACACAGATTCATTCACTCCTAAAAATCTTATGACTTTGCTTGGAATAGGTAAATCAAAAGACAATGAAAAAACACTATATGACAGTGACAGTTCAAGAAGATTCTATACTTTATATTCAGAGAATTGCATTCACTTTAGAACTCCAATACTTCTCAGGGAGTACCCACATCACTCTGTAGATCGTAGGCCTTCTTAGCATGGATAACATCGTTCTGGTCTGGCAGGCAGATCCACTGATGCAGATAGTGGCGGTAATCAATGTCGCTGACCAGCTCCTGACATTTCTTGGCCAACACGATTCCCAGCATGTCCACCGGGCTACTGAAGTGGGTCTTGGTCTTCTCAAAGGCTTTCTTGTACTCCCTGTCACTCTGGATCTTGGCTACGTGCATCGACCACATCATCTTTGGATCATCCTCTATGTTACGAGCCCCTATGTGGTGCCCAAGCTGCTTCCGATAGCCTTCCTTGTATTTGTACTACAGGCAAAAAAGAAGTTCAGTGAGTTTTCATTTAGTTTTCTTTATCTCCCTAGCAGTACCAACCTCCAGAGAACTTAGTATCTGAAACCACAGAAACTTTAGAGTGAGAAAGTATTCAGCTGATGAACTGCAGCGTACAGCTACAAAGAGATTCACATAACCGTACCTGCCTGATACAACCTTCACATTTTTGAAGAAACTCGCTGGCCTACACATTGAGAGATATTCCTTGGTAACTGAGAGTAAAAAAAGTCTCCAAATTACAGCAGGGATACAAAAGGCCCAAAGTCCAATATATATGCCCTACGTAAAGAATCAGTTAGTGACCTTCAAGCATGATAGCCAAATAAACTCCTATTAAATCTATACAAGAGGTAGAATCAGGAAGAGAACAGACACAGGCCCAGAAGTTTAAACAGAGACACAAACACATATATGGGATAAATCTTGTTATTAATAATTCATTAATAATATTTACTTTTATACTGCCTTTATTTTTACACAGAATCATGCTTTGGGTTTCCTTTCCAAATGCCCGTCTCAGCTGTGTACCCACAACACCAGGGCAGTGCACGCTGACAGTGCGGAGCACAGCATCCACCTCAAAACTCCAGTCTGTTGCACGAGGAGATGCTGCCACAAGTCCAGGAGGAACGCTGCTTTGCATTATGTCCGTCACACAGCTACCACTCGTACCTTCTCCACACCACCTACAAAGCCCTCACAACGCTGCACACCCATAGTGTGCAGGGACAGCTTAAAGGTTGGAACCTCCAGAGCCAACACGTTCAGGGACTGACTGAATGGTAACGACAGGCATGTGCTGGGCTGCCTCCGCTCGTCTAAGGCTGCAAACCCTGGGCTTCAACTTCAAGCACCTGGAAACTGTCGACAGGGTGTGCTGCCGAGGGCCCCTGCGTACTTACATCGCTTGCAATGTCTCTGGAAGCTTTAGCAGACTTGATAGGAATGGCATCCGCCCGCATGTCGTAGCCCTTCTTCTTGTCTTCCTCCATCGCAAGCTTGTACAGTTTCTGAAAGAAAAACAAGCATTCCCCTCAAACAACACTCCTTCCCACACCACCGCTGGCCAGGGACGGACACCAAACACCAGCTCAAACACCCACCTCACTGAAGTTCACTTTGTTCTGCTGCGCTAACAAAATACCAGGTGTATCCGGCATAATGTGAACGCTGGTCTTATCCTTCTCCCACGCTGATGTGTATGACCGCTGCAAAAAACAGTACCACATGAAATCACATCATGCAAGCACGGCCAACAAACTCAAAGAGCAAACCAGCTCAACAAACTGAAGCAACGAGACCCGGCTTTGCACTGACTCAGAACCAAGGTTACTTATCCCAAAATTATCTAACGCTTCACCCTCTTCTTTTCCACACCACACTCAATCACTGCTCCAACCACACAAAACAGAATTTCATCAAAAATAAGGAACACAAATCACCCAGGCAACAGGATCCATCTCCCTCCCTGCAAAACCCAGGCGCGGGAAGGAGAGGGCCCACAGTCCTCAGAAATGCACTCGTTTCCTCCAGCTTGTACACACAAGGAGAACTCACTTGGTTCATAATTTCAGAGTTGTGCTTTGCCAGGACCATGGGCATCGAGTCAGGAATGCTCGTGAACGGGATGGTGTCCGGGTGCTGGCGGTACTTCTTTTCACTCAGGATCAGGCTCGCCCTCTTGTTCTTCTCATCGTCCAGCGAACCACTTGGGGACCAGCCAATGCCCCTCAGCCACAGAAGGTCGGACTTGTACACGTTCTGAAAGGGCAGCCGGGCACACAAAGCAGCTCAGCAACAACCTTACTCCATGCAACCACTCCGCCTACCAACGGAAGCTCTGACTAACAAATCACATTCCCCGGGGTCAACCCACCAGACACCACAAAACGGTCTCTCATTAAGCTCAGCTCCTACAGCCTGGCTCCCCAGGCCTACAACAGCACAAGCTGCTGCCAAGCGAGCCACAAACCCTCCCAACCACCTTCTTACTCTCCCCAGAGGCGGCCCGCCCCATTTCACAATCTACAGCTGGCACGGGCACGGGAGGAGCCTCACACCTCATCACCTAACGCTCTTCATACCGTTTGCCACTGCACACATGGCTTGCCTTTGCCCACTGTTGGTCCTCCAAAAGAAAACAGCTGTCTCTGTTGCCCTTCCCCTGACACACAGAACACAAGACACCTGCAGTGATCCTCCCCGCTATATGATCAAGGCAAGACAGGACCCTCTGTGACCATAGAGTATGACCCCATAAATACTTCATCCCTGGCTACTCTGTACCAAAACTTAGCAAAAAGAATGCTTCAATTCTAAAATCTCTCTTGAACTGTAAGATAGAAAATTCAAATGTCCTGTATTAGAAAGGCTGAATTTGAAAACTTCTTTTAAATACTATCACAAGGGAATCGTCTTAAAGTGAAAGAGGGTACATTTATATAAGATATTACGAAGAATTTCTTTACTGTGTGGGTGGTGAGTCACTGCAAATGGTCGCCCAGCTAAGTTGCACATGCCCGTGTGATGGAGTGTTTCAGAAGAGGTAACATGAGGCTTTGAGCATCTCAATCCAGTGTAATGTACCCCTGACACGGCAGGGGTTTGGCACTAGATGATCCTTCAATTCCCTTGCAATCAAACCACCCTATGATTCTATATTCTGTCATTACATTTATGGTTCAGCAAGATAACACAGACACAACACAGACTCACAGAATCATCCCAGATTAATGCTGCCCACCTGGACTTTCTCCAACAAAGGAACAGAACACAAGGGACACTTCTGGTTTTCACACAGCCAGGAAAGAAGAACTTACGTCACTCTGAAGGTCGTACACTTTCCGCGCTTGGACAACATCGTTCTGGTCTGGCAGGCAGGTCCACCGATGCAGGCTGTGGCGGTAATCGATGTCGCTGACCAGCTCCTGACATTTCTTGGCCAACACGATTCCCAGCATGTCCACCGGGCTACTGAAGTGGGTCTTGGTCTTCTCAAAGGCTTTCTTGTACTCCCTGTCACTCTGGATCTTGGCTACGTGCATCGACCACAGCATCTTTGGATCATCCTCTATGTTACGAGCCCCTATGTGGTGCCCAAGCTGCTTCCGATAGCCTTCCTTGTATTTGTACTGCAGGGTTAAAGAAGCTCAGTAAGTTTCAGGCCAGATGTTCTCCATTCTGACTCTATTCCATAGCAGCGCCTGTGAGCAAGCGCTTTGCTAATGGAGCCTGGCAAGGTCACTATATGAAAACATTGGACCTATCCTGGCCCGCGTCAATTATTCCGTGGTAGAAATCTCAATTTTGAGGTCTACAGGACAGGTAAAATTTTAGTCACTACCTTTAAACATTAGAAAGGAAGACTTTCATCTGTTCAGGGTGCTCGCAAGTGGGATCCCTTGGGAAACTGCCCTCAGAGATAAAGGAGTGAACATGAGCTCTAATCCCAACATGCAGGAAGTCAGACCGGGGAGGCAGAAGGCTAGCTTGGCTAATCAAGACCTTTTAGCCCAACTAAAACACTAAACCAAAATGCACAGGCAGTGGAGGTAAGGAGTGCAGGGAGGTCATCAGGAAAGCCAAGACACAGTTGGAGCTGAACCTGGCTAGGGACATAAAAAATAGCAAGAAGGGTTTCTCAGATACACAGGACAACAAAGGAAGATGAAACTGTACCACCCATGATAAGCAAAACGGGAGACCTGGCTACAACCAACATGGAGAAGGCTGAGGCACTCAACAACTTTTTTGCTTCAGTCTTCACTTGTCAAGTGATCTAGCCATGCCACCCAATTCACTGAGTCCAAAGCCAGGGACTGGGAGAATAAAGTACTGCCCACTGTATGAGAAGACCAGGTTCAAGACCATCTAAAGAACCTGAATGTGCACAAGTCCATGGGACATGATGAGACGCATCTGTGGGCGCTCAGGGATCTGGCAGATGAAGTTGCTAAGCCACTACCCAACATATTTGAAAAGTTGTGGCAGTTCAGTGAAGTCCCCATCAACTGGAAAAGGGTAAACATAACCCTCATTTTTAAAAAGGGAAAAAAGCAAGTCTTCAGGGAACTACAGGCCAGACAGTCTCACCTCTGTGCCCGGCAAGATGATAGAGTAGATCATCCTGGAAACTATGTTAAGGCACATGGAAAACAGAGAGGTGATTGGTGACAGTCAAAATGGCTTCACTAAGGGCAAATTGTGTCTGGCGGATTTGGTGGCCTTCTACAGCAGGGTTACCGCATTGGTGGATAAAGGAAGAGAGACTGAGATCATCTACCTGGAATTGTGCAAAGCATTTGATATTGTCCTGCACAACAGCCTTGTCTCTTAAATGGAGAGACATGGATTTGACAGGTGGACCACTTGGTAGATAAGGAATTGGCTGGATGGTCACACTCAAAGCGTTGCAGTCAACGGCTCGATGTCTGGGTAGAGACCAGTGATGAGTGATGTCCCTCAGGGGTTTGTAATGGGACCGGTATTATTTAACATCTTTGTTGGGGACACGGACAGTGGGATTGAGAGCACCCTCAGCAAGTTTGCGGATGACACTAGGCTGAGTGGTGTGGTTGAGACTTTAGAGGGAAGGGATGCCATCCAGAGGGTCCTAAGACAGGCTAGCGAGTTGGGCCTGTGAGAACCTCATGAGGTTCAACAAGGTCAAGTGCAAGGTCCTGCACCTGGGTCAAGGCAATCCCAAACATGGATACAGGCTGGGCGATGAGTGGAGTGAAGGCAGCCCTGTGGAGAAGGACTTGGGGGTACTGGTGGATGAAAAACTGAGTATGACCCAGCAATGTTTGCTCACAGCGCAGAAAGCCAACCGTATCCTGGGCTGCATCGAAAGCAGCGTGGGCAGCAGGTCAAGGAAGGTGATTCTGCCCTCTGATTTGGTCTCATGAGAGCCTACTTGGAGTACTGCGTCCAAACCTGGGGACCTACCATAAGAAAGACAAGGACCTGCCCAACTGGGTCCAGAGGAAGGTCATGAAGATGATTAGGGGGCTGGTACACTTCCCCTGGGAGGACAGAATGAGAGAGTAAAGGGTTGTTAAGCCTAGACAGGAAAAGGCACTGGAGAGGCCTTACAGCGGACTCCAGTACGTAAACAGGACCTACAGGAAGATGTGGAGGGACCCTATATGAAAGAGTGTAGCAACAGAATGAGGGATAATGGTTTTAAAGTGAAAGAGGGTAGATTTAGATTAGATATTATGAAGAAATTTTTACTGTGAGGGTGGTGAGACACTGCAATATGTTGCCCAGCTAAGTTCAGGATGCACCCTCCAAGGAAGTCTTCCAGGTGACATTGTAAATGGCTTTGATCAATCTCATAAGTTGATAAATGTCTCTCATGTGGCAGCAGTGTTGGAAAAAGATTAAAGTTCTCTTCCAAACCAAAACACTCTGTGATTCCATGATGCTATGACATTTTTCCCTGCCTCCTTCTGAAATGACAAATCACACTACAGACAGTGTGCCACCAAGGGCCCCTGCGTACTTACATCGCTTGCAATGTCTCTGGAAGCTTTAGCAGACTTGATAGGAATGGCATCTGCCCGCATGTCGTAGCCCTTCTTCTTGTCTTCCTCCATCGCAAGCTTGTACAGTTTCTGAAAGAAAAACAAGCATTCCCCTCAAACAACACTCCTTCCCACACCACCGCTGGCCAGGGACGGACACCAAACACCAGCTCAAACACCCACCTCACTGAAGTTCACTTTGTTCTGCTGCGCTAACAAAATACCAGGTGTATCCGGCATAATGTGAACGCTGGTCTTATCCTTCTCCCACGCTGATGTGTATGACCGCTGCAAAAAACAGTACCACATGAAATCACATCATGCAAGCACGGCCAACAAACTCAAAGAGCAAACCAGCTCAACAAACTGAAGCAACGAGACCCGGCTTTGCACTGACTCAGAACCAAGGTTACTTATCCCAAAATTATCTAATGCTTCACCCTCTTCTTTTCCACACCACACTCAATCACTGCTCCAACCACACAAAACAGAATTTCATCAAAAATAAGGAACACAAATCACCCAGGCAACAGGATCCATCTCCCTCCCTGCAAAACCCAGGCGCGGGAAGGAGAGGGCCCACAGTCCTCAGAAATGCACTCGTTTCCTCCAGCTTGTACACACAAGGAGAACTCACTTGGTTCATAATTTCAGAGTTGTGCTTTGCCAGGACCATGGGCATCGAGTCAGGAATGCTCGTGAACGGGATGGTGTCCGGGTGCTGGCGGTACTTCTTTTCACTCAGGATCAGGCTCGCCCTCTTGTTCTTCTCATCGTCCAGCGAACCACTTGGGGACCAGCCAATGCCCCTCAGCCACAGAAGGTCGGACTTGTACACGTTCTGAAAGGGCAGCCGGGCACACAAAGCAGCTCAGCAACAACCTTACTCCATGCAACCACTCCGCCTACCAACGGAAGCTCTGACTAACAAATCACATTCCCCGGGGTCAACCCACCAGACACCACAAAACGGTCTCTCATTAAGCTCAGCTCCTACAGCCTGGCTCCCCAGGCCTACAACAGCACAAGCTGCTGCCAAGCGAGCCACAAACCCTCCCAACCACCTTCTTACTCTCCCCAGAGGCGGCCCGCCCCATTTCACAATCTACAGCTGGCACGGGCACGGGAGGAGCCTCACACCTCATCACCTAACGCTCTTCATACCGTTTGCCACTGCACACATGGCTTGCCTTTGCCCACTGTTGGTCCTCCAAAAGAAAACAGCTGTCTCTGTTGCCCTTCCCCTGACACACAGAACACAAGACACCTGCAGCGACCCTCCCTGCTATATGATCAAGGCAAGACAGGACCCTCTGTGACCATAAAGTACGACCCCACACAAAATTCATCCCTGCCCAGTCACAACATCGACTCTCAGCAAGACAGTAAACAGACTCATTCTCAAAGAATCCACCCAGATTAGTGCTGCCCACCTGGACTTTCTCCAACAAAGGAACAGAACACAAGGGACACTTCTGGTTTTCACACAGCCAGGAAAGAAGAACTTACGTCACTCTGAAGGTCGTACACTTTCCGCGCTTGGACAACATCATTCTGGTCTGGCAGGCAGGTCCACCGATGCAGGCTGTGGCGGTAATCGATGTCGCTGACCAGCTCCTGACATTTCTTGGCCAACACGATTCCCAGCATGTCCACCGGGCTACTGAAGTGGGTCTTGGTCTTCTCAAAGGCTTTCTTGTACTCCCTGTCACTCTGGATCCTGGCTACGTGCATCGACCACAGCATCTTTGGATCATCCTCTATGTTACGAGCCCCTATGTGGTGCCCAAGCTGCTTCCGATAGCCTTCCTTGTATTTGTACTGCAGGGTTAAAGAAGCTCAGTAAGTTTCAGGCCAGATGTTCTCCATTCTGACTCTATTCCATAGCAGCGCCTGTGAGCAAGCGCTTTGCTAATGGAGCCTGGCAAGATCACCACAGGAGCAGGTGTCTATTCGCACCATATCCCTACTGAATCCTACACGACCATCACACCCCGTGCCTATACTGGGTCACCACAGGAGGGACGTGGAGGCCCAGATGGCAACTCCATCCCCAGCTAATTCAGGAACCAGGAGCAATGCAGGCAGGAAGGCAGGGTATAAGGTTGCAAACCCTGGGCTTCAACTTCAAGCACCTGGAAACTGTCGACAGGGTGTGCTGCCGAGGGCCCCTGCGTACTTACATCGCTTGCAATGTCTCTGGAAGCTTTAGCAGACTTGATAGGAATGGCATCTGCCCGCATGTCGTAGCCCTTCTTCTTGTCTTCCTCCATCGCAAGCTTGTACAGTTTCTGAAAGAAAAACAAGCATTCCCCTCAAACAACACTCCTTCCCACACCACCGCTAGCCAGGGACGGACACCAAACACCAGCTCAAACACCCACCTCACTGAAGTTCACTTTGTTCTGCTGCGCTAACAAAATACCAGGTGTATCCGGCATAATGTGAACGCTGGTCTTATCCTTCTCCCACGCTGATGTGTATGACCGCTGCAAAAAACAGTACCACATGAAATCACATCATGCAAGCACGGCCAACAAACTCAAAGAGCAAACCAGCTCAACAAACTGAAGCAACGAGACCCGGCTTTGCACTGACTCAGAACCAAGGTTACTTATCCCAAAATTATCTAACGCTTCACCCTCTTCTTTTTCACACCACACTCAATCACTGCTCCAACCACACAAAACAGAATTTCATCAAAAATAAGGAACACAAATCACCCAGGCAACAGGATCCATCTCCCTCCCTGCAAAACCCAGGCGCGGGAAGGAGAGGGCCCACAGTCCTCAGAAATGCACTCGTTTCCTCCAGCTTGTACACACAAGGAGAACTCACTTGGTTCATAATTTCAGAGTTGTGCTTTGCCAGGACCATGGGCATCGAGTCAGGAATGCTCGTGAACGGGATGGTGTCCGGGTGCTGGCGGTACTTCTTTTCACTCAGGATCAGGCTCGCCCTCTTGTTCTTCTCATCGTCCAGCGAACCACTTGGGGACCAGCCAATGCCCCTCAGCCACAGAAGGTCGGACTTGTACACGTTCTGAAAGGGCAGCCGGGCACACAAAGCAGCTCAGCAACAACCTTACTCCATGCAACCACTCCGCCTACCAACGGAAGCTCTGACTAACAAATCACATTCCCCGGGGTCAACCCACCAGACACCACAAAACGGTCTCTCATTAAGCTCAGCTCCTACAGCCTGGCTCCCCAGGCCTACAACAGCACAAGCTGCTGCCAAGCGAGCCACAAACCCTCCCAACCACCTTCTTACTCTCCCCAGAGGCGGCCCGCCCCATTTCACAATCTACAGCTGGCACGGGCACGGGAGGAGCCTCACACCTCATCACCTAACGCTCTTCATACCGTTTGCCACTGCACACATGGCTTGCCTTTGCCCACTGTTGGTCCTCCAAAAGAAAACAGCTGTCTCTGTTGCCCTTCCCCTGACACACAGAACACAAGACACCTGCAGTGATCCTCCCCGCTATATGATCAAGGCAAGACAGGACCCTCTGTGACCATAGAGTATGACCCCATAAATACTTCATCCCTGGCTACTCTGTACCAAAACTTAGCAAAAAGAATGCTTCAATTCTAAAATCTCTCTTGAACTGTAAGATAGAAAATTCAAATGTCCTGTATTAGAAAGGCTGAATTTGAAAACTTCTTTTAAATACTATCACAAGGGAATCGTCTTAAAGTGAAAGAGGGTACATTTATATAAGATATTACGAAGAATTCCTTTACTGTGTGGGTGGTGAGTCACTGTAATGGTCGCCCAGCTAAGTTGCACATGCCCGTGTGATGGAGTGTTTCAGAAGAGGTAACATGAGGCTTTGAGCATCTCAATCCAGTGTAATGTACCCCTGACATGGCAGGGGTTTGGCACTAGATGATCCTTCAATTCCCTTGCAATCAAACCACCCTATGATTCTATATTCTGTCATTACATTTATGGTTCAGCAAGATAACACAGACACAACACAGACTCACAGAATCATCCCAGATTAATGCTGCCCACCTGGACTTTCTCCAACAAAGGAACAGAACACAAGGGACACTTCTGGTTTTCACACAGCCAGGAAAGAAGAACTTACGTCACTCTGAAGGTCGTACACTTTCCGCGCTTGGACAACATCATTCTGGTCTGGCAGGCAGGTCCACCGATGCAGGCTGTGGCGGTAATCGATGTCGCTGACCAGCTCCTGACATTTCTTGGCCAACACGATTCCCAGCATGTCCACCGGGCTACTGAAGTGGGTCTTGGTCTTCTCAAAGGCTTTCTTGTACTCCCTGTCACTCTGGATCTTGGCTACGTGCATCGACCACAGCATCTTTGGATCATCCTCTATGTTACGAGCCCCTATGTGGTGCCCAAGCTGCTTCCGATAGCCTTCCTTGTATTTGTACTGCAGGGTTAAAGAAGCTCAGTAAGTTTCAGGCCAGATGTTCTCCATTCTGACTCTATTCCATAGCAGCGCCTGTGAGCAAGCGCTTTGCTAATGGAGCCTGGCAAGATCACCACAGGAGCAGGTGTCTATTCGCACCATATCCCTACTGAATCCTACACGACCATCACACCCCGTGCCTATACTGGGTCACCACAGGAGGGACGTGGAGGCCCAGATGGCAACTCCATCCCCAGCTAATTCAGGAACCAGGAGCAATGCAGGCAGGAAGGCAGGGTCAACACACAACCAAAGCATCCCCCAGCTCAGCAGCTGGGGTGCAAAACTCAGGGAAAACCAACAGAATCCTCCAGCTGGCAATCTGGGCTTCATCCCACACAGCTCTGACTGCACCCGCCCACACAGCCCACAGCAGGCAGCACACTCCACTGCAGCAGGCTCTCCTCCACACTGCTCAGGAGTCTTATGCTACCAGTACTGTGTGTGACTTCGGCTGCCAGCCTACAGCCACCAATCTTGGGAAGTGACAAGGGGAAACATGAAAGTTCTGTCCCTTGTCTCTTACTGAAATGTCAAGTAAGAATGTGGAGAGACTGAGCTCATCCCGTTGCAGTAAGGCAATGAACCTGAACTACGGCACTCACATGAGAGAGTGAATGCAGCTGCTGCAGAGGTAAAACTTTAAAAGATACTTGAGGGCACTGTAATAACCGACCTACAGTGATTGGACATGCTGCCACTGCAGACAGAAACAATAAATGCCCCAGTTGTAACTCAAAACTTGGTCTGGGTTTCCTTTCCAAATGCCCGTCTCAGCTGTGTACCCACAACACCAGGGCAGTGCACGCTGACAGTGCGGAGCACAGCATCCACCTCAAAACTCCAGTCTGTTGCACGAGGAGATGCTGCCACAAGTCCAGGAGGAACGCTGCTTTGCATTATGTCCGTCACACAGCTACCACTCGTACCTTCTCCACACCACCTACAAAGCCCTCACAACGCTGCACACCCATAGTGTGCAGGGACAGCTTAAAGGTTGGAACCTCCAGAGCCAACACGTTCAGGGACTGACTGAATGGTAACGACAGGCAAGTGCTGGGCTGCCTCCGCTCGTCTAAGGTTGCAAACCCTGGGCTTCAACTTCAAGCACCTGGAAACTGTCGACAGGGTGTGCTGCCGAGGGCCCCTGCGTACTTACATCGCTTGCAATGTCTCTGGAAGCTTTAGCAGACTTGATAGGAATGGCATCTGCCCGCATGTCGTAGCCCTTCTTCTTGTCTTCCTCCATCGCAAGCTTGTACAGTTTCTGAAAGAAAAACAAGCATTCCCCTCAAACAACACTCCTTCCCACACCACCGCTAGCCAGGGACGGACACCAAACACCAGCTCAAACACCCACCTCACTGAAGTTCACTTTGTTCTGCTGCGCTAACAAAATACCAGGTGTATCCGGCATAATGTGAACGCTGGTCTTATCCTTCTCCCACGCTGATGTGTATGACCGCTGCAAAAAACAGTACCACATGAAATCACATCATGCAAGCACGGCCAACAAACTCAAAGAGCAAACCAGCTCAACAAACTGAAGCAACGAGACCCGGCTTTGCACTGACTCAGAACCAAGGTTACTTATCCCAAAATTATCTAATGCTTCACCCTCTTCTTTTCCACACCACACTCAATCACTGCTCCAACCACACAAAACAGAATTTCATCAAAAATAAGGAACACAAATCACCCAGGCAACAGGATCCATCTCCCTCCCTGCAAAACCCAGGCGCGGGAAGGAGAGGGCCCACAGTCCTCAGAAATGCACTCGTTTCCTCCAGCTTGTACACACAAGGAGAACTCACTTGGTTCATAATTTCAGAGTTGTGCTTTGCCAGGACCATGGGCATCGAGTCAGGAATGCTCGTGAACGGGATGGTGTCCGGGTGCTGGCGGTACTTCTTTTCACTCAGGATCAGGCTCGCCCTCTTGTTCTTCTCATCGTCCAGTGAACCACTTGGAGACCAGCCAATGCCCCTCAGCCACAGAAGGTCGGACTTGTACACGTTCTGAAAGGGCAGCCGGGCACACAAAGCAGCTCAGCAACAACCTTACTCCATGCAACCACTCCGCCTACCAACGGAAGCTCTGACTAACAAATCACATTCCCCGGGGTCAACCCACCAGACACCACAAAACGGTCTCTCATTAAGCTCAGCTCCTACAGCCTGGCTCCCCAGGCCTACAACAGCACAAGCTGCTGCCAAGCGAGCCACAAACCCTCCCAACCACCTTCTTACTCTCCCCAGAGGCGGCCCGCCCCATTTCACAATCTACAGCTGGCACGGGCACGGGAGGAGCCTCACACCTCATCACCTAACGCTCTTCATACCGTTTGCCACTGCACACATGGCTTGCCTTTGCCCACTGTTGGTCCTCCAAAAGAAAACAGCTGTCTCTGTTGCCCTTCCCCTGACATACAGAACACAAGACACCTGCAGCGACCCTCCCTGCTATATGATCAAGGCAAGACAGGACCCTCTGTGACCATAAAGTACGACCCCACACAAAATTCATCCCTGCCCAGTCACAACATCGACTCTCAGCAAGACAGTAAACAGACTCATTCTCAAAGAATCCACCCAGATTAGTGCTGCCCACCTGGACTTTCTCCAACAAAGGAACAGAACACAAGGGACACTTCTGGTTTTCACACAGCCAGGAAAGAAGAACTTACGTCACTCTGAAGGTCGTACACTTTCCGCGCTTGGACAACATCGTTCTGGTCTGGCAGGCAGGTCCACCGATGCAGGCTGTGGCGGTAATCGATGTCGCTGACCAGCTCCTGACATTTCTTGGCCAACACAATTCCCAGCATGTCCACCGGGCTACTGAAGTGGGTCTTGGTCTTCTCAAAGGCTTTCTTGTACTCCCTGTCACTCTGGATCTTGGCTACATGCATCGACCACAGCATCTTTGGATCATCCTCTATGTTACGAGCCCCTATGTGGTGCCCAAGCTGCTTTCGGTAGGCTGTTTTGTACTGGTACTAATTGAACGCAAAAATAAGAATTATCACCTTTTTTTTGTAGCTGCAATTTGCATTTCTCTGTTACTGATATAGTTGTTAAAGCTTATGCATTTAATATATTGTAATTTTTTGCAATATTTTTCCAGGATATTTGATTTTTTTAATTGCATGTTGCGAAGGTATTGACTGACTTTTTAACAGTTATTTACTATCTTAATATAAATTACTGATTTAAATTTAATTAACTTTTCACCACTAAGAATTATAGAATCTGGGGAGGGCAGCAATATAATAGTGTTAAAATTTTAGACCTCTCCTCCTTTTAAATAAAAACCATCTTTATCCAAAAATGTGTATCAGCTCTTTGCCCCACTATTCTTTCCAGTCTATAAGACTTACTTCACTAGCTATGTCTCTGGAAGCCTTGGCTGACTTGAGGGGTATAGCGTCAGGAGGAAGATCGTAGCCTTTCTTTTTCAGCTCTTCATATCCTAACTTGTAGTGTTTCTGTTGGAGAAGGATTCAAAATAATTATTGCAAATAAAACAGAGATTTTCAATATTACAACTTTCCTCCCCAATTATTGAAAGTAAAGTATGAGATTCCAGTTTCATGTATCAAATTAAATTTCATAACTTGCTTTTAAGAATGTGTATTTTGTAACTGATGATACAAAATATTTAAGAATTACTATATGTACGTTTTGTGGTTAACTCATTTGAGATCCAGATTTTCTTTTACTAAACATATTAATCTCAATGATTCACAGAGTCTTCTACAGAGGTGAATAATACAACGCCATGATTCTCTACACCCAGTTTCAATTGCGATTATTTTTGTCTTCTTGAGTTCTTATGATAGAGCTGCTAACATTTCTTTACCATTGCATGTAGTCTAGATTTCATAGAATCATAGAATTGTTAAGGTTGGAAAAGACCCTTAAGATCATCGAGTCCAACTGCTAACCTATCACTGTCCCATTATAAGCAGGAATTACACAACGCAATGTAATCCTAAGAGGCAAGTCAGTATAATCAGACATTTTAACAAGAGTGAAAGTACTGAACACGGATCTACAATGTTAATATGATCAGTAAGTATGGAAGAGAAAACTCCTAACTTGTGTTGAATATTTTCTTGGTGTTTTTTATATTCTAGCAACTCCACTTCCACTTGATATTTTTAGCAATTCCATTTGGGCTTCCCAGTGCGGAACAATTTTCACAGAAAAAGATCACAGGTGTGCTTACAGCTGTTAGAATTGCAGAATGACTCTACTCCATTTTAAACCAAAGCCACAACGCGTAATTCCAAATTCCATAAAAGAAACATTGAAGAGACACACTTACATCACTTGTGTTAATTAAGTTGGATTTAGCCAGCAAAATTTCAGGAGTATCAGGCATGATGTGAACCTGAGTCTTGTCTTTGTCCCAGGCTTCTCTATACAGTATCTGAAAAGTGACACAAACAAAAATGCCTTGTTTGATAAAAGGCTCACATGCACAGAAGTAAATTCAGGTTACCTTTTCTCTACAATAGCAAAGCAAAGACATACTATGCAAGCATGAGTGATGTAAACAACCCAAGATATTAAAATAAAAAAATACAACAACTTCTTGCTGAAATACTACCTTTTTTCTCCTTTACATTCATGAAATGTCAAGGAAACGGCATTATGACAATACATTTACATACTATGTAGTGAAGTGTCTTATTTGCAGTCATTGCTGAGTAAGTTATGCAGCACTAAAGACCTTCATCTTCTGAAAAAGGTGTAGTACTTCTTGACAGCTGAGCAGTAAGGCACTGATAGTAAACATCTGATATCTGTATATTTTAAGAACATGTTCTGATATGGAGGCCTTTTTAACAAATATATACTAATGTATCCAGTTATTGAATCACATGTTCTGTCTCTAGAGGCAACTTACATCGCTTCTGTTCTTAGCATTAGATTTTGCTAAAACGATATCCATGGCATCTGGGATACTTGTGAACTTAATAGTATCTGGGTGCTGCCGGTACTTCTTTTCACTCAATATTTCAGAAGCTTTCTTGTTCTTTTCAGATTCCAAAGACCCCAGAGGACTCCATCCAAGGCCTCTAAGCCATTGTAGATCTGACTTATACAGGTTCTGTTAAGGAAAAAAAAAAATCAAAAGCATACTAGATTATTTCCCTGTTCATTTATTAAACCATATTAAAAGACTAACTGGTATTTTAGCTTCAGTCAGACCTCTACTGACATCAAAAGAGATTTATTAAAGACACTTTTCCTTAAGCAGTAAATAACTTATAACAAAAAAAAAAAGAAGAATTAAATCCAGAGGAAGCTTACATCACTCTGTAGCTCATAGACCCTCTTTGCCTGGGTGACGTCATTCTGGTCTGGCAGACAAGTCCAGCGGTGTGGCATCTGCTTGTAGTCTATATCACTAACCAATTCCTGGCACTTCTTAGCCAGAAGGAAGCCTAACATATCCACGGGCATGTTAAACTTTGTCTTCCACTTTTCAAAATCTTTCTTGTACTCCCTCTCACTCTGCATCTTAGCTACTTGCATAGACCACAACATCTTGGGATCATCCTGTAGGCTGCGGAATCCAATGTGATGTCCCTGCTGCTTGCGGTAACCTTCTTTGTACTTGTACTAAAATTATAAAAGTCACATTATTGAAATTACAGTAAGAAACAGGCAATGGTAAAATATATAAGCAAAATATAAATATATTCACTCAGTTCAATGTTTCTTATTACCAATGAAATGAGCAACGTGCTAAGGCACCTCATGTAAAGGTTTAGTAGCCCCTTGATTCTTGTGCATCACTTGGTGTCAGTGAAAGCTCCCCCTGGGAATGAACAGAGTCGCTGGAGAGCAAGAGTGCGTGGCTATAAGAATGCTCTCCTGTGCCATCTGATTCATACAGTGATGTTGTTCAGGGCTCCCAAAGGCTGACAGGCCAAAATATTTTGATGAATGAAATAATCAGCAATGAAAAATGCAGGTGCTTAAGCACTGGAAACATTTCCTGATGATTAATAAAATCTTTTCCATAAATGCAGGAGATATATTCATACCAAGTGATGAAAACAGCAGTACACGTGTCACCACGTCTATTTCAGAGTTGTAAAGAGGATTTCTCAGTATAGGCACTGGGATCAGCTAACTGGATCAAATTTGCTGCTGCTCTGAAAATGTAACACCCAAAAGAGCAGACACTCCTAACTTTGTATGACTAGCCACTTCATGGATGGACCACAGTCTTTGGAATTGTCAAGATGCCAGAGCAACCCTTCTTAAATTGTTTTCTTCACTGAGAGGAACAGATCAGGAAAGAATTTCATCAGCAATCTTGCTTTTTACTCCAAGCCACACCTTCGCAGAGAGGTGCGTCTGGATCTAGTGCGGCTCTCTAGGTTACAGCAACTAGATAAAGCACATGTCACGTTGAATTAGAAACGATGCTTACATCACTTGCAATGTCCCTTGAAGCTTTGGCAGCTTTCACTGAAATGGCTTCAGGTGTGAGGTCATAGCCTTTCTTTATCATTTCCTCCCAGCCAAGCTTGTACAGTTTCTAAAATTGAAAGAAATATTAATTTAGAAGTGTTAGTAATATGTGTGCCGCCTTCTATTTAGGTATGCTAATGATACCAAATTCTGGTCAACTCATAGGCTTCAGCTGCGAGAGAAGGGCTACTGGAATGGGGACTGAGAAATGGGAAACTGATAAACAAGGAACGCTATCTTCCAAGTCTCAGGCTAGTGATTAAATAGTTTTTCTTTACTGTAGCAGCTTCCTGCTATAGCTTATCTTGGGCATTTGAACCACATCTGGGGAATTTGAAATATATACAACTGGCATAACTGAAAACTTTTCGATTGGCTTAACAAAATTTTAATTGATAAGGCTGTAGTGTAGTCATTTAGTAGTCAATTCAGTTTGTGCACACTTGATTTTAAGTACCAGCACGTGCAAGTCAAACATTTGCTGCCGAGCAATCCCGCAAAGCAAAACCTAAGTATTTTCTACTGGCACAACTGTCACTTTCTCATATTTGAAAGCTGACAGAAAAGTTAGAATCACTGCATGTATTTCTTCTTGCATATATTTTAAAATATACACAATGAACTTGTAATTTTATAATAAGGAATTTTCAACATGATTGATTTCTGTGGTAAGCATAGAATACGGACTATGCACGTCTAGATTTCAAAAATAGACTTGTATTTTCCATACATTATAATGTGATTTAGGCTGTTGCTTTGCTAGCCTGAAGGTGGGACATATTGCTACCCTAAGAACATTACTCACATAAAAATTCTTGGCTCTATTCTAAGTCCCCATTCTGTTTCTTCTAACTTATACAAATTAATTACTTTTTTTGAAATGGGAGGCACCTTTACATTTGAAGAAAGTAGATATTAATTTAAAATGTAATTGGAAGCATTAAAAAAACTCTACCTGACTGTAGTTCGCCTTGTTCTGTTTTGCCTGTAGAATATCTGGTGTATCTGGCATCACATGTACCTGAATTTTATCCTTCTCCCACGCTTGAGTATAAGCATGCTATTGAAAAAAGTAACATCACATGTGTTAATATAAATGACAATGGGTGGCTTTCACCTTTCCGTTTGCACACTTTGGATGTGGATGGGTAAAAAGATGAAGGTGCTGGCTTAGATTTATTTTACTATGTAATGACCTAATCCAGAACCAGCCCAATTAGGATGCAGACTTGCTCCTAATGAAGGCCAACTATCAAGATTTTCAGGGCCAATAATTTCTGTACAAGAATGAGAAGAATAGAGGTTGAAGAGGTAGCAATGAGAAAAATGAGAACAGATTTATTTAACCAATGCTATTTGTCAGTAACTGAGAAGAAAAAAAATGTAAAAAGAGGAACCTGTAAGTGACAGTTGTTCCTCCCAAGGAAACGCTGTTACATACAGGTGGTGACAGAGACTTACAGACTGTTTATTGAAATGGATTATATGTGAATGTCTGTCTAATTTTCCTTATAAATACTCACTTTGTTCATTATATTTGCATTCTGCTTTGCAAGGACCATGTCCATGGCATCATTCTGTTTTGTAAAGGGGAACATGCTGGGATGCTGGCGGTATTTCTGATCACTTGCAATTTCTGTGGCTTTCTTAGATTTCTCCACATCCAGAGAACCCGCAGGACTCCAACCGATACCCTTGAAGTACTCATTGTAATCCTGCTTGTACTCATTCTGCCAAATAGAACACAAAAGGCAAGTTTATAATTTTCAAATGGCTCATGCAAGGTAATTCTGTTGTTCCCCAAAACAGAGCCATAATGAAAAACCAGGAAGAGAAGTCACGGCTGTGAATGGCAGAAGAAAAACAGAAACTCACATCACTTTGTATCTGATTCATGTTTCTGTACAGTTCTAAACTCATCGCGTCCGGTAGGAGCATATACTGGTGAATTAGTCGTTTGTAGTTAGTGTTGGTCACACGATCTTGTGCTTCCTTAGCTGCCACGATGCTGAGTGTATCAGAAGGCGTTTGGTAATGCGTCTTGCTCGCTTCGTAAGCTTTCTTGTATTCACGATCAGACTGCATCTTAGCCACTTGCATATAATGGACAAGTTTGGGATCATCCTGAAGGCTGCGGAAGCCTACAAGTTTTCCCTTGTCTTGTTCATAACCTAATTTGTATTTATACTGTAAAGAGAACAGAGACAGGAGACCTTCATTTTATTTCATTTGTTTAATAAGCAATATCTATCTTGTAAGGAAAAAAAAACCCAAAATGTAGATTAAAATAAGATTTTTACATTGTTAAGAAAACATCGCAGAGCATATAGAAGAGGTGGTGGCTTTGTCCACCTACTCTTAGGGTGCACTCTGAAGCAAAACAGATGCCTAGCATCCCTTTTAAAAGCAGTATATTTAAAACACTTAATAAATGAATTTTCCTTACAATAGTTCATTCTGCTCCTACATAAGGTTCAATGTAACCTGGGGTTCAATTGCTTTCTAATCTCATTATAAATGACACAATGAAAATATGAAACATACTGACAGAAAGCAAAAGGCAAAGGAACGCGTAGGATCTGGTTTGCTGAAGACAGTTCTTTGGAAAAAGTGCACTTTTTATTCTTTTCACACCATAGTCTAGAGATACCCATATTAGCTCTAAGATGAGCTATCACAAACATTAGAACCAGGGCATGTTAACCCACACAGTTCTCTGTTACTGTTGCTATCCTGCCTCCAATATTTGGCTTAGGTAACTATTTTCGTGGTAGTCTGCACCACACTCGGAATACTTGAGTTATTATCTAAAGACTAACCATAAAATCAAAGATCTAATCATCACTTCCAGATCCTGCCCCAGCTCCATTGCCCTTCTCTGGACACGCTCCAGCCCCTCCAGGGCCTTCTTGTCCCGAGGGGCCCAAACCTGAGCCCGGCATTCGAGGTGGGGCCTCCCCAGTGCCGAGCACAGGGCCCCATCCCTGCCCGGCTCCTGCTGGCCACCCCAGTGCTGACACAAGCCCGGGGGCTGGTGGCCTCCTTGGCCACCCGGGCACTGCTGGCTCATGCCCAGCCGGCTGTCAGCCAGCACCCCCAGGGCCTTCTCCGCTGGGCACTTCCCAGCCCCTCTGCCCCAGGCCTGGAGCATTGCCTGGGGCTGGTGTGACCCAAGGGCAGGACCCGGCCCTTGGCCTTGTTAAACCTCACACAACTGGCCTCGCCCCATCGATCCAGCCTATCCAGGTCCCTCTGCAGAGCCTTCCTGCCTTGAGCAGATCAACACTCCCACCCAACTCGGTGTCATCTGCAAACTTACTGAGGGTGCACTCAGTCCCCTCATCCAGATCATTGATAAAGGTATCAAATATGTCAGTGTTATTTAAAAGCCAGAGAATAGACTTCATGTAATTGACATTTAAAATTGAATTGTGTCAAGAAATGAATGTTTTACAATATCTGAAATGGATAATTTTTTCTTTCAAGAACTTACATCACTAGCAATATCCCTAGAAGCTTTGGCAGCTTTGATAGGGATAGCATCAGCTCTGAGATCATACCCTTTCTTCCTAGATTCTTCAAATGAAAGTCTGTACATTTTCTATGAAAAGAAAGAAAAGAAACAGCCTTTTAAAAAGCAAAACACACCACACAAATAAAATTCTATTCATTTTATAGGATAACTCGAAACACAGACTATTCTTATGTTTAACACTCCTTGAACAGTTGTTTAAGGCACTCAGGCACACAGAGACATAAATACTTCAAAATTAACTCCAGTCCTAGTATTCATACATCAAGGCAGCTCGACTGCACTATAATTAGTAACAATAACCTGTAACAAAAAAAGCAAGAAATTGCATTTGTTTCTCACATGCACAAATATTGGTGAAAAATTACATCTATAAGAAAGTCAGCTTTTAAAAAAATCAGATAAATACATCTATTTCTGTGCACAGTAAAGATGTGCACAATTACAATCAATGCTTTATTCAGCGTACACAGATTTATCAACTGGCTACTGAAAAACCGCCTATAACATCACCTGTTACCAAAAGAATAGGTGCGATCTGCAAAAAAGGATTTTCTGTCCAGTACAAAATTTTGTGTGTGGGGAAATAAAATAGTAAATACAGTTACAAACAGTGACAGTACTCAAACTCTACTATTTTGTTAGTAACTATTATATTTTAATGACCTACATGAAAACTTCATAATCTGACTACAAATACTGCTGCCTTCTCTTGGTGACTTTTGGTATTTAATTTTGGGGAAAGAAGTAGGGAAAAAGAAAATTATATAGTTTCTTGTGAAATTACTACAGGTTAGAAAGTGAGAATTTGACTTCCCTATGCTGTCATCTCTCTTATTCCTAATAAAAAATAAAAGAGCAACATCATAGTCTTACAAACAGTACTCACATCACTTAAATTAAATGCATTCACTTTTGCTAGAGCAATCTGTGGAATATCTGGTGTGATGTGAACTTTCTTTTTGTCTTCTTCCCACGCTTGCTTGTACTTGTGCTGGAAGGATTAAAAAAAAATATAAAAAGAGGCATCAACATAACAATAAAGTTACATAAAACAATTTAAAAGAATATTTCCTATTTGAGATATAATCTTTCTTTATGATGATGCAACTACTAACATGGTAGCAACAGATGTCTTTTTATTTTAGCACTTCAAAGCAGTGTGAATCAGGAATAGCTCTTATAAAGTTAATTGTGTGAGGCTGAAATAAGAGTGGAAGAACTATCACTCTTGCTAGAGTATTTTATTGCCTGCCTCTCTCCCAGCAGCGTATTCAAGCACACTGAAGAGCAGAAAACAATAGGTTTCAAAATGTACTGGGTCTGGCTGGAATGGAGTCAATCCTCCCCACTGCAGCTCCAGCAGTGCTGTGGTTTATATTTGACTAAAACAATGCTGACAACACACTAATGTTTTAGCTGACACTGAACCATGTTTGCACAGTATCGAGACCCTCTCTGTTTCTCACTCTGCCCCCGCAGTGAACAGACTGGGTGGTGTGCAAGAGGTTGGGAGGGGACATAACCAGGCGGAAGAACTGAACTCATCAGAGACATATTCCATGCCATATAACGTCAGCTCAGCAAATAAAAAGGTAGAGAAGGGGGTTTAGGGAGGTTAGACATCTTTTGCTTGGGAGCTGGCTAGGCATCGTTCTACCCGTGGGAAGTGGCAAGAGATTGCTTTTGCATCACTTGTTTTGTTTTCTTTCTCTCTTCTTCCACTTCTCCTTTGCGTATTAAACATCTGCTATCTTGTCCCACAAGTTTTCTTGCTTTTACTCTGCCTTTCCTCTTCCCCCATCCCACCGGGGGGAGAGGAGGAAGTGAGCGAGTGGCTGTGTGGTGTTTAGCTGCCTACTGGGGTTAACCCACAACTAAAAGCCAAGTCAGAAGGCATACAGAAAAGCATTGTTAGAGGTAGAAGGTTATTAGTTTATCTCCTGGAAAATAACTACCAGTTGAGAGAGGTCATAGAGATTTACTCAGAGGAACTAGAGCCAAGGACAGTGCCTGTAACATTCTGATGGTCCCTCTAACTACAATGCACATGAACTCTAGACATTTCTAAAGAACACCAGCCAATTACATCAGTTCAGCAGGAGAATCAGAAAATAAATATCATTATAAAAGCATTCGCATCATGCAGCAATATCCTATTGAAGTAACAGGTGTGTCAGCTGAAACAGACTGTACATTTGAAAGTCTAAATCCTATTTCTGGAAGGGGATCACTCCAGTGTTTTTAGCTCCTAGATTTCAACTGCTGAAAGTCTATAATCTGTTATCTTGGGTGAACGTTATTAATAAAATGTGACCCCCCCAAGTCTGTCATTATATGTATTTCTTAGAAATATTAGGGTCATGCTTTGCTTTCAGGTATATCAAAGGTCTATTAAGATGAAACACAATTACAGTCAAGCATATTCATTAGCTGACAAAACTGATGATTTCCAAAGCTGTGCATGCAATAAGATTGACTGTTACATCAGGTATAGTTTGTTTCTTACTTCTGCAAACTTAAATGAATTTTGATGAACACTTCCTTACCTCATCCATGATTTTAGCATTATTTAAGGCTAGGACCATGTTCATGGAATCCATAGGAACAGAATACTTCAACTTGTCGGGATGCTGGCGATACTTCTTTTCACTAACAATTTCCATCGCTTTTTTGTTCTTCTCAGCTTCCAGGGAGCCCAGTGGCATCCATCCCATACCCTTCATACTTTCATCATATTCTGCTCTGTATTGATTCTGGAAGCAGACAGGAAAGAAAATAATCAGATGCATGAAAATGTCTGTAAATCACGACACTTCCTTCTGTGCTTAATGAAGATTAAATTTTGAAGGCACTTACTCCAAAAAGAAGCAAAGAGTATCAAAATGCATTCAAGGATTATTTAGAAACACTTTGTTACAGTGGTGTCTGGTTTATTACTCTGCATTTTATACAGTGTTCAGATCCTCCTTATGATGTATATAGATTGCTCGCACGAGATTCAATGCTCTTGAAGAAGAGGATTATCTTGAACCACTATACTGAGCAAAAAAGACCCTCTTCTCTAGAGGTTAAACATTCCAGAAAATCTGAAAATATAGATACTTCGCTAGTTTCCCCTTTTTCTGAAAAGATATCTTTTTGGACATACAAGATAAATCGATCAATGAAAAGTGAAGCTTTTCCTGTCTTGGCCCGCACACAAGTATTGCTCCTGAAGAGACCGATGGGACATGTAAACAGTAAATATTCATTTTGCTTTATACAGAAAATTACTTATTTCTGAGCCCAAATTCTTTAGCAATAAGTGTAATTTAATATTTCAGAGTCTTAGAAAAATACCATGGCTATCATTGCTGAAGGTCTTGTTTCATTTACTACATTTTAGTATATACCTGAACTAATTTCACCAGGAAAACAGTACTATTTCTCTTACAGTATGCTTTCATAAACTAAGCATCATTGCATTCGTTACACAAGATTGAAGAATCTCTTACTTACATCACTTTGTATCTGCATCATGTTTTTGGCTAATTCAAGACTCATGGCATCAGGCAAAACGTTGTAGGTATGGATCAAGTTTTTGTAATTTGTATTTGTAACCGCTTCCTGTGCTTTCTTGGCCGCCACAACACTGACCATGTCAACTGGAGTATGGAAATTAGTCTTTGCCTTCTCATAATCCTTTTTGTATTCACGATCAGATTGCATCTTAGCCACCTGCATGAAGTGCACCAGCTTGGGGTCGTCTTCAAGGCTGCGGAACCCGATATGCTTTCCTTTCTCTTTTTCATAGGCTAGTTTGTATTTATACTGACAGCAGGAAAGAGAAAGAACAGCAAAAACTTAAATCAAAAAAATGCACCGTTACACTCCATTTTCACTCTGAAAATATTTGTTCTTTTTCATCACAACAGCTCATGTTTAGTCACTTACAGAGACTCAGTCTTACAAAATAGCCCACTGAACACAGGCATGTGAAGCTCAGCAGCTTGCTGAACAAAGGGCAAAAAAGCACAATTCAGTGTTACTCCACTGGAGAGCAAGTACTGCAAAGGTTTACGTCACCAAGCATAGAATTGAAACCTAGACAACTCGAGATGCTTGAAAAAAACACATTTGTGCCTAACAGAGAGCTTTGAAAACATTCTGACTGTCTTTGTAGCTACTCTGAGTACTATCACGCAATCAAACTTACATCACTTGCAATGTCTCTGGAGGCTTTGGCTGCTTTTATTGGAATAGCATCTGGCTGCATGTCATAACCTTTCTTCTTTTCTTCCTCCCATCCAGCTTTGTAAAGTTTCTAATTTAAAACATAAAAGAGAACGGGCACTCTATTACGAAGGCAGAACTGCTGAAGTACCCTACATGTGAATTTAAATATTTTCAAAAAAGATGTAAAAATGACACCAGTTTTTGATCGATGCAACAGAGACTGAAGGCACACCATGAGTGCGCTAACTCACGTTACTCATTGTGATCTGGTTCACTCTAGACTGCAGAATTTCTGGAGTATCTGGCATAACATGAATGCTGGTCTTCTCTTTGTTCCATTTATCGGTGTAGAGCTTCTGCAATTACAAAGTAATATTTAGCATAGAAAAGGCATTGCACTGATGAAATAAGAGCTTTTGTTTTGCTCATTTGCAATAAACTATATTTTACAGTGCAGTAAAGTTCCATAAGCACTACAAATAATCTTCACAAATACAACTGCTGAGTGGCAATATTATATTCCTCCTCTTTCTTTAGTACTTTAAGACACTTGCGAAGTATGTTCTGATAACTAATAAATATTGAAGCCAAAAATTTTCAGTCTGCATTCTTCCCTACTTTAATGCAAAGCATAAATTATTTTTTTCACACACCCTCACTCCATGACAAACATCGAATAAGGATCAGTGGTGTCCCAGATAACCAGGGACAAATTTAAAGAACTCCACTTTTTGAGGAAACTTGTACAAAACTGACAGAATTTCAGGGGTTTTTCAGCTCACTGATTAAGAATACTACTTCCTGCAAAAAAGGAGCAAAGAGTTCCAAAGCACTATAAATCTGGAGAAAACATCTTCAATCACACACAAGAGACATTTTTAATCTTTATAAGCAGAAAATGAAACTCCCTTAATTATGAATACAGTCTGAGGCTTCTATCATCTCTTACTGTCCAGTCTTAACCAAGCAAACCCACTACGCCCATGTGAAATTCTAATGACTTCAGTGGGAATGTGCCTGTCCTGTAATTTTGCAAGAAAGAGACCAAACCACTGGCTCAGTCGTGATCATCTGAACAAATTCTCACCTTATTCATGGTCTTGGCATTTTGCTTAGCTAGCACTTGTTCCATTGCATCCATTGTAATAGAATACTTCAGCTTGTCTGGGTGCTGACGATACTTCTTTTCACTGAGAATCTCCGTAGCTTTTTTGGCCTTTTCTACATCCAGAGACTGAATTGGTATCCAGCCAACTCCTCTCAACCAGTTATTGAAGTCTGCTTTGTACACATTCTTTTACAAAATAAACAAGGAAAAACACAGTGAGACAAGGAATATTAGAATGTCCATATACATAGAAACAGGTAAGGCCTTAAAACTTCTCCTGGTCATTCATTTTTGAAGGAAAATTTAGAGAAGCCTGTTAACACCACTATTGTTTTCCAAATTCTTAGCATAACATTAACAACTATTGTGTTAGGGATAAAGAAATTATTTGCACTAAACCAATGTGTGGAACTCATACTACAAAGCAAATACACAGACCCTAGAACAAATTTTGAGTGCTAAATATGAAAATCTGACAAAAATATAATAATATTTCAAATGACACTCTTGTTTGTTAGTAGGCTCAGATCACAGCAGAATTAATTCAGAGAAATTGTTTCAGCAACTTCTGCTTAATGGCCTGGTTCTGCACGACCTTGAATAGACACCATTCCTATTTAATCATACTTTATAATGTGGCTTTTAGAACAGATAAAGGTACAAAAATGCTGTGAAAATAAAGCCTATTCCTGAACTGCAGTGTTCTAAGTATCAGGGAGAATATCAACGTCTGAGGAAAAGACCACGTACTGTCATAGCATGTATATACCGGGCAAAACTTGCCCTCAAGTACCACGCTTCTGTCCTTGCAAACATCCTGAGTTAGCCAGGCAAGCTCAGCCAGCTCAGCAAGGCTAGGTGAAAACAGAACGGGGAAGCAAAATAAAAGATGGAAATTTCTGTATTTGCAAAGAACAGTGTCTAAAGGTCAGATCCTCCATCTGTTGGCCAAAGGGAACATGCACGATATCCTCTCCAAACAATGCTTAGAATCTGAAGAACACTTTCAGTCAGATTATTAATATTTTGGGGTATTTCAAATTTGTCAGAGGACTGTTAAATAATGCAGGTTAAACTAAATACTTTCTGGGTAAACAAGCAGACCCTAAAGTTAAACTAGTGAAAAAAAAAAATTTAATTGAGTCATGAAACTTAATGGAAACTACAAAGCTTGTTTACAAATCGTTATCATGCAGGGCCTATGCATCTGTTGGAGGATAAAGGCAGGAAGGAAAAGTGAACAAAATAAATAAACCTCAAATCCCCTGGGTATAATACAAACATACATAATGTATATTTTTGGTAAACTTAAATAAAATGTAGTCAGAATTTAGCCTCTCTGCATAACCTACCGTCTCTGACAATATAAATAATGACGTAATAACACACTGTAATTACAAATCCAACTACAAAAATACATGAATGAGAAAAATGTTCATTTACTGAGAACTAGCCAAATCTGTAGAGATACAAAGAAAGTTGTTACTTGCTAGGTAAGTACCCTAGAGCTTATCATCTACACGTAATTCTGACAATCTTTGGAAAATACAGGGGTCCAGGCCAGACATTTATTTACATGTCAATCTACTGTTAATCCAAAATAGTTCATTTTTTAGCCTTAAAAGGTTAATAATGTAGCAAAGTCATTCTGAGAAGAAAAAAAACGAGCCAATTAATCATTACGTACATCACTCTGAAGCTGCATCACATTTCTTGATAGCTCCAGATTCACAGAATCAGGCAAGAGTGTATAATTGTGAATTAGCTGTTTATAGCCTGCATTTGTAACTGCTTCCTGGGCTTTCCTGGCAGCCGTCACGCTGAACATATCCAAAGGAGTATGATATTTGGTCTTGGTGACTTCGTAATCCTTCTTGTATTCACGATCTGATTGCATTTTGGCCACGTTCATGTAATGAACAAGTTTAGGATCGTCCTGCAGGCTACGGTATCCAACCTGTTTGCCTTTATCTTTCTCATATGATTCCTTGTACTTGTACTAGAGACAAATGAAAAGAAAGCCTTACCCACTTTGGAAAGAGAAAACATATTTTTGATAATTTTAATCCTTGAAACTCAATATATTTTAACAACTGCAGTTCATTCTATACACTTGATAAAAATTGTTTTTCAGACAGCACAGGATTATTTAGGTCAAAAAAAGAAGAGGACCGCTGGATTTCTCAGCTTGTCTTGACCCCTGGTATAGACCTAAATCTAGATATGCAGTTACATGCCCTCCCTCGGCATTGCTTCTGCCATATTATATTTTATTGCCATAGACTTTTAACTCCTAGGAACATTCAGCTTTCAATTAAAAGACCAGCATAATAATATACTATTGAAAAGCCCAAGGCTACCAAACAAGTGTATATCCCAATGCTCAGCTACTGGGGGAGGCATGTTTAAGGGGGGAACAGAAGTCATTTGCAGCCTTTTGCTAAAGCCAGTGAATTTCCTGTGTTCCAAATCCCCTCTCATAGCTTGGGTCAGACGGCACATCAAGCTTCACCATTGCCAGTTGACATAGCTGCATGAAAACAGCCACATTTCTGTACAGCTCGTGAATGCCAGACAAGTAAAAGTACAGGTCTCCAGCAATTAAGAACGCAGCATAGGTGAGCCCCCGCTCACCAGCACTCACAGGCATTACGATGCATTTCCAAAGAAACAGGTTTTTTCAGAGGTTCGCGTAAACATTTGAACTCACTTGTTATTTTGCAGTACTATAAGAGTTCAATTCTCAGAGCTAAGCGTCTCTATACCGTTATATGTATACAGCAAATGCTCTATAGCATAATGTGCTACACAAAGTTGTAACACAGTAGCTGGATGTATTCCACCTCATGTAAATTGTACTTACGTCACTTGCAATATTTCGAGAAGCTTTAGCAGCAATAATAGGAATGGCATCTGGTTTCAGATCGTATCCTTTGGCAATGGTTTTTTTCCAGTCTGCTTTGTAGTTAGCCTTATAGGGAAAAAGGGGTGAGTTAGCCATGTTGCGAGCAGCAATTTTGACAAAGTTGTTTAAGCCCATATTTTTGTTACAGTTATAGGAGTCAAAATATTCAGTTTAGTCTGTACGATTCCAGGGAAAAATGTTAACCTGTACACAAACTACAGTTATATTGTGATAAACGAATCTGCTATAAAGATAGCAGACTGAACCTTTGGAAATCTTTTCCTGTTAGTTTCAAAACCAGGCCTTGTGGCCTTAAGCAACTGAAGAAAGAAGTCTGGCTCAGCATGGGCTTAAAGGAGATATGTTTTTACCAGGAGACCTGATAACGCCACCAAAAAAATTAATATCATGAAGGTAATAAAATTGATACTATCAGTGGAGATCTCCATGGTGTTGGATGGATGCAAGCGAGGGAAAGCAGGCAGACTAGTAACTGAACGGCAGAAAAAGGCATTACTACCTTTCCACTGGATCAGTTAATTTTCTTTGAAAGCAGCATACAGAGAACTTGTACTGCTGGCCTATGCAATGTGTTTTATATAAAAGTAGATGACATAAGTCTCCAAACCTATAGGAATTTGAATAATAAGTCATGCTGGTTTTTTACATTCAGTCTATACAAGGAGTTTGGCAATAAAGCACTGAAATGTGTTTACATTCATGAGTGCTTAGTTAGTTTAAAAATTTGCTTAACATGCACAAAATTCATTGACTTCTAGAAGTAAAAGTGTAGCTGAATTCAGAGCTTGTGCATTTCTATATACAATATCACAGCACGAATACATAAAAGGGGTTTGTTTTCTAATAAGCAAATGACAATTAATATATTATTGAACAAGCTATTGTTTATATCCTTACATCACTCAAATTGAAGGCGTTGACCCTGGCTTGAATAAACTGAGGAACATCAGCATCCAGGGTGTATTTGTGCTTTACTTTTTCACCCTCTTGCTTGTACGTTACCTGCAAGGAAAAAGAAATACTTGTCGACAAGTACAAGGTAGGCAATAGCGTTAACAAAGAGAGACAATGCAACAGTGCTTAGTTCTTACCAACAAATTGCAATTCTACTATTTTTACAGTTTTTAAAATTTAAAGTTTTTTTTTCAGATGGAATATCAGGAAGTAACATACAAATCATAAATATGTTAAAAAATACAATCACTATATAGCATTAATAATGAAAAATTTCTTACATCACTCAGTTGCTTGGTGTTCTGCTGAGCTAAAACCATTGGTATTGAATCTGGTATACTTGTAAATTTGATGGTGTCTGGGTGCTGACGGTATTTCTTTTCATTTAATGCATCTCCAGCCTTTTTAGCTTTTTCAACATCCAGAGAACCAAGAGGACTCCATCCGATACCCTTGAACCAGCTGTTATACTCTTGTTTGTATGCGTTCTGAAGGAGAGAAAGCCAACATGCACCAAGATTTTCCCACAGAACTGTAAAAATTCTGTTTAAAACAATAATCACATAGTCAAGCTAGTGTGGTCTACATTATCAGGAAATAATTATAAACTCTTGAAGGGAACAACAGACATTTTTTATGCTTCTCTGTGATTTCATAAGGAAGAAAATGAGCTATTGTCTTTTTTCTTCATGATTCATTTCTTATAAACTGTAACATCCCTTCAGTATTTACTAACTTTTCTTTTACCCATGTGAAAAATTTCACCAACCTTCAATTCTTATTAACTTTCAAACTACCATATGGTCACTGTTTAATATAGTTTAATTTGTTCTGTGTTTCAGCAGACTCTGTGAGACTTGCCCTATACAAAGGTTCACAAAGCAGAGGCTTAATTTTTTGTTTTCTTCCTATAGTTCTTCCTACAGCAAAACACGCAGAATTCACAGGCTGCCAGTGAAAACTATATCCTGCCTAGAAAATAGGCAGAAGGTTATCCCATATAAGCATTCAGACAGGGTTAGTGCACAGTCTGAGTGCAAGGATACTGTGGACACTTTTTTAAGACCTTTCTGCATTCTAACTGAAATGAGCGGTCCTCCATAGGGATCCATCCAGAGTCAAATCCCACAGTACACAAAGAGGTGCAGAGTGCAACCACGTATGTCCAGTCAGCCATTTGAAACTCTGAATCTGCAAAAAGGTCCAAGAGGGTCCTAGGAGAGATCTCCAGAACCTATTTCTAGTAACACTGAGAGTGACATTTTGTCCACTCTTTCATCCTAAATAATTAATAATAGTCCAACTACACTATCATATCTATCTCATGTGAAGACAAAGCAAGACAACTTAAAAGAAGCCTTAAAGAATAAAACAAAATTGTTAGTTGCAAAACAAAGTTTTCTGAGAAAATATGAAAACAAAGTTCAATTGAATTCAATATTCTAAAAGTCTGCTCTCCATTGAGATGCCAACATCAAAATACTGTTGAGTAGATCTCACCTGGAATTTGGTATTTCTAAATGCCACCACTAGCTGATAAAACTTCTAACTGGCTTCCCCAAGACGTAACAAAACCAGACAGTTCCCATACAATAATAGCAACTTCCGTGGAATATAAACTTGTATTTTATTTTTCACAGTGTGCAGGAAAACATCGATGAAATTGCAATCACTGAAATACTTACATCACTCTGAATTTGCATCATGTTCTTTGCAAGCTCAACATCCATGGCATCTGGCAGGTAAGTGTAGTGATGGATCAGGTTTTTGTAGTGGGCATTAGACGCTACATCCTGAGACTGTTTAGCAGCCTGGATACTGTACATGTCAGGAGGTGCATGATAGTTAGTCTTGGTCTTCTCATAGTCTTTCTTGTACTCACGCTCAGACTGAATCTTTGCTACATTCATGTAGTGGACAAGCTTAGGGTCATCTTGCAGGCTTCTGAAGCCAACCTGTTTTCCTTTCGCCTTTTCATGTGCTTCTTTATATTTATACTAGAAACAGAGGAAAGACATCAAACGTACTGTGGCATGGCTATTGATGTCCATGCTAACGTGTTAAGAAAAGAGAAGAAAAGCTCTCACATCTTTCATCGGAAAAAAGAAGCTGCAAGCAGTTCAGAAAGATAAGCTCTCCTAAACAGCACACCCAGCGAATGTACCTACATTAGTTTTTCTTGCTCTACCTGTACACAACAGGGTACTCGCACCACAAGGTTTATCAACATTAGCTTTTCTTGTAAGGAAGGGAAAACATTTTCTAAGTATTCCTGTGTTGAAAGGGGTATGAAAAACACCAGAATAATTGAGATAATCCTCCTCAGTCATTTGAAAGGAACAGCAAACAAATGGGCTGGGCAGCTTCCGCTAGTTATACGAAACCACGGAAATATATCCCACTTTATACAATTTGCACTACAAGGCCCTCTGATTCATGGATAAGCCCTACTCCGCTATATAACCAAAAGCACCCTTAGCACATATTGTCTTGTGGTCTGCAAGTAGGTGCTAATGTAGCGTACTTTCTGGAAATTTGCCACAGAATGTTTGGAAGAACTATTGATTTCATTTCTCCTGTGAAAACTGGGTGAAGAAGCACAGTGCAACAGCATTTGCCCATGTAAAGCAAACAAGATGAGCATAAAATAAGTTCTACACAAACTAAGCCTTTGGGAAAGACTACGAATCTCTTTCTCATAATACCGACTCTAGTGAGACTTGTGCAGGGTCTACCATATGGCCTGTAAGGGACAACTGTTTACTAAATGCCTAAGAAAGTATACCTGGAATAAATACTTACATCACTAGCAATGTTTCTTGAAGCCTTGGCTAGGGTAATTGGAATAGCATCAAGTGACACATTGTTCCCTTTTGCTATTAGATCATGGTAGCCTTGTTTATAATATGCCTAAAAAAGAAAATCCATATTATTCTAGAGAACCTAGTAATCACATGAACTACATACAAGTCAAAGCTACTCCTAAGCTACTCCAAGCAATTCTTTAAAAGCAGATGCAGTGGAGATCATACACAACTATCAGTCTTCATTAATGAGAACGGATTTATCTATTCATTAAATTAATTTAACAATTACATGACTAAACGGCATCTGGTTGGAAAGCCAAATGACACCAAGAATTAAAAATTACAGTGATACAAGTTGATTGTACAGAACCGCGTATCAGTGAAAGAAACCTGCAATGTGAGCATATCTGTAACATACTACTCAAAAATTCATTAACAATGTGTAAAACACGTTGTAAAGAAGTCACTTACATCACTGATGTTAGCTGCGTTGTATCTAGCTTGGATAAACTGCGGGACATCTGGGGTAAGAGTATATTTATGTTTAACTTCCTCTCCAGAAGATCGGTATAGTTTCTGTAAAATATACGATACCGAAATAAATCCTTCTTTCCTTGTACAGCTAGCCCCAGATCACTGTAAATTAACTGAGGGGTTATGTTTTACACACTGCCACCTATCTCATAAAGACTGAGGCTGCACTCTTCATACAGAATTGTTGATCTTATTGACAGAAGGAACTCTAAAGCTCTATGCCGTCTTCACGCAGTAAAATTAAGCTCTTTAATGGGCATAAAAACCCATTTCTGAAAGAGTGGGATAATAAGGGATGGTAGGAGAGTGTAATATAAAACAAAGCTTCTTGGTTTATAACAGCAGACATTCTGTGATTCATCAAATATTCTGTAATTCATTCATTATTGTAGATGGTAAAACATCAATAAACAACTTGAAAGTTTCACATTTCTTAAATGAAATGTATTTCAAATATACTGAAAATATATGTGGACAGAAGCAGGTGATGTGAACTGAAAGAGCCACATGATTTCCACACAGCTTTGCAGACTTATACCAGGAAGTTACTCAGGCAAAATCAGAGTGCAAACAATGACAACACAGAGAAACAATTTCAGGCTAATAGTATGTTAAAAATTTTTAAAGACAATGCTCAGCTCTTCAGTAGATACATCTCTACTATAACACCCATTTCTTTCTCTACTTACATCATTGAGCTGAACTGAATTCTGTTTGGCTTGGACCATTACTGGAGAGTCTACCACACTTGTAAATTTAATGGTATCTGGATGCTGACGATATTTCTTTTCATTCAAGGCATCTCCAGCTTTTTTAGCTTTTTCTACTTCTAGGGAGCCAATGGGGATCCAACCAATGCCTTTCATCCAGTTATTATAATCCGCTTTGTACGCATTCTAATAAAGGAGAGAAAACAATGTTTTAAAAGTTAGGAATTAGAAAAAGCAATTCTGGGATCTCTCCCGAGTCTTCACAGTTTCTGCTTGAGTCATCTCAGAAAAATTCTGTTCACGTGAGGTTTTACTTACATCGCTCTGAATCTCCATCATATTTTTGGTCAGCTCCACATTCATTGCATCTGGTAAATAAGTATAGTGGTGCAGGAGGTTCTTGTAATTAGCACTGCTGGCAATCTCTTGAGCCTTCTTGGCACCGACCACATTGACCATATCCAGTGGAATGTTGTACCGAGTTTTTGTTTTTTCATAATCTTTCTTGTACTCTCGCTCAGACTGCATCTTGGCTACCTTCATGTAATGAACGAGTTTGGGATCATCTTGGAGGCTCTTGAAGCCAACGAGTTTACCCTTGGCAAGTTCATAGGCTTTTTTATAGTTAACCTGTTAGAATATAATAGAACATGGAGAATATCATTGTAAGTGTAGTAACTTAGCATGAAGTAAATTAAAATCAAAGGCTACCCTTTGTTTTCCATAAAGAGTCTTTTATCTCATTTATGATCAGGGCTATAATTAAGGACAGAGAGAATTCAGGTGTCCATTGCTCATGGAGCTGTCACTACTGACCTACTCCTCATGATTCTCCGTAGCCATACTGGAGTGCAAGACAGCCTATTTATTCACAGGGAATTACATAATGAAACAGCCTTTTCTAAATGAAATTGCACACACACATTAGTGAAGCAATGAAACACCAATAAAAATATAACTGTGTTAAGCATATCCAATATCATGCTCAAAAAAGGCAATAAAGAAGTTGTCCTTCAGATATCCTTAATAAACAGAATTGCAAACCTTGTTTAAGTGAACTCTTCTGAATTATACAGTTCCTTTAGGAAGGATGTACTTACATCACTGACAGCCTGCCTAGCAGCCTTGGCAGCTCGGATAGGAATAGCATCACTTTTGAGATCATATCCCCTTGATTTTAATTCTTCCAATCCTGTTTTGTAATAGTTCTAGAAGAAAAGGTGAATTTTGAATGAATAGTTTCTAGCTTCATATTGTGAGTTGAATCAAGAGCTCTGGATACAAAATATACTCACATCACTAATATTGTAGGCATTAACTTTAGCCTGTATAAATTGAGGCACATCTGGGGGGAGGTGGTACTTGTGAATAATTTCTTCACCTTTGGATTTATACTTTATCTGCAAAGAAAAATACAGAAATTTAGCAGCCCAATGTTTATAGTTTGGAAATGCTTAATAATGCTGAGTGATGCACCTTAAAGATCTCATGTCACCTCACTCACAAAGACAGAGAGAGATTAAATCCTAGTCCTTGCCAAATGAATGGTATAAACCCCACTGACTTAACTGGTGCGAAGAACACATTAAGAATGTTGGGCATAAACAAAATCAAAAAGACGCTAAAAATTGACGTGAACAACCAATTGAAAAACCAAAATGAAGATCTAATTTCCAGGTGATCTTCCACTGGAACAGAACTGTAAATACACACACGGGTTTGCACTTGTGTGCGTGTATGTGCACACACGTTCACCTACACATTCGTTTCAGGAGTTCTCTTAAAACTGGATGATAAAGTGAAGGCGGCCACAGTGCAGAAACTGGTAATGTCAGAGTGTAGCGACAAGTTTTCTAAGTTTACTTACATCACTCAGCTGTTTGCTATTGATCTCTGCTTGCTTCTGTACTGGAGAGTCAGTCACTTGAGTAAATTTGGTTTGATCAGGATGCTTTTTGTAGGTGTGCTGGAGGAAGATAATAAATGTATTTGCAGAAAATCCATATAAGCAAAACTATTTTTTATGACATAGCAAGGTAGCATTACTTGGGATAGTTAGCAGTTATGGCACGTGGGCAGATAAGCACTGTCATGCACAATGCTTCTCATTTTACTTTTTAACATAATCAGAAAGCAAATACATTTTTAAAAGTATTTTTAAAGTATTAATGAAAATATTTTGAATAGGTATATAAATATTAAGATGTATAGTACACATGCTAATATGAGACACATATTACAGCAGATACATTTTAGTATATTATATACAAACGCATATTTAAAGTCTTTTCCATGTATTGAGAAAGTAAATAAAACTTGTACTAATAAAGTAACTAAAGTACTTTCAAAGGATTAATGTAAAAACATGTTGACTTAAGCAGGTAAATGCTTGAGGTTCAGTCCTCATTGCAGTACTATTCCTCTAATTTTATACTTTCACTTGATAAAAAAAAAGATTGTGCTGTATCTGTCTTGATCACTAGATGTCACAAAAGGCTCCAAAATACAGAAGTCACATATGCTAAATAAGGCCAAACTCAAAATCGTTGAAGTTAACAGGAATCACTCTGTAAATTTCTCCATGCCCCAGCAGCAGACACTCTGCATGTAACTGGCTACTTGATAAGCACTACTGTCCTGTACTTACATCTTTGCACTGCTCTAACTTCTTAATAGCTTCGTACTCTTGAGTTATGGTCTGAGGGAAGTAGCATCTTGTCTTTTCCTCCTCGTAATCTGCTTTGTAATTTTTCTAGGAACAAAATCAACATTCAGTAAGAAACCATAACCGAGCCTTCTCTGAAATTAAAGTATGATGGTGAAAACAGAATGATTGCCACACTTACATCACTCTTCATAGCTTCAACTTTCATGCAGTGTGTATGATGTGGGTCCTCAAAGCTGCCCAAATAGTGTCCTAAAATATTCTTTTGATATGCATCTTTGTATTTGACCTGGAAAATAATCACAAGTTGGTAAGCAAAAGTAATCAAGAGTGTCAGCACTGAACAACATAACCCAAATCAAATACATACATCACTAAAATTCTTCAGAACAGTATCAGTCTGGAACTTTGGTGTGTCACAGTAATTCATGCTGGTTCCTTTTGACTTTTCATAGGCTTCTTTGTATAATTTCTGCAAAAGAAAATAATGTCAGATAATGCAGTAGATTTCACTGCAACTCACAACGCATTAATAATGACAAGAGTAAAACTGTGAAATGATTGCAAAGAAAACTTTCCCAAAAGACTGAAAAACAGGTGGTATTTTTTACCGAATGATTGAAAAAAAAAAAACACCCTCTTCTTAGTGACTCGGGTAAGGGAAAACAGAAAGGTCTGACTAATGCTTTTTGAACTTCTGACACTGAGAAATAGGCAAACTCTCCATACAGATGAAAACAGCTAGACAACAGAAATCAAGAAAGCCATTACAGTGAGTAACCAAAATACAATATATAGATGAGTATGTAAAAGTAACACATATTTTACCATTATTGGCATCAGCTGAAGTTCTCTAAAATAGTATGGGAAGAGCTGTCACCTTGTGATCCATTTTCCACAGGGATCTACACGAACTACACCATAATTAGCTATCCCCATAACATGCCACATCTGTTGTTACACTCTGCCGTGGAGAAATGACTCCTTGTCTATACTGTTCTGGTTGGTGGAATCTCATGACAAACACTGGTCTATAAAACTAAAAATACTACAAGATCCAAAGGAGAAGCCTTGTGAAGAAATGATGAGTTTGGTTTATTGTACATGACTGAAAATCATCCAGCTGTACTTTGATAATACTTACATCACTCAGCACATTTCCTGCAGCTTTTAATTGCCTCAGCAATGGGTTTTCTGTAGCAGGAAGCACATTATAATCTGCAATAGCTTTGTTCTTTTCATAGTCTGCTCTGTATTTTACCTTTAAAAAAATAAAAATAGAAAGGGTGAGGTTTTAAAAATCAGTATTAAAAGCCAAATGCTCGTTAACCCACATCATCTTGGACTTTTCAGGAAAATTTCCCATTTTTTAACCTAGGATTCATGATTGCAAAGGACTGTGAGAGGCACTCAGATCACGGGAGTGCATGGATGACAAGACGGGAGGCAGGGTCACAAGAGAAGTGAGAGCTATTTAGTAGATGTCCCCACCCCATAGCCCTTCTCCAGACATTGTAATTTTTCAAATATCAGTTGACATCTCAGAACAGTCACATTCTCACAATTAATAACATAAGATTGTCTTTGCTGATGCATATACTATTGCAGAAAATGCAGAAGCCAAACAAATTCTGTATTTTGAGCAAGAGATGGGCCAGCACAACATCACTGAGATACACTGAGCAAGGACGAATAGATACGAAAATACGGAGTCAAATTCAGCTAGCTTAAGCTGGTCTTGGTTAACAGTATTGATTCGTTCCAACTAAAAATCAGGCACATAAGATAAACAGAACAAACAATGAAACAAATTCTACTTCACTGAAAGAAAATTCCACTTTGTGGGTACTGCTGTGGAAGATCATAAGCATGGCCAGGAGCTGTAACCTTCCTAGTGGAATACGCCTTCTGCATAGAATAAAATACTTTTGACACTCGACAGACCAGTTTCAGCACAAATTGGCCTGACTTCAGCATTGTACTCAAGCTAAACAAGTGGGAGCACACGTAACGTACCTTACTGACATTATCTGAAACTCGCTTGTTAGCTTCATATTCTGGCGTTTCAGTCTGCATAAAGTAGATTTGGTCTTTGACGTTTTCAAAGTCCTCCTGGTACTTTCTCTGTTAGGAACAAACAGATAACAATGTATCAAATGCACTTACATTATAAATTAGACATCCGCGAAGTAGTTTATTTAGGAAAAGACAAATACCACAAATGGAGCAGGCAAAATTAATCAGTATTTTCCACATTAACACAATCAGAGGATAAAACAATTAATTTCCAGATTTTTCTGAAGAATTCACTTACTGTACTTATATTTTCCGCATTCATTTTCGCAACTGCAACATCATAGCATGGAGTTTGACTCCACTTGCCTTTGACCTTGTTTTTATAGTCCTCATGGTAAATAATCTACAACGAAATCAAAAAATAAAATTTAATCCCCAAGATACAGCTCAGTTTTCACCAGACAGACTTGTTTTCAAAAGTCGTCTTTTTAAAGTTGCTTCATATTTTACATACGCCTTATAACCACTTTGTCAGTTATTGTCAAAAACACCTTCAATATGATTTGCCTAACCACTTCAGTATGCAGTTATTTCTCTTAGTACCTTCCCTGACCAAAAAAAGGGGCAAATAGGTGAAACAAGTCATCTCTTCTAGAAGACAGTTATTAATAAGAAAAATCTGCCTATGACCCATCGCTAACATATTCCTTTAGTTCTGTTTTCTCACTGGTCACATAATATTGGGGCAGAGCACTGCCCACTGGTTAAGCAGGAATTTATTGCGATTGCTGCTGAAACTTGCTATAAGAAAGCCCTTTTAACACGTGGATTGCCTGGTATATGTGATTTCTGTTAGACTATATTCAAGCGCAGGGATATCCAGTATCAACTGTTTAAACTGCCAGTGCTTGATGTATTTGTCTGTCTAATAAGAAAACATCTCCCCGAGTTCTGACTCAGTGTTTCAAATGCATTGTCAGCCACAGTTGTGCTGCTTATCACAAAAAATACAACTATTCCAGTGCCTTTTTAATTGTTACCGCACTGATATAGAACATACATGCCAAAAACAACCTTGAAAAAATTCTACATTTTATTGTTTTGGAGATACATTTATAGCTTACTATTTATTAATTTTAGAGAATTATGATACTGATCTTGCTTTTTACAAGTCAAAAAACCTTCTTGATGACAATTTAGCTTTTAAGCTATGGAAGAATAAGATTAAAGACATTTACTCTAAATTAAATACTACCTTCTTTCCCCTTCCAAACAGGTTCACTACAATACCCTTTTAGTGGCTTTGCCACCATAAGAGAATACTGTAACTCCCTAATCTTTTAACAGCAGATAATTTTCAATACGCAGCAATAAAATCAGGCATGTCCTTGTCATAACAGCTAAATTCTGAACTGCGTTAAAATCCTACTTCCGTCCTACAAGATCATGCGACTTAGTTCCAGTTTCTTCAGCAAAAGTTGATCTTCCTGTATCTCACTCCACCTCCCGCATTCCTCAGTTGTGTTTTCTTCTAAGTATACCTAAAATGCATTGCCAAGGACTGGTGCTAGAGTCTTTGTTAATTATGCCACAGCATTATGGAATTTAATGTTGAATGTTACCTGTTAATTCGGTATGCAAATCAGGAAACAGTTATCTAAGTTGCCAGACATTTCCACTGATTGGTACCCATGAGCTTAAGTATGCTTGGGATACGTACGTGTACAATGGTTTGACTCTGAAAGGAACATTTAGAATGTAGTCTGCACAGCTGACCTAGGCAACTTTTCAGCAAAACGGTGTTATTCCTTGTAAGCGAGTAACTCACTCCAAGTGTTTACGTTTAAGAGAAGAGCAAAATGGATGTTGTTTACTATTTTCTCCTGTAAACACAGACAGTGTAAAGCAGGAGAAAAAAAAGAAGAGGGAGAATAGTAAGTAATGTGTGTACGGTAGGAGCAGAAATGTTTTGTGCAAACTAAACTCACCAATAAGAATAAATAATAAAGTTTAGCCTTTCACCCGAGACTGCGCAGGATTTTCTCCGAGACGTTTGAGGAAGAAAGGAACTGGCTTTCGCCACTGAAAATCTAAGGGGTCTTTATTTGAGCTCTGGTCTTTTCTTTTGCTTTCCCTTTCTTTAGCTACCTTTTTGCCTCTCTAACTCCAGAAGTGAGGTTTCCACAGAAAGAAGAGCACTGCATTCTACTCACATCACTCAGCTGCCTTGTCACTTTCTTGGCTTGTTCCACGTCAGGTGGATCTGGCAGAGAAGTATATTTAGATTTTCGTTCGTCATGCCCTTTTTTGTAGACAATCTGAAAATATGAAAGAAGTAAACATTTACAGTAACTGCCAACTTAAGCTTCAGAATATTTACTCTTAACTCTGCTAACGCCACCATTAACAAAAGTAGTCGTCTCCACAGCTACTGCAGCATAAACTGTTGCCATCAGTGTATTCTGAAGGACTGCTGAGAAGTGTCTTGATAAGAGACAGTGAAAAAGAATCAGTTCCCTGGGAAATTTTAAAGTATATTACACTGTTGCTCCTGATAAACATGGACTAGTGAACTTCTGGACATCTGCAAAAATCAGTGAAATCTTTAAGTGAGACCTGAAATCCTCGGTTGAAGAGTTCTATGTATCTATGTATCAGCAAAACACACAGCCTGAAAAATTCCTGACTTTTCTTATCAGTGTTTTAGAGACACAGATTTGTAGACCCACAACAGTGAACCGGGCCTACAGCCAGCCCTGAGAGTTTCTCCACATGTTTTGAGAGAGAACCAATTTATTGATTACTTTAATAAATTATTTCATTCATTCATAATCCAGCATCAAACTGCCAACTTTATACTCTACTATAGCACTGCGATCAGAGCTATCAGTGCACACCGACACATTTGTATTTTCTGTTCCATTATGAAGATTTTACATCTCATCAAAGCCCACCACAAAAACTACCAAGTTACACTGTAACAGCAACCCACCTGTCAATTGGGCTTTGATACTTACATCGCTCAGAGCCTTTTGAGCCTGTGCCACCCTTCTGAGCTCTGGACTGTCATTGTATGGATAGAATAATGTTTTGTCTCCTTCCCAGTCTTCGGTATAGAGTTTCTTAAAAACAGAAAAATGCCAGAATACTCATTATTAATTAATCTCTGACTTGAAATGCTTCTTGCACTTCAGCTGCCTAGACCTGTGATTTTTTTTTCTTACCTTACTGAACATCGCTGTATTTTTTATTGCATTCACAAGCTCTGGAGCATCAGGGGGAAGCAGGTACTTGTCCTTATTCTCCTCCCAATTCTGTTTATATAACACCTGGAAAGAAAGATCAGCATGTTGGTTACTCTATTATTCGAAAAATAGTTATATTTGTGAATAAACTACCTCCTTTAAAGATTTTTTCAGAGTGAAAGTCTCAAACCAGTGACACTTGAAGGCATCAGCTGGAAATATTTAAGATTACTTTTATAGTTGCCTTATCAACTCCTCTCCTTTCTCTCCCTGTGCTTCTAAACTGCTCTATAAACATTGCTTTAGTGCCCTGAGCTCAAAACGTTATTCCTATCAGTAACCTCATGATCCACTGATGTTCACAACCCTTCCAGAAAGTCAGAACTCACTCACCTTGCTCACTTGCTGTGACACCTTCTTTGCATGTTCTATATCCTTGGCTTTTTCATCAACATGGCAAATAGTTCTAGCAACTTCACCAGCCATGCGGTATTTAACCTAGATCAACGCACAACAAAATACATTTATTTCTACAGCAAAAACTGGCAGTTTTTTTTAAAAGCAGAAAATTGACGTTTTTACACCTAATACTGTAAACACCCCAAACCTGAACTCAATATACCATTTAGGACTCTCCCTATTTACTCTCTGAAGAATTAAGAAGCCTTTCCAGGTGGATTTCACTTTCCCAGACTGTGAGGTGTGCTGTTGAAAGGTAGACTAGCAGTGCTTAAAAGAAAGAGGGGAGGATGAGCTAGCTTCCAGAACTAGAGGCACTGCATCAGTGGGCAATTGTGCTTGGTCTAGCTTTCAAAGGCAGATCACTAGGAGCAGGATTCACACAGAGGGGACAGCACATCTTGGAAAATTCCCCAGTAAACGACAAGATGTACAGAAGTTCATTCTGCAACACCTGGAGAAGTGGAGCATCTTTCTTCCAGTGTCTTTTTAGGAAATTGACTTTCAGTTGCTTTATGAAAATAAAAATGTTTGAACATATTTTAAAAACAAAATTCTAGGGTTGTTTACCCAGTGCACAACTTAACCTCAACAAAAATTAATCAGGCACGTCGTTCGTGATGACTGCAGGACACAGTCTGTCGGATCTTCAAATTCAATGATATAGGCATTGGCATCATCTCCCGTGCCTGTAACTTCTGATCAGAAATTTTCAAACCTCTTTAGGCACAGTGAAACAGAACTATTATTCACCTAAAAAGGAACCATCACATCTCCCTTCCGCAAAGGCCTAAATTCCAACCTACATCACAGAACTCAAATTGTCATATACTCTGTATTCCTCGCTCTTGTAATCTGATAAAGTTTCTGCTAAACATTCAGATTGCATTATCACAATATCGCAACAAAACTATCATTTCTTATTTAACATTTAAAACTTTTTACCGCTCAGTAAATATTTTTTCTGATGACAATCGATACCTACCTCACTGAGCTGGTCTTGCACTTTCTTGATTCTCCGAATTTCTGGGGTATCAATTGTGGAAGCATATGGCTTTCCCTTTTCTTTTCTGTATTTTTCTTTGTACTTGTTCTGAAATAAAATAATGACAAATATAATTAAGGCATAACCTCAAGCTCTGGCAGAAATGTACAAAACCATTATTGATTTATTTATCTAGTTAGTATAGGAATTTTGGGCAGATTATTGAATAATATAAGCTGGCATTTACTCAATTACATTTGCAGAGATATGCTTATTTTAACCAACTGACTTTCTTCCATCTGACATGACAGAAAAAATCCATTTCTACCTTTAGCCCATTTTAGATACCCTCTAATTGATTATATTCTCCTTAGGAGCTTGATATTGATAAATTTACAGTTGTTTCAGTGGCCAAAGATAAGGAAAATATGTGGCTGAGGGTAGCAGTCCTCGAGCTATGGTCTCACGTAGTCCTTTTACAGGGAATGCTGGTAGGTAATATACATTAAAATTTAGGAAGAGGGATCCAATACCATCTGCATCTGCACAGAGCAGTCACTTTTCACAACATCATACAGTATTGATCTACTGGACTTTGGCATCCCATACCAGGGATTTAGGTTGATGATTGCTCCTGTATACTGCGCCCAAGGATTTTTCTTGGATATATATAGGGGGATAGAGAAATATACTATTATTAAAAAAAAAAAAAAAAAAAAAAAGAGGTTTGCTTTTCAATAGACATTAGTCCCTGTTATCTTCCTTCACTCAGATATCCAAGTCAGATAGTGCAGGAGTCCTATTAACTCACATCTCTGACAATCTTCAGTCATCTGCCTCAAGCCGCCCTTTGTGCCTAACAACTACCTAACGCACCTAAGCAGGAACGGGCAGATCAGCTAATTCAAAAGAGCAAATAACACTAATATGCATCTTGTATGTACAGGAGACAAAATACTAGTATGAAAGTTTGCAATAATACCTATTAAAAATTTTTTTAAAGTTGGCGCTCCTCAAGAGATAAAAACTTGGGACAATTTACCTCACTGAATAGGTCCTTCATTTTATTACTATGTTGCAGGTAAGGTGTCAAAAACTTAGATGAGTCCACTTTTGTCCGTATTGTCCTCTTTCTGACCGGAGGTGCTGCCTCCTCAGCAGAAGGTTTTTCATGCTCAACAGTATAGGTGACAGTTTTAGGACCTGTGAAGTCTGTGCTAATGGTCTCAGTGATCTCAGTGACCACCTGGGAGTAAAGGAAAAATAATTACTTGCTTTATTACCATAAATCATAATTTTATTATAAGCATTTTTCACCTCCCCCATCTAGTAAAAGGATACTCCGTTCTTATCCAGGAACCACTGAAGAAGACAAGAAAGACCAGACAATCAAGACAGAAAATCAGTGACGCTTTTCCTACAGGGATTAGCCAGGATGACTACTATACATCACCCAACCTAAAAAATAAACCCACAAGGAATTAACTGACTGGCTGATATCTGTATCAAACTCATGTAATTATTCTCCCAAGGAGCTGGAAGAGCAGGGCTCCTGTTCTCTCTGTTCTATATGCACAACTTCTATGGGCATCAGGGGAGTTCTCAGGTGGGACCACTAGCTACTAAAACCAAAGCGTAGAAATGTTATTGGTGCTGAATTTGTGTTGAAGACACACATCGTGCAGCCAGGGCTCCTAATCACGTCACAATACAGTCATTGAAAAGATTATCTTCTTCTTGCAAGTGGAAAGGAACGGACACAGCAGACAGACAAGATCAAGTCTTTGGGATCTTGTAGCAAGTATGCAAAGCACCAGCTGACTGAACAAATACCTTGAATCCACCTTTTCTACTAAAATATGTTTTCACAGTCAGATCACAATCATGGCAGAGATATAGCTGAGATACTCTTATAATCAACTGATCGAGCATCCATCGGAAATAAGCCCTTAATTAATTTCAATGGTTTATGTACTTTTTTATCAACATATTCACGCTGTAAGCCATAAGGTTAATACTAAGCTTCTAATTAAAAGCACTTGAAAATATTTACTACAACTTTAAAACGCGCTCTAAAATCACCAGAATAAGCATCAAGTTTTATCTCATGTCAGTTAGCTTTTTAAAAAAAATGCCTTTGAAAGAGAACACATGAAGCTTGGATTTCTGACAGCTATTGGCATTAGTATGAGGCAGACCAGAAAATGCAACAAGCACTAAACATTAAACTGAGAAGTATACAAAACTTAAATTACAAAAGGTTTGTTCACTTTGTGAGCACTAATTGCATTTCACTAGTGCCCTCCCAGGATGTTATTAGTTACTTCAGCGCCTCCACAAGTTTCTCTCTTACAACTTTTTCCAAATTTACAAGTGTTCATCAAAGTTTTGGCACTGAGAGCACTGCAGAGTTTGAAACCTGTCCACAGGCAGACACTGTGAAAGCACTACCTGCTGTTAGCTTCATAGCAAACAGTAAAGTTATGTGCTTTTATAAAAAGTTGTAATATATTCCTAAAACTTGGAGAGGCTTGGTTCTGAAAATACAACATTTTTTGCAAAAAACTGCTTTTATTTTCATATGATAACTCATAGGACCATGTGACACCAACGCACTAGACTTTATTTACAGCTGATGGGAAAAGTTCTAATCACATTCGCTAAAAAGCTATTCGTACTCATATGTAATTCTTTTTTGCAATACTGTTTTCAACAACTGCTGCAAATCAGACACAGAAATAATCAGTTGTGCTACGGCTCCCTTTAAATCCAGTCTGGCTACAGATTTCAGAACACCTGATGACACAGTGGACAAATTAATCTTCAAAATAATAAGATGTCAGTCTTCCTTCAAAAGTCTAGTCCTAGATTATTTGCTCAGTGTTGATCAAATTGTGTTTTATTAAATTAAAAATATAGGACAACTTTGCGAACAGAGCCTTTGTTTGGAAGGAAACACACTCACAAGGTGAAACTTTAAGCTTTTGTTTCCACATAAGCTGACGCTAGAAAGAATATGTCATGGTAACATAGCAGAAAGTTGGGTTATATCTATATCATAAGCTTATGCTAGAAAGAATATTTCATGGTAACATAGCAGAAAGTTGGGTCATATCTATATTATAAATAGAATTTCAAATTATGGTACTAACTCCTTAGTGACTCAGATATTTTTTATCAGTGACATGAAAAAGATCTAGAAACAACCATGTTTTTGTGAAATTGCACAAAGCCAAGGGAACAGAACTGATAACACAAGATGATCTCCAGAGGTCCCTTCCAACCCCTACCATTCTGTGCATCTGTGTGATCCATATCAGCTGGTTTCAGGCCAAAACTTTTTATATTTCTCTTCATAAGCAGGTTAAGTATAATGCATGTATGTGCCTGTTGCTCATATGTACATATCTAGTCACATTCACATCCTTGGTAATTCTGTTCATCTTTAACACTAATTATTGGATTTTGTCTTTATGTTGCCCGAGTAATCTTCCTGCCAGTGTTTGTTGTTATTAACGTAACCTGTTGCTTCATTTTGTCAGCTCCTGTGCAAACAGCCGCTGGGCAGGACCAAGTGGAAGGCTATCAGCAAGACCCAGGGCAGGACAGAAATTAGCACAGTCCTTTTCGGATGGACACATCCACAGCTCCTAATGGAAACCAAAGAGTGTCACATAGGATACTCAGAACAAGCTAGGAGTCCTCTAGAACATCCCACAACAGGGTCTTGCAGAGGAAATAAAGTACCAAGAAGCAACTGTTCACTGTTTTTTGTGTGTTTAACATGAAAAACTAGTCCTTGGAATACAAAAGGCCATTAATTTAGCATTATGCATTAATTGCATGCATATATACACCACACGCAACATCACAGGGATCTTTACCTCATGTGGTTCAACCTCCTCAATAACTGTCTCTTCAATGTAGTACTAATGAAAAACAAAGAAAAAAATCATTGTTAGGCCAGATCATACAGAACAGCAAATTGTAGCTTCTCTTAAGCTGTTCTAAAAACACAATTCTGGAGAGATAGGACTGTAGTTCATAGGTACCTATGTTGTTGCCTTTGCATCCTTGGTAATTCTGAACATCTGTTCATTTTTTGCATTAATGATTGGATTTTTCCATACATTCCTCAATTAATCATACTCCCAAGTAATTAAGAAAGGGTCATTATCTCATTTTACCCACAAGAGGGAAGACAATGATGACCGCAATAAAAGAAAGAATCCACATTTAAAAACCAGGTGTTTTCCAAGTGTTTGGTAATACACTGTGAGGACTGTAGTAGGTTTCTCTCTCTAAGGCTACCCTCAGAGTTGTTCCTACTGACAGATCCTTGAAGGACATCATTAGTTACTGGCTGCCAGCTAGACTTTGTACTACCAGTCACAATTCTGAGCTCAGCAGCCCAGTCAATTTTCCACCCAGTTTATTGTCCACCTATCCATCCCACATGTCATAAACTTGGTGATAAGACAACTATGGGAGACTCTTTCAGAGGTCTTCCTAAAGTAGTCAAGGTATGCAACATTCACTGGTCTCCCCTTGTCCACAGCAGCAGTGAACTCATTATAAAAAGCAATTAATTTGGTCAGCCATGATTTGCCCTTGATAAATCAATGTTCAGAGCTGCCCATGACCTTCATGTGTTTCGAAATAGCTTCTAAAAGGATTTGCTCCATAGCCTTCCCAAGGACTGAAATACGGTTGACCAGCCTGTAGTTCCCTGGATCTTCTTTCATGCCTTTCTTGAAGATGGGTATGACATTTGTCTTTTTCCCATCACCAGGAACATCCTTGCATCACTATGAGCTTTCAAAGATGATAGCAGCCTTGCAATGTCATCAGCCCGCTCCCTCAGCACCCCTGGATCCATCCCCTCTGGTCCCACAGAACTATGTACAGTGGGTTAAGTCATTCCTAACTCTGTCTTCCTCTGCTGTGGCTACTACTTCACTCCCATGTCTCTGCTAGGAAGCTGAGAGATGTGGAAGACCATAGGACAAGCCTTACCAAACCTGAGGCAAAAAAAGCTTCAAGTACCTCAGCATTTTGCCTGTTCCTTGTCACCAACCTCCCTGCCCACTGAACTATCGTGCCACCCTCTCTTTGCTTTCCTTTTGCTGCTGATGGCACTTGCAGAAACCTTTCTTGCTATTCTTCAGTTCCCTTGCTGGCTTCAACTCCAGCTGAACCTTGCCTATGCATGTAGGAATGGAGTGTATAATGTCTTATGTCTTTACGTTCCTCCCAAGTGGCCTGCTCCTGCTTCCACCTTCAGTATACTTCTTTTTTTGTGTGTTTTGAGCTCCATCGGGAGCTACCTGTTCATCCACAGCAGCCTTCTGCTGTGCTTGACTTCTGCACATTGGACTGAACCATTCTCGTGCTCTGAGAAAACTGTTCTTGAGGATCACCCAGCTCCCCTGGGCCCCTTTGCCCACCAGGGCTGTCTCCCATGGAACCTTCCCAAACAGGTCCCTGAAGAGGCCCAAATCTGCTCTTCTGAAGTCCAGGATTGCAGTTGTGTTTATCTTGCTCAATCCTCTCCAAATCTTCAACTCCACAGTCTCATGGTCACTGCAGCCATGGCTGCCCTTGACCTTTGCCTCTTCCAACAGTTCCTTCTTGTTTGTGAGCAGCATGTCCAGCAGAGCATCTCTTCTAGATAGTTCATCAATCAACCACATCAAGAAATTTGTCTTCAATACTTTCCAGAAATCTCCTAGGTTGTTTGTGCCCAGCTATAGGCCCTTCCAGCAGACACTAGGGTGGTTCAAGCCTGTGAGGCTTTCTCCAGCTGCCTAAAGAAGTTCCTAGGGTGCTACATCTACTCTGAGGTGACAGATCTTCAGGTGGAGCATGAACCTTCCTCCTGTTGCTGGAAACCATAAGATTCCTGCCTTCTCCATCCTGACAGTCACCCTCCATCAGGATCTGATGGGACCCCCATCCAGGGTCCTTCCTTGCCACATGTGGCTCTGCCTCTTGCTTTTCATGAAGGGGCGTCAATCTCTTCTTCATCTTCCACGATGGTGCAAAGCCTGCTCACCTCTTCCTTCAGCAACCTGCAGCTCAACGGAGTGACCCGACCAGAACACATCTCCCACTGGAGAGGCAACGAGGGCTACGTCCCTGCTTGCAGCACTCTGTGGGCTTCGCTCCACCGCTGGCAGCTTGCCTTTCCCCACAGCGGCCGTGACCCGGCGGTGCCAGAGGCAGCTCCGAGCCGAGCCGCGGGGGAGAAGCGGAGCCCGCCGCCGCCGCGCTCGCCGCTGGCGAGGCTCTCGCTGAGGCGCGACAGCAAATGGCGGCCGCCGGATGGCGCCGTCCCGCCAGCGCGGCTGATGGCGGCCGCGCTGAGGGAGGCGGCCTCCCTCGGGCTTCACCTCCACCTCCCCTCGCCGCTTAACGAAGCGGAGGAAAAAGAAGAAAACCACCTCTAAACATTTAAAGATGTTGCTCCATCCGCTGTGGTAAACAGCAGCTCTTTTATTCAAAAGGTGCTTAACTTGCGACTGACTTCCAGAAAGATGAAAAATGCAAAACGTGGTTTTTATCTTTGAAAAATCTCCTCAGCAATGATTTGCTCAGGGTCACATACCGAAACTGTGGGTACAGAAAGCCCTTTGAATCAAGCCCTAAAAAAATTCTCATTAAAATTTAAGCACTTTTCCCAGAGTTGGTCCTCAAAGTTAGGTTCACGTAACCAGCCCATACTTCTCAAGCTCTCACATATTGGGCTGTTTTAATGCAATTTCCACTCACTGGTCCTATACCGTCTTTGACCCACCTGCCACAAAACCTCGAGTAACTCAGCAGCAATGTTTTGTATCATTCACTGAGATTTTTTGCACATCACAAATGGCTACAATGTCCAGTGCAGGCTAATAGCTTCAGAGAAAGGAAAAATAGTATCTTAAAATCCTCAACGTTTTCTCAGCAATAATTTTCTCCTCTTTCAGAAGCTGAATTTCTGATAGAACTCTTATAGATTTAAAATAGGCAATTCATATAGCAGTGGAATTCTAGTTAAGAAAATTCTGGAAAGGCTTAAGCTGCCTTAAAATTGTACCAGATGCTGTTGTTCCTGTTTTATTTAACTTCTCACTATGAATATCTGGGGGAAAGCTGCTAAAGCAGCACCATCTCGGTCTGTCCTAGGGATGCAGTTACAGGAAGGCAGTTGGTGAAAATTAAAAACAAAGAATGAAACAAGAGTTGTGTAGACAAAAAGCCCAACATACCATAATTGCAGCAGCAACAAATAAACATAGACAGCAAATAAATACACATTTCGTTACAGAGAGCACATAATGCTCAGGAAGCATAAAGGCAATTACAACTAACATGATAATAGGAAACTTAATGAAGTACTGGTGTCTTTGTAACTACTTGGTACAATGTCTTTAAAGCAGACTTTATGAATGGTAATGCTCATTTTCCAAAACACATTTAAGTAATTCAACTGGCAAACCTTTTGACTTTATAAATTCCAAATAGTGAATGAAGTAAAGTCAGCAATCAGGGCTCAATGCTGTAACACTGCCTGAAATCAACAGTCCATTGAATACAGTGTGCAGATAAAGAGTTGTGGGGTGTCTACGTTTGTACTATCTTCTTTTCGTCAAACGCTGAGCAATTTGTTGTAATTACTTATGTATTGTGAAAGACATAATTTCATTTATTTCATAATACATACATTAATTTCATAATTTCAGAACAGTAATAGTGAAACAGGTAAGACCACACTGTTAACCTTGTGTACTGTTTCAATAGCAAAGTCATTATTCCAATGGCACTCGCTCATAATAGTAAGCTGTAGGTTCCCCAGTTCCTGGGGATTCGTTTAATCAAATTGCTGAGGCTAAATAATTAGGCATATAACTGTGAGTTTAAATGATCTATTGGCAAATTAATCCCTGATGCAACTCCACAGACATCTACAGGTTTAAATCTAGCTCCATCTCTGCAACTTGTAAGGCTAAATTGGTTAACGGTCCCTCGGTGGCACAAAACTGCTGCATTTCTGCATTGCAATGGGCACAGAGGTGAGGTTAGAAAGCGGCTTCCAAAGTCATCCTCTCTTGCATGGATTGGATGACAGAGGGCAAACCGGGAGGGAAAAGAGATGGCCCACTGCATCTATAATTATGCAGAAGAGTAATCACAAAACCTTGCGATGCAGGTGTGGGATGGCTACAATTCTTATTTAAACAGAGAAACTATGACAGGAACCAGGGAGACTTTGCCCCACTGACAGCAACTTTTTTGTTGTTGTTTACTGATCAAACCATTTAATAGATATCTAATCATACCCTAATTTTCAGAGAGCACACAGCAAGCAACCATCTATGCTCATGAGCAACGTCTCATTAAAGTGATTAATATATTCATTCATAAGGCAGGAAACAATATTTATACCCTCAGATTTTCTTCTTACCTCCACAACTTCTTCATATTCTTCTTCCTCCATTTTGAGGGTATTCTTCTGTCTCTCCCCCACTCACTGGTCCAACAGCAAATGAAAGTATGAATATACAGTATTAGGCCAAGACTGAAAGTACTATGAAAAGCTATTTGTCACGTTCATAAAGCACCTGGGTCACAGTTAGTAACTAGTCAGATTATTACAACGTTGTTAGCTAATCAGCAAAAGAACTTAAACAAGAGAGAGAACTAAAGTTGGGATCTGGCGTTACTTTGTTTCTGACTATTATGGGAAAGCATTGGATTAAGTTTCAAATATACTGATATAAATTACAATTTTGGACAAATACTTTATTTTAATAGTTGTAATATCAATAGTGGAATTCAACGAAAATAAAGAAAAAATTAGAGGAAGAGATTTCTTGAAGTATGTTTTGATTGTTTTCATTACAACAAAATTATTTGAATAAATTTTCTCTGTGAGTATTCTATACTATTTCGTTACATTATTCAAGCTCCTGTTTGAATGGGAGCTTTATCTGTATATTATATTATACTCGTTGACAAATAAAAGCATAATGTAGAAAAAGATTGTAAATATTTTTTTTAAGTGACCTTAGGTTAACGAGGCAATTTCTGTCTTCCCAGCATTAGCCTATACAGACGCTCTGGGTTTGGGGTTTGTTTTTTTTAATTCTTGTGGCTTTTTTCTATTTCTTCAGACCTGGAAAATATGAAAATCCATACAGTTGGCTGAATTACAAAGTACAAATTACTGGCAAAACCTTTAAACGAATTAATTAACACAATGATTTTGCTATGAGGCAAAGCTACAATTTTCTGCCAGAGACTACAGCCCTGTTTCTAATGTTGGTAGGGGATGAGGCTTTGGAACAGCTGTCCCTGAGTCCAAAGATATTTGCCGTGTAAGCTGATACTACCAAATGACGGGGTGGTTTTGTTTAGCTGGCTAAACTGCAATTCCTTCTGAGGCAAGTGAAGTCTAGTAATGCAGGTTAAATATAGGAACATAGAATACTGTCCTTTTTAGTTCCAATGTGTTAAGAAAAATCACCCCCAAAAAATCAGTTTGGTAAAACAGGAAGTTAACTATTAAAATAAATGAAGAATAACTCAGTAAGTGGCATGTCACGTGAAAAAGTAGGCCACAATTTTGTGAAAATGTAGGCCAAAGTTTATGAACAATCCCAAGAAGTTGGGATTGCATACAAGGATACAATCTATACAACCTGCCACTATTAAAACCTTCAGCTATACTTCCAAAACACAGTTCCAGGTCCTTTCCTCTTACTGCAATTTGCAACTAATCATCTAGATAGAAAATCTCAATTCCATGGGCAAGGCACGACTACTACTCCCAAAAAACTACAGAATTAGGAAACTGCTCAAGATCCTATTCTGAGGAAAAGAAGTCAAATGTGATTAAAATGTTCTTACCAGCAACATCTAGTAAATATCCTTAGGAGCAAAGCCTCTCCAGCCTTCCCTCCTGAGCAGCACTGAGCGAGAGCAAGCCTGATGCATCAGCTCCTAATTACGCATGTGGCTAGCACAGCCAATCTGGCTCCAGCCCGCTCGAGTTTCAGCCCTAAATATACTTGGTGACCCCAGAGGAGGCCACCTGTTCTCAGGAACATG